>NC_071389.1:116692288-116998787 GCF_022682495.2 Desmodus rotundus | reverse complement strand
GTGGAGCACTATTTCGGGTTATCTTATTTAACCCTCTAATTATCTCAAGTATACAGCATTACCCAGAAACGTTACTGCCAAGTGTGGAAGCCAGGTAGTCTGACTCAGAAGTCTCAGACGTAATCAGTAAACTACACATTACAAATCATTGGTCAGTGGGAAGAAGATGATCTGAAAATGACTGACTATTGGTGACAGGCTTTACATATAGTTTCTCAAGTAAGTACCAGATGGGTCAAGAATGTAAAGAGTGAAAACATAAAAATATTTTTAAAAATTGAGGTGAATATCTTTATAATCTTGAATGGAGAGAGGCTTTTTCTAAGTATGACACAAAACAGAAACCATAAAGGGAAAAATACAAAAAAATTAACCAAATAAAGTTGTAATCCTCTACCTACAAATAATGAACCAGTGGAAAATAAATGCATATCATATGGAAACAGAAGGAAAAATATTCCTAATATACAAAGACTTCATAAAATATTCAATTTTGAAATTTAACGTCAAAATAAGTAATTGGCAAAGGATATCAAAAGGACATTCCTAAAGCAAGAAAAACATCTAGTTCACAAATGAGAAGATGGTCACCTTCCAAACAGACCCTTTTCTGTCCGTCTGTAGACAGGGATATGGTGGTACAGTTACTGCTGTGCACTGCTGATGTGAAGTTGAAATCGATACAACCTCACTTACCAAAATTTAACGTAAGCACTGACTTCTGCCCCAGTAATCTCAGATCATAGTCATTTGCTCCAAGGAACGGAGCAAAAACTAAACAGACTCACAAAGATGTTCCTCACTCCCTTTTTTATGACAGGTGTTTCTGGAAACAACATAAGTGCCCTCACTAAGACATTAAATTTTGGTGCATGGGTACAATGGAATACTGTTGAACCATTAGAAACAATGATGTAAATCCCTTTTTACATGAAAATGTGACCATAGCGTATATGTTGGGTATTTTTCCCAGAAAAAAGAATAAAGGTCCGCATGAATAGTGTAATACCAACATGAGTGTGTATATATGTGAATGCAAGTGTACAAAGTGATCTGGAAGTCTGTTGGCCAAAATGCAAGTGACTTTTTACCTTTTGAACTTTTCTATCTTGTTTGAATTTTAAATAATGAATATGTCATTTTTATAAAAATAAAGTTGTGGGTTTTGTTTTTTTTTATTCCTCACCCGAGGATATGTTCATTGATTTTAGAGAGGGGAAGGGAGAAAAAGAAACACCGATGTGAGAGAGAAACATTGATCAGTTGCCTCCCATACGCCCTCCAACCAGGGATCAAACCGACAACCAAGGTATGTGCCCTGAGTGGGGACGGAACCCACAACCTTTTGGTGTGTGAGACGATGCTCCAACTAACTGAGCCGCCTGGCCAGGGCCTTGTGTTTTCTTTTTTAATTGAAGATGTACCACTGAAAGAGGGGGTCAGTTGACTACAGCCCTTATAGCTAGATAACCAGTGTGCAGTAATTATGTCTGAGATCTAAGTCTCAGCTTTTTAAGTGTATGTAAGTTTGATTATACTAATTTACCTGAAGTTGAATGATCTAATTCATCACTTGAACATCATGATTCTGACTCCCCAAATCGGGCTATGTATCCTTCCTATGTGTTCTCTGTGTGCCTCGTGATAATTGTCACACTGAAGTGTAATTCCCTTTTTCTGTCACTATGAAATGGGGTACAGCCAGCACCCCCCCCCCACAAGTCTGGCTGGGGGATAGGAGACATGAAGCAGGGTCTTTGAGAGTTGTTTTGCATATCAGTAATGGCAGACTAGTCTTCCAGCCCGAGTGGAGCCAGAAAGGTATGCATGTAACTGGGAGGCAGCTTCCCTGGCTACCTTGTCTGTGTGAGAGCTTGGAGGTGGTTCAGAGTGCCAGCAGGTGTAGCTGATTGTGAGAGGAGTCGGAAATGGGGTTATGGAGGTCCCAGACTGGGATTTAAACTAAAGGCGGGCTGCCACAAGGGATGAGAGGACAATGTAAGACCCTACAGAAAGGAAAGGGGTGAAAGGAGTCTCACTGGTGGGCCATGAGGAGGTGCCACGTGGTTTTGGATTAAGAACTGGAGATTGTAGAGACACAGCTGATGCTGCTAGGAACCGCAGGAGACCTGCCCAGCTGAGCACGGACTACTGGGAGGAACCAGGAGTCTAGCTGAGCTACAGACTTCTATTTCTTTTTCCTGAGATATGGCACCCCTGACTGTCTTGGTTGGGCAAAGGGGGTATGTTCCAGCCTGTCAAGGCCAGACAGGTTCATGGTATTCCAGCAGACAGAAGAATATTCAAGGAGCCTTTGGGATGTCTGACATGCCTTTATTCGAGGGTGGGTGATCCATGCATGCTGCAAACTTTGTGTCCCCCTGCATGTCTCTACGTGGCACCCAGCATGGCACCCAGCAGGGATCCCCTAGCCCCTTAAATACTCAATACAAACAAAACTGGCAGAATGCCAACAGATCTTATGCAACAGAGCTTCATATTATGCATATGAGCCCACTCAAGGCTACGAGAACACTACTTATCAAGCCCATTTTCACGGTTACGGGAAACTGCTTCCCTTAGTTACCTAGAAACCTCGGTGAGAAAGCAAGACTGCTTGTTTGACCTACAGACGGGGAAGGCAGGACTGCGTATATGTGTTTGTGGGTGTTTCAAAGGGACTTTGAGATTTTTAACAGTGACATTCTGCCATTACTCAAAACCTGTATAACTTTTCAATAAATAGTTCCTTTCCTTTTCACCAAATTCTGGCACTGAGAGCCACAGTTCCTATCTGGTGTTGGGCAAGACGAACCAAGAACAGAAAGACACCGGAGGAGGGGGCTTGTTTCAGTAACAGTATCTGGGCTCCCCACCTTACACGGGTTCATTCTATAACAACTAGATTGTTTGCTCCTACCATATATATGAATGCCCATACACACATTTTTTCTGCCATGTAGTATGTATTTCTTTTCCCCTGATACATTATTTGTCTTCTACTTCATTTTTGTGTGTAAAAATTTTAATTTTAATGTAGCCAAAATGCTAATAGAACTATACAGATATTAAAGGGATAGTTTCAACAACTTTATGTCAATAAATTCAACAGCTTAAGTGAAATGGACACATTCCCAAAAAATATTTTAAAAACTTACACAAGAAGAAAAAATCCAAATGGCCCAATATCAAAGAAATTGAATTTGTAATCAAAAACCTCCCCACAAACAAAACTTAAGGCCCAGATGGCTTTACCAGTACATTTTATCAGACATTTAAAGAAGATAAAATACCTGTCTACACTATTTCAGAAAAAAAGAGCAGGAAGGAACACTTCCAAACATAGGAAGCCAACATACACTACCTACATAACTCTCGTGAATATATCAAGAGATTTTAAAATTCTCAAAACATTGGCCAATTGAACCTTGCAAAAGAGAGGATAAGATACATAGCAAAGCAAAGTGCAGTTTAACATCGAAAAGTTAGTGTAATTCATAACAGAATGAAAGGGCAAAACAATGATAGTCTCAATAGATGCAGAAAAATCATTTGACAGAATTCAAAACCCATTCGTGTTAAAAAAGAAAAAAAACTCTCAACAAGCTAGAAATGGAAGGGAAATTTCTCAATATAACAAACATCTTCCTGAAAAGTAACGGTGGCCTTAGCCACCGTGGCTCAGTTGGTTGGAGTGTCCTGTGCACCAAGGAGTTGCTGGTTCAATCCCCAGTGAGAGTGTGTATGGGAAGCAACCGATCTATGTTTCTCTCTCTCTCCCTTCTCTCAAATCAATAAACATACACTTCGGCCAGGATTAGGAAAAAAATGAAAGGAAGAAAATGAAAATATACCTTCAGAATAGGAGAAAATATTTGAAATTTAATAATGGACTTGTAGTAAAGATATATAAAATCTCTGACAATTCAACAAAAAACATAACCTAATTTAAAAAGGGACAAAGGGTGAATTGAGATTTCTCCAAAGAAGATATACAAATGGCCAATAAACACATGAGAAGATGGTCAACGTCATTCATCATTAGGGAAATGCAAATCTGTAATCAAAGAGACGGACAATAATGAGTGTTAGCATGTAGAGAAATTGGAACCCTTATGCCCCAGTGGTAGAAATGAAAAATTGTGCTTTGGGAGTTCCTCAAGAAGTTAAACAGTTACCAAATGACCCAGTAATTCCATTCCTAGATATATACCCAAGTGAATTGAAAATATTGTTCACACAAAAAATTCTAAATAATTATCCATAGCAACATTATTCATAATAATCAAAGGTAGAAAACACAAAGGCCTATCAATTAATATATGAATAAACAAAATGTGCTATATCTATGCAATGGAGTATTATACAGCCATAAAAAGAAATGAAGTACTGATTCATGCTACCACCTGGATGAACATATTATATGACTCAGTTTGTATGAAATGTTCAGAATAGGCAAATAGGGAAAGGAAGTAGATTAGTAGTTGTCAGGAGCTGGGGGGGGGACAAGGGGGAGTGACTGCTAATGACTACAGGGTTTATATTTGGAGTTATGAAAATATTCTAAAATGGATTCATACATTGCTGGTGTGAGTGTAAAATAATGTACTCCCTTTAGAAAACCGTTTGACAGTTTGTTTATAGGTAAACATTCATCAACCTTATTCATGACACCAAAATCTCACTTTTAGATAGTTACCAATGACAAATGAAAATGTAAGTTCACAAAAATACTCAAGCAAAGAATGTTTAGTGCAAACTTATTCATAAAAGTAAAAACTGGAAGCAGCCCAAATGTACATCAAGAGGAGCATAGATCAGTAAACTATATATTTATGTAATAGAATACAACTCAGCAATAAAAATGAAGCGTCATTATGCCTAACATGGATAAATCTCATAGATATTTTAATAAGCCAGGCTCAACAGAGTACATGCTGTATGGGTCTATTTATATGAAATCCAAACAAGACAATGATAATTTTATCCAAAAGGGGCTGCAGAGGACAATGACGAGAGATACAGGTTACTTTCTGGAGTGATTTAAGTTCTATCTGTTTTTTGTGAGGGGCGGTCACACAGGTATATACAACTGTCATACTCACTCAAATGAATGTCTGAGAAGACAAAGTTGGAGGACGGATGCTACCCAACTCTGAGACTTACTATAAAGCTGTGGTAATCAAGACACTGTAGTATTGGCAAAAGAATAGACAAACAGATCGATGAACAGAATAGAGCCCAGAAATAGACACCCATAAATATAGCCACCTGCTCTTTGACACCGGAGCAAAGGCAATACAATGGAGCGAAGACAGTCACTTCAGCGAATACTGCTAGATCAAGTGGACACGCATATACAAACATAGGAATCTAGGCACAAATCTTACACCCTTCATAAAAAATGAAGTGGATCATAGACCTAATACAAAATGCAAAACTATCTCCTAATAGATAACAGGAGAAAACCTAGATGACCTTGGATATGATGATGCGTTTTTAGATACAGCACCAAAGACATCCATGAAAGAGATCATTTATAAGTTTGGACTTCATTAAAAATAAAAAACATGCTCCACAAAAGTCAATGTCAAGAGAATTAAAAGACAAGCCACAGACTGGGAGAAAATATTTACAAAAGACACACCTGATAAAAGACTGTTACCCAAGATATATTATTGTTTTAATACTCAACAATAAGAAAACAGCACAATTTAAAAAATAGGTTGAAGACCTTAACAGACACCTCACAAAAGAAATATACAGATAGCAATAGTGCATATGAAAAGATGCTCCACATCATAAGTCATCAGGGAAGTGCAAACTAAGATAACAGTGAGATATCGCTCTGCACCTGTTAGGATGATCACAATTTACAACACTGCCCACACCAAATGCTGGGAAGGATGTGGAGCAGCAGGAACTCTTATTTGTTGCTGGTGGGAATGCAAAATGGTACAGCCCCTTGGGAAGATAGTTTGGAGTTTGCTTACAAAATTATATATATTCTTACTATATGACTCAGCAATCACAGATGTTTCTAGCAGCATAACTGCCAAAACATGGAAGCAACCAAGCTATCCTTTGGCAAGTGAATTGATAAATAAAATGTGGTACTTTCGGGCAATGGAATATTACTCAGCACTAGAAGGAAATGAACTGTCAAGCCATGAAAAAGACACAGAGGGCTCTTAGATGCATATTTACTAGGTTAAAGAAGCCAATCAGAAAAGGCAGAACTGGAGGGAATGAAAAGATGAATTGTTGCCAGGTTGGGGAATTGGGGCTGAGAGAGGAATAGGCAGAGCACCTAATTTTTAGGGCTGTGATTATATTCTGTATGATATTACAATTGTGGCTGAATGTTATTACACATTTATCCAAACTCATGGAATTTATAACACCAAAGGTAAATGATAGACTTTGGGTGCTTATGATATGTCAATGTCAGTTCATCCTTGGAAAAATAAAAAGTGCTAGTTTGATGAATGATGTTGATAATGGGGGAGGATATTCATGTGTAGAGCAGGGGGTATATGGGAAATTCCTGTACTTTCATCTCAATTTTGTTGTAGACCTAAAACTACTCTGAAAATAAAGTTACAAAAGTATGTATCTAAGGTGTGAAATGTATGTATTTAAAAGTGCTTGTAAAGGTGATAACCTTTCTGTTACCTGATGTACCCATGTGTGCTAGCAAGGTCACTTTCCTCCTGATATCAAGATACCTGAGAAATCTAACTCATAATCGGAAAGTTGCTGGGGACACTTATTCTCAGGGCAAAGGAAAGCATATGGTCCTAAGATAAATTCAAATGCCAGAAAATCTTGGAAGCTAACAAACAACAACAAATGGGTTTGTCTACTAAGTCAAATAAACAAAAGAAATACAACTAAAGACTCTGATATTGTGGAGCTAACAAAGTTCACATTACAAATTAGTTAAATAATGAGGTTCTTAGGGAACTAATAGGAAATTGTTTTACAAGTTTAAATTTTAAATGAGAAAAAATGAGGACATTTGGAGTATTTGAGCAAGGAAAGAAAGCTGTAGGACAGTGATTTTCAACCGGTGTGCTGCGGCACTGGTGTGCCACAGGAATTGTTTAAAACAGGCCACTGACTATTTAGTCAGGGGTGCTGATCGATTTTCCCTTAGATCAGTGATTTTCAATGTTTTTCATCTTATGGCACACATACACTAATTACTAAGATTCTGCAGCACACCAAAAAAAATATATTTTGCTGATGCCAATCTGATAAAAAAAATTGGTATAATTTTGACCCATTCACAGAGGACAGTTATTGTTATGTTGGTTATTGTCATTTTTAAAAATTTGACAGTCTTAAGGAAACAGAGGCCAGTGCCCCTGACTAAATAGGTATCACATGTTTTAAGAATCCTTGAGGTTCCCTGTGGGTGGCTCAGCTGGTTAAAGTGTCCTCCCAGACACCAAAAAGGTGCAGGTTCGATTTCCGGTCAGGGCACATACGTAGGTTTGGGGTTCAATCCCTGGTTTGGGAATATACAGAAGGCAACAGCTCCCATTGATTTTTTTTCTCTCTCTCTCTGCCTTCCTCTTTCTCTGGCTCTTCCTCTCTCTCTCTCTCTCTCTCTCTCTCTCTCTCTCTCTGAAATCAATAAAAAGAAAATATCCTTGGATAAGGATTAAATAAATAAATAAATAGATATTCTTGCAGCATACCAGTGTGCCTTTGCAGCATAGTAGTTTTTTAGCATGTCAAATAAAAAAAATGACAACAGCTAATACAACAATAGCTGTCTGCTGTGGGAGCCCTGTCTTGAACCATAAATATATGTCACATAATAGAGTTTCACCTTATTGGTCACATTGCATAATAAGATGTGTCTGTTTGGTTAATTCTTGGTATCAGAAATCCTTATATACAAGTTATAGGCACCTGACATGTTAAAAAGTCACTTTGGAGCAAAAGGGTAGGTAATTGTTATTTTTTTGTAAATCAAAATTATACCTGTTTTTTGTCAGATCAGCAAAATACATACTTTTTGGTGTGCCACAGAATTTTAGTAATTAAGTGTACCATGAAATGAAAAAGGTTGAAAATCACTGCTATAGGATGTGGGAATTATTTTAATAAGCAGGCAAGCAGGCATTCCAATATTGCTTTTCACATTTAATACTTTTTTTTGCTATTTGTATCCTCTTTATTTCATTTAGTGATATATCATAAACTATTTCCCATGACATTAATTTTCCTTCTATGACATAATTTCAAGGATTGTCTAGTATTTACTGTTGGATAGTTGTTTCTATTAGAAATAGCATTAGTAGTAAAAGTTCTTATACATAAATCTCTTTGTGCATCTCTACTTATTAGTTCCTTAAGGTAAATTTCTTAAGGAAAGTCTGAGTATAAATGTTTTTACGCTTTCAGTTTATCTTAACAAGTTACCCATTAAAATTTGGCACATTTATAGAATGAGCCCTATTCCTTGCACCTTTGCCAATGGTGGGCTTGTCTGTTACTTTGCCAGTTTAATAGTTAAAATTTGGAGTTCCCTGTTTTAATTGGTATTTCTTTGTTTATTGGTGAGATTAAAATTTTATCATGTGTCTGGACATTTACTTAAATATTGTTAACTTTAACCATTTTTAAGATTCTGGTATTTATCTTTTTCTTCTTAATTTGCAAGAGGTTTTTGATGCATCAAAATATACTCATCTTTGGTCTACCGTATTTGTTGCCAATATTTCCCACAGGCTATCATTTGCTTTTTAATATAATTTAGGGTATTTTTGCATTAGTTACAATTCTTTTTAATTTTTTTAATTTAATCTTTATTGTAGTTCTTTCATTACCATTTAGTCTACTTACACCCCCCTCCCCCAGCAATCATCACACTGTTGTCCATGTCCATGAGTCCTTTTCCCTTTTTGCTCAATCCCTCCCCTCCCTAACTTACCCCCTCACTAGCTGTCTTCTGCTCTCCATCTATGAGTCTGTCTGTTTTGCTTGTTAGTTCAGTTTGTTCATTAGATTCCACATATGAGTGAAATCATATGTTAATTTGTCTTTCTCTGACTGACTTATTTCACTTAGCATAAAGTTCTCCAGGTCCACCCATACTGTCACAAAGAGTAAATTTTCTTCTTTTTTACATCTGAGTAGTATACCATTGTGTAAATATGCCATAATTGTTTTATCCACTCCTCTACTGATGGACACTTGAACTGCTTCCATATCTTGGTGATTGTAAATAACACTGCAATGAACATAAGGCTGCTTATGTTCTTTTGAATTAGTGTTTTGAGTTCCTTTGGATATATTCCCAGAAGTGGGAACACTGGGTCAAAAGGCAAATCCATTTTTAATTTGCTGAGGTATCTCCATACTGCTTTCCACAGTGGCTGCACCAATCTCTATTCCCAGCAACATAGCAAAAGGGTCCCCTTTTCCCCACATCTTCACCAGCACTTGTTTGATTTATTGATGATGGCCATTCTGACAGGTGTGAGGTGGCATCTCACTGTGGTTTTAATTTGCATTTCTATGATGATTAGTGAAGTTGAGCATCTTTTCAAATGTCTATTGGCCATCTGTCCTCTTTGGAGAATTGTCTATTCAGGTTCTTTGCCCTTTTTTAAATTGGGTGGTTTGTTTTTTTGGTGTTGAGTTTTGTAAGTACTTTATAAATTTTGGATACTAACCCCTTATCAGATGTATCAGGAATATGTTCTCCCATACTATGGGCTGTCTTTTTATTTTATTGCCAGAGCCAGAAATAATGTAACAGAAATAACCTTGTATTTCAGAGTGTTAAGGAAAAAAGTTATATGTCATACTGCTCAATCGTAGAAAAAAACATTTTTGTCTTAAAAATTTTTGCCATCTCTTCTCTTCTCCTGTCCTATTTCTCTTTCATCATTCTACATTTCTTTTCCTTCCTGGTTGCTTTCTTTTATCCTCTTCACTCTTTTATTATTTTTCCTCCTCTAGATCAGCTTTCTCAACCTTACTATTTTTGTGATTGACCTGCTAAGAAATCATTTTAAACACTTTTTACCCTAATTGCTCCCCCTGACTCCTAAGAGATCTTAAGGATAGATATCCTTTATGTTTATGTACTGTGGCTCTTTGAAGGCCACAAACCATTGTAATATCTAAGGGTTTTGGCCCATTGAGAATGCATGCTCCAGATTAGAAGCTCTTGGAAGGGAAGGATCGTGTTCAGTTTTCCATTGTATGCTCTGTACTTCATATAATGCTTTAGACATTATAGGCCATATATATACACACATACACACAGATATATATATATGTATATATATATATACACACACATATATACACGTATATATTTATTTATATGCATATATAATGACTATTTATTGAATTAAAATTTAAAAATGATCTCTACTACAAACTGATAGGTAAACTCAACTAAAATTCTTGGATCCTGTTTGGACAATGCACCGACTCCACAATACCTCCACATTTCCAAGAATGTCCCTCTGAGACTATATCCTAGTGACCTCACAGGAGTTTGGAAAGCACTCTAATCACAAAAGCAATACATTTGCAGCCAATGCCAAAGGTATATTACTTACCCAGGTATCTAATTTCACTTATCATAACTGATTTTTCCAAGGTTTCATTTCAGAAGGTGATCACTTCCTAATTTTTTCTCTAAATTCTGAGGCTTATATGGCCTCTTTAGTACTTATAACCCACTCTTCAAGTTTATCAATTTCAGTAAGGTGCAAAAATTAGATTAGAGAATGAAAAGAGGGTAAAGGAGGGAGAAAAGAAAAAGAGAAGTCATTAAACTTTCTATTTTTTTAATTTGTAAGAGCTCTTCTGGCTCTAAAATTTTGTAATCTTGATTATTATACTCTGAGTGGTTCTCAATAGAAGCATCTTGGCAATGTGTGGAGGTGTCGTTTGTTGCCTCCAGATTGGGCAGGGATAGAAAGGGCAGTGCTACCAGCATCTGTGATGAGACCAGGGATATTCAATATCCTGCAAAACAGGACTTCGGCCATTTCAGGCCCATGGGAAAAGTAGGCACCAAAATAGAATTAGCTGTGCAGGAAATTGTTGAGGTAAATAGCTATTTAGCATAAAAAAGAGAAGCAGCAATTGGCCAGCAGTGCCTTCAGACTGATGCAGCTCTTTCCCCATGAAAGGAGAGAGAAGGAAGCAAGTTAGATAGAAAGA
Organism: Desmodus rotundus; assembly: GCF_022682495.2. Lineage (NCBI taxonomy): Eukaryota > Metazoa > Chordata > Mammalia > Chiroptera > Phyllostomidae > Desmodus > Desmodus rotundus. The sequence continues at coordinate 116,987,585 of NC_071389.1, read as the reverse complement.
GCCTCAGGTTGCCATACAGCTCTGAGAAAGTCTTGGCCATGACAGTAGGGAGCCTTAGAGCAAGGATAGACCATTTGAGTGGTCCCAGTTTGGGCACGCATGGCCTGACTCTAGTACCCTTCTGTGCTTAGTCATTGCAGGGGAGCAGTTCTGAGATTGTAAGGCTGTATAGCACAAATGCTGTGGTGAATTGTCAAGGTTAGCACATGAAGATTGTCAGCTAGCTACAATTCTCATAGCAGGTATTCTTTCCATCTCTGTCTCTGTCTCTCTCTCTCTCCCAGCCGCACTTCCCTGCCTCCCCCTCTCGCCCCTCTCTCTTCTCTCTCTCTCTCTCTCTCTCTCTGAGAAAACAAAAATGACACTTTACTCAGAAACCTTTGCCTATAAAGCAAGAGAACAAGATAATATAAATAAGAACATCTTCTAAGACATGCCAAGGTGACTATTTTGATGTTTGTTTGTTTGTTTTTTAAATCAGGTTAAAACTGGATACAGAGTAAGTTTGGGAAACAAGGCTTGAGAGTTGAGATCCAGCATGGAAATTAACATGAATTAACTTCCCAGGCTGCCTGAGTATTCACATTTCTGAGTCACAACAAGTTCGTTTCTTCTTTTGACTTCAAAAGCCATTTGGGAATTTTGGGGAAACTTTACAGCATCTTTTAAGTTTTGCGTATGGGCTTCAAGAAGGACAGCATTATAACTTAACAGAAGTGGCTCTATCTGGTCTAGTTCCAATAACCTTATCAGGGATGTACTCCTGTGGTTTCCTGTTCAGACTCTTTGAGGGTCCCACTTCACAGTTAGCTTCATTCACATTCACAGTTTTAGCATCACAGCTAACCATTTTTTTAGTTGATAGTCTGAATCCCTTTGCCTGAGTTATAGGCAGTCATATTTTTTTGTATGAAAATCTTTGTATCACCATTAACAAATGCTTTCCTAGTTTATCTGTTTGGCCAGAAGTCACTTCTGAATAGGCAAGCTTGGGAGGAATTTTTTTTGGCAGTATTTTTCATTTGTACCTAGACTTCAGGAAGTGGACTAATGCCATTTTTAATTGCTGCAGGAGGCATTTTTGTCAAAGGATTCTTTATCCATTTCTTCATCTCTGTCATCTGCTTCATCTTCTCCCTAAGTATAATTTCCTAATATTTTTATATATTCCTGATATTTTTGCATCTCTTATTTCTTATCCTCCTCATGATTCTGTCAACCTAATTTTTCTCTCTAGTCTTTCCAGCAGGTGGTCTCTTGAAGGAAGACCTGAGCAGTGCATCCCATGACCACGTAAAAACCCCTTGCACAACACTGATGCACTTCTCTACCCCTGTGCTAGGAGCAAGTCCTCGACAATCCCCCTGGGCCACTCTTCTTCAGCAGAAGCTTCAAAGAAGAAGGTTACTGGGACAAACTACTCCCTCGTCACTTGGTTGTTCTTAGGGCTACAACAGCTACTCATCTTCCTTTTCCTCTACTATCCATTTCCAATTCTACTGTTCTTTTCCTCCACAGGTCTTAGTGGTTGACCTGGTATGACCAAAATCCTCATTCCTCATGAGAATGTGCATTTATTGGTAATTATGCACCTCTCAGGCTGGGGTTGTTGCACACATCCTTCCACAATTCCAATCAAGTATCAAGAAACTTCCAAGTGGATCACCTAGGGTCCACATATGTTTTCCCCTGCCTATTATGTGAAATTAGCCCTTCTTCTTCCTTTTGATCTAGGTCAGTGGCTCCTGCCAAGATGGAGACTCCTTTTCTTGCCTACTGGTGCCGGGACACAGAATCCCAATTGCCTGAACAGTAGCCATAGCTTGTAGTTCAATGGAATCCTTGTTGTGTTCCCTGACAAAAATGCACTCCCTTTGGCGACCAGGACTTCTAAATCTGCAAAGCCCAGAGTTGTAGGAACAGGAAGCACAAAGTCTCCCAATGACTCACTGAGATATTAAGTGAAGTCATTTCTGCTCCCTCCTTATATATTTTTCCTATTAGAGTCAGTGCCATTCCAATGTCTCTGATTTAATATGTCTATAGATATAGATGATAGATATAGATATGGATAGATAGATAGATAGATAGATAGATAGATAGATAGGTAGATAGATAGATACAGATACTGTATCCTGAAAGATGGCACTCCATCCTTAAGGAATGTTGCCTCTAAACTGGCACTTCAGCTGTGCCAGTCATCCAGTTCTTACCAAGCTGGCAATTTCTGAATAGTCCAGTAGGTGATCAACCAGTAGGTGCCTTGGTCATGAGCTCATACCCACATCACCTTTACTGTGAAGTGTGGTTCCCCTATTTGGATGCTATATTGATTTAGATCCCCTGCCAATGGATCAGGCCCTGTGTAAGCTCTTAGAAAGTCATACAGGCTGTGCTTCTGCAGGCAAAAAAGGCAAACCCATACCTAGAATAGGTACTTATCCCTGTGAGGATGAACCACTGGTCACTCTAGAATAGAAAGGACTCAGTACTACTGACTTGCCACCAAGTGGCTCATTTGTCCCCTTAAGTAACAGGGCCATATTGGGGACTTGTGGTTGGTCTCTGTTGCTGGCAAGTTAGACCTTCAGAGACAGAAGTAACTAGCTAGATTGACCTTGCTAAGTGGAAATTCATACCATTGGACTTATGTGTAGCCTATCTCTATAAATATGTCCAGTCCATTGATGTGCCCATTTTGTCATTCTGGGCCCATGACAAAGCTTATCTAACATTGTCCAACCAACAAAACTTGGTTCTGTTTACTTTCCAGAATGAACATGTGATACGCAAGTCTTCATTTGGACCCACTCTAATATGTCAACTCACATGCCTCTGCTCCAGACCTCCCTGCCTCTAGTCTTCAGTTTTTTCCTTCAAGATCCTGACCTGCACCTCTTTGAAATGCCCTCGCATTCCCTTTTCTGCATTGTGAATGCCCTACTCAAATAAACACCCTGGGTTCCTCTGGGGAATGACTGGAGGGATCACTGCAATATATACAATATATACTTTCCACAATGTCACAGAGCCCTTCTCTGAAAAAGAGGGGACCAAGCCACTTCTTTAGTCAGTGGACTCCAGCTCTGAAAATTGGCTCAAATTTAGGAACTGAGCAACATACCGTGATTTTTTGAGATGATTGTCCCTGGACTCCTCCTCCATTCTTGCCTTCTTCTGATTGTAGATGTTAAACAGCACCCTTATTGGCTGCCTTTTTCCCCTGAAGTAAAATGACCACTTGCCTTAGTTTTTTTCTAAATTCCAAGAGAGGCCTTCCTGCTTTCATATTTAGGCTTTAACTGTTCACAAACAGCCCTTAGTTTCTCATTTTCTCTCTGCAGGGTGTCAATACAGCTTAGTGATAACCAACCAAATCCAGTGTCCTTCTGAGCTTTATTCTCCTGAAGTCTTCCAATATCTGAATCATTCATTATACAGGTAAGGGTGTTCCCCACACTAGGAGAAAATCGTAATTTTGTTTCAACTTTACCAGTTTTTGCCATTTTGAAAAATTACATCACCAGCAGCAACACTGACCTGATATTTGAATCACCAATACAATATGCTTGTATCTGAATTTGTACCTATCTCATGCACATACATGAGTATACCTCCACAACCCTTATTTTAAAATGTAAATATGGGGGGCTTCCGCCCAAGATGGAGGCATAGGTAGACATACTGTGCCTCCTCGCACAACCAAAAGAAGGACAACAACAATTTAAAAACAAAAAACAACCAGAACTGACAGGAAATCAAACTGTATGGAAACCCAACAACCAAGGAGATAAAGAAGAAACATTCATCCAGACCAGTAGGAGGGGCGGAGACAGGCAGCCGGGGTGGAGAGGACTCAAGGCAAGGTGGGGGCTGGCAGACCCAGTGAGGTGGCAGACTGTTGAACAGGGCAGACCAGGCTGCAGGTAGCAGACCCTGCAGCCTCGCATTTGCGCATAGTTGAACTGGGAGGAACGGCGGGGGAGCGAAGCAGACCTCGCAACCCAGGGCTCCAGGGCGGGGAAATAAAGCCTTAACCCTCTGATTGAAAACACCCGTGGGGGTTGAGGCGGCAGCAGGAGAAACTCCCAGCCTCACAGGAGAGTTCGTAGGAGTAACCCACAGGGGCCTAGAGTATGCACAAGCCCATCTACCTGGGAATCAGCACCAGAGGGGCCCAATTTGATTGTGGGTAGCAGAAGTAGTGACGGAAATCCGGTGAAGAGTGGAGCAAGTGCTGTTGCTCCCTCTTGGCCCCCACACCCCACATACAGCATCACAGTGCAGCAATCAGCAGTACCCTGCCCCGGTGAACACCTAGGGCTCCGATCCTTTACCTAACAGGCATGCCAAGACAAAAACCAAAAAGGCCCAAATGAAAGAATAGATCAAAGTTCCAGAAAAAATGCAACTAAGCAATGAAGAGATAGCCAACCTATCAGATGCACAGTTCAAAACACTGGTATTCAGGATGCTCACAGAATTGATTGAATTTGGTTGCAAATTAGATGAAAAAATAAAGGCTATGCTAAGAGAAACAAAGGAAAATGTACAGGGAACCAATAGTGATGGGAAGGAAACTGGGACTCAAATCAGAAGGAAGAAAGAAACATCCAACCAGAAAAGAATGAAGAAACAAGAATTCAAAAAAATGAGGACAGGCTTAGGAACCTCCAGGACATATTTAAATGTTCCAACATCCGAATTATAGGGGTGCCAGAAGGAGAAGAGGAAGAGCAAGAAAGTGAAAACTTATTTGAACAAATAATGAAGGAGAACTTCCCTAATCTGGCAAAGGAAATAGACTTCCAGGAAGACCAGGTAGCTCAGAGAGTCCCAAAGAAGCTGGACCCAAGGAGCAACACACCAAGGCACATCATAATCACATTACCCAAGATTAAAGATAAGGAGAGAATCTTAAAAGCAGCAAGAGAAAAGGACACGGTTACCTACAAAGGAGTTCCCATAAGACTGTCAGCTGATTTCTCAAAAGAGACCTTACAGGCAAGAAGGGGCTGGAAAGAAGTACTCCAAGTCATGAAAGACAAGGAGCTATGTCCAAGATTGCTCTATCCAGCAAAGCTTTCATTTAGAATGGAAGGGCAGATGAAGTGCTTCTCAGATAAGGTCAAGTTGAAGGAGTTCATCATCACCAAGCCCTTATAATATGAAATGTTAAAGGGCCTTATCTAAGAAAGATAAAAAATATGAACAGTAAAACTGACAGCAAACTCACAGTTATTAACAACCACACCTAAAACCAAAACAAAAGAAAACTAAGCAAACAACTAGGACAGGAACAGAACCACAGAAATGGAGATCACATGGAGGGTTATCAACAGGGGAGTGGGAGGGGGAGAGTGGGGGGAAAGGTACAGAGAATAAGTAGCATACATGGTAGGTAGAAAATAGACAGGGGGAGGGTAAGAATAGTATAGGAAATGTAGAAGCCAAAGAACTTATATGTATGACCCATGGACATGAACTATAGGGGAGGAATGTGGGAGGGAGGGGGTAGGCAGGATGGAGTGGAGTGAAGGGGGGCAATGGGACAACTGTAATAGCATAATCAATAAGTACATTTAAAAAAATTAAAATTTTAAGTAAATTGAATTGCCTTTACTAAATTACATGTAAACTAGCTTCAGCTAATCCCTAAAAATAATTTATATTTGTGTGTTAATTCTATTTTTTAAATTGAATACAAGTTTAAACTATTGTGCTTTCTCTTCTTTACATTTAATTCTGGCTTACAACCTTCTAGTATTATTGATTTTTTTAATTAATTGTCTTCTCTGGTATGAAATAATTTAAGTCTTTGTTAATTTAAAATAAAAACTGTAATCAACCATAATCTGCACCCCCCCAGCCCAAATGTCTCAAATTTCATTAAAGCTAGTAGTGAGAGTGGCTATTTAATATACTGAAATGTTTAATTAAATTAAATAATGTTTATTAGAAAATGTAAATATGAACAATTGCCAAGAATATTCTTTGAATATTGTTTTCTCTAAAATCCTAATTTTAAACATGTGGAATTCTCACATATTGTTTGTGGGATTACAAAATGGCATGACTTCTATAGGGGGAATGGCAATATTTAGCAAAATTAAAGGTTCATTTACCTTTGACTCAGGATCCTACTTCTAGGAATCTATCCCAAACAAAATATGACCAAAAAACCAAATTATGAATATGAAGACTATTTATTATGACAATATTCATAATACAATAAGACTTCTTTTAATCCAAATGTTAATCACTGGGGAGATACATTATAATATATCCATACAGTTAAGTACTATGCAGCTGTAAAAAAGGTAATAACTATATATCATTATGAAATGATCCTATGACATATTGTTAAAAGAAAGGCACAGAACAGTGGTATATAGTATGTTCCTTTTATATAAGAAAGAAAAGACATAAAAAGAACCACAGGGAAATGTTAAACTTTATTCAGTAATAATTTTTTAATAATACTGATATTGTTATTTGGAAATAGTTTTATGTATATAGAGATAAAGCAAATAAATGATCATGTTAGTATCATTAGGAACAAGAATTTTGGTATTAGGTGAAAAATATACAAGTATAAAAAATCAAAGAGGTAAAATTCCTGTGATCTTACTTTTAAATTAGAAGCATTAGTATGTTCTCAGGATGTCATTTACTATCCAGGTTATGGTCTAAAAACTATTTCCCAATTAAAGGAGCTGAGGAGTAGCAGAATATGCCACCCCAAAATATGCCACTCAATGTCAGAGTTACTTTTAGGTGAAAACAATTGAGGAGATACAAGAAAAGCTCTCCTTACTTCCCCTACTTGCCTAAAAGCAGAACACAAACTTGCAGAGGTGTCTCCTGTCCCCTCTCTACCACGAGGGACATACATTAATTACCAGAGACAACTCTAGACTCTCATCAGCCCAGAGAAAGCATGAGGAATATATGTAACAGTCCTGGCTTTAAGGACTTGGTAGCCCTTATCTACTATTAGTTGCCCCATATATTTCCCTTTTCAAAATTTGCTGACCTTGAAGCTTAATATTCTTTTCCTTTGTCTTGTCACTTCTCTAAAAATTATTGTTCTTTAGTAAGATATTGTATAAGCTCAAATTCCAACTGCCTCCTTTGAGTCACTCTTCACTGAGTACTCTCACATAGATATGTGATGCACATGTTAATAAACTTCTGTTTGTCTTTCTCTTGTTCATCTGTCTTGTGTCAGTCTAAATTTTCAGGGACACAGTCAATAAGCCTAAGATGAGTAGAGGAAAATCCTCCCCTACAGAACCAAGGCTATTTTGAGAAATAGTTGACTCCAATGTTGGAGCAGGAAATATATAATAAGCATGAAATATCTTTTCATTCCTAAAAGCAAGGAAGGCAGCTAAGACTGTGAGGGCTCTGTCAGAAGAACTCAGGGCCAACTGGAAGAGGCTCCATCTGGCCAAAAATGAGAAGTTAAATATCATAATGAATGATGACTGAAGGAAATGAAAAATGTCAAATATATTTAAACTTCATAATGATATTCAAAACTAAAAATTTAGCATACAAATTCATTCAAAGATGAGTTCATCAAGACAAGAAATTAAATTGAGCACTTAGATTGCCTTTCCTGTGCAAATTGTATTTCCTATACAAATATTTGAAGAAAGTTCCTCATATTTCAAGTAATAAATGCAGGAAAAAATTATAAAAATTAGAATATCACCATTTGCATCTCTTAATGAAATAACACTGAGGCAATGATTATCAGGGCTGCTAAGACTGCTAGGTAAAAGTCTGCTGGAAACTTTTCTAAAGGTTAGATCATCCTGTCAACACTCAAACCCACTAATCAAGTTTTACATCAGAAAAAATAGAAAAAGCAGCCAGATATTTATGTGCTTTCTGTCATGATGCAATGAGAAGAGCAAAACACCACCTAATATTCCTGCTAAAAAAATCAAACCTGAATATGATCAACAGCCAGATTTCAGTCAGTATGGAGGGAAAAGGAACATGACAAAATGACAACATAGAGACACTCTCAGCAAAATCCTGAGTCCAGGAAACTGTGACAAATGACTCAGTTTCTTCAACAAATAAATAAGAGAAGAATTGTTATAGATTAATAGAGATTTAAGAAACATAGCAACCTAATGCAGTGTTTGAACTGATTCAAATGAATCCACTATAAAGAGACATAAATAATGTGAATTTTGGAGGAAGGGAAGATGACGGCGAGATAGATGGGAGGAGGGTTCACTTCCCCCTGAGTATGGGTGAAACACCTAGCCAATCTTCTGAGGAACAGAGTGAACAGCCAATGGTATACCAGCATATGTGAAGACTGGAGACCAAAAATTGTAGAGAACATTGAAAAATCAGACAGTGAGACAATAAAACCTGGGGCTGTGAAAAGACCAGAGTTAGACCCAAAGAGGGGTCATCCCAAGAATTGAGAAAGTGAAACAAATTTCACTTTGCTACTCCAGAGAACTTGCAAGGTGGGAGCAGTGAACACCAGTATACTTGCTGGAAGAGGAAACCCACCAACAAAGGAACCACCAACAGATAAGAACAGAAGAAGGTGAAGTAGGGAGTGGAAGCCACACTAACCTCAATCCTGAACTGCTCCGGAAATACAACTAAATAGTGGAGAAATTACCCAGAACTGAACATGAGTGAGAGGGAAGCCTCAAAACCTTGTACACACAGAAGAATCAGCTTCAACACAACCTGTCCACACCTGCACAAGAGAATACAACATGTGGTGGATGGGGTGACCTTCAGTTAACCAGCCGAAGGGAAGGACCCACCAAAAAAAGACCCAACAACAATCAAAACCCAAAGACATATAGAGAGCCAACATAAATGACAGCCCAAGACCAGCGAGCTCAGGAGATTGAGGAGACTGCACCACTGAATCTAACAGATCTTCTACCATAGAAGTTCACACCAGAAACCCAGGGAGTCAGAACAGATCAACTTAAGAAGCAGAAGCTAACAGAAAGACCCTCACAAACAATGGGAAAACAAAGAAACAATCCCCAAATGAAAGGAAAGGAGGAAGCCTCAGAAAGAATGCTAAATGAAATAGAGGAAAGTCAACTATCAGGTACTGAGTTCAAAGCAATGGTTATCAGGAAGCTCACTGAGCTCACAGAGAATTACCAGAAACTACAGGGAAACTACAATGAACTCACTGCAAACAATATCAACATGAAAAAGGAAATAGAAACTATCAACAAGGGTCAAGAGGAAATGAAGAATACAATTTCTGAACTGACGAACACAGTAGAAGGAATCAAAAGCAGACTTGATGAAGCAGAGGATCGGATCAGCAAGCTGGAGGACAAAGTAGAAAAAAACACCCAGAAAGAGCAAGAAAAGGAAAAGAGGCTCAAAAAGAATGAAGAGGGATTAAGGGAAATGCAGGACAACATGAAACATAATAATATCCATATAATAGGGATACCAGAAGGAGAAGAAGAGCAAGGGATAGAAAACCTGTTTGAAAAAGTAATGATGGAAAATTTCCCTAATCTGATGAGAGAAAAAGTCACCCAAATCCAGGAAACACAGAGAGTCCCAATCAAGGGGAACCCAAAGAGGCCCACTGCATGACACACCATAATTAAAATGGCAAAATTCCAAGACAAAGAGAGGATCTTAAAGGCAGCAAGGGAGAAACAGGAAGTAACATACAAGGGAGCCCCAATAAGGTTAACAGCTGACTTTTCAATGGAAACACTCCAAGCCAGAAGACAATGGCAAAAAATATTCCAAGTAATGAGAACCAGAGGCCTGCAGCCAAGGCTACTTTACCCAGCAAGGCTCTCAATCAAGATAGAAAGCCAAATAAAGAGCTTCCCAGACAAAAGAAGTCTAAAAGAATACACCTCCACCAAACCAGCTCTGCAAGAGATGCTAAAGGGAATACTTTAAGAAATGGAAGGAAAAGAGAAAGACAGAGGAACACAGGTATGAAAAAATGGCAATGAATAACTACCTATCAATAATAACCTTGAACATAAATGAATTAAATGCTCCAATCAAAAGACATGGAATAGCTGAATGGATAAGAAAGCATGACCCACACATGTGCTGCCTACAAGAGACCCACTTCAGGACAAAAGACCTACACAGACTGAAAGTGAAGGGCTGGAAACAAATTTTCCAAGCAAAAGGACAGGAAAAAACAGTCAGGGTAACAATACTCATATCGGACAAAATAAACTTAAAAAAAGGGGCCATAAAGAGAAACCCACAGGGTCACTTCATAATACTCAAGGGAAGAATCCATCAAGAAGACATAAACATTGTAAATATACATGCACCCAACATAGGAGCACCCAAATACATAAGGAAAATCTTGGAGGACTTTAAGAAAGATATTGACAGCAACACAATTATAGTAGGAGATTTTAATACCCCACTGTCAAAAATGGACAGATCTTCCAAACAAAATATCAACAAGGATATTGTGGCATTGAACAATGCCCTAGATGAAATGGACTTAACTGATATATATAGAGCCTTTCATCCCAAAGGAGCAAAATACAAATGCTTTTCAAATGCACATGGAACATTTTCAAAGATAGACCACATAATAGGACACAAAACAAGCCTCAACAAATTCAAGAGAATTGAAATCATATCAAGCATTTTCTCTGACCACAAGGGACTGAAACTAGAAACCAACCTCAAGGAAAAAAACCCCAAACACTCAAACTCATGGAGATTGAAGAGCATGCTATTAAACAATGAAAGGGTAAAGAATGAGATTAGGGAAGAAATCAAAAAGTTTCTGGAAACAAATGAAAATAAACTCACAATAACCCAAAACTTATGGGGCACAGTGAAGTCAGTCCTGAGAGGGAAGTTCATAGTGATACAGGCCTACCTAAAAAAGATAGAAACATTTCAAATAAATGACCTAACCCTACACCTACAAGAACTAGAGGAAAAACAACAAAGACAACCCAGAGCAAGTACAAAGAAGGAAATAACCAAGATCAGAGCAGAATTAAAAGACATAGAGACTAAAAGCACAATTACGAGGATCAATGAATCCAGGAGCTGGTTCTTTGAAAAGATAAACAAAATTGACAAGCCTTTAAGCAGGCTCATCAAGAAAAAAAGAGAGGAACCAAATAAACACAATCAGAAATGAAAGAGGAGAGACTACAGCTGATACCACAGAAATATAAAGGATTGTAAGAAATTACTCTGAAGAACTATATGCCAAGAAATGTGAAAACCTAGGTGAAATGGACACATTTCTAGAAAAATATGATCTTCCAAAACTCAATGAAGAAGCAGGAAGCCTCAGCAGACCAATAACAGCAGACAAAATTGAAGCAGTAATCAAAAAACTCCCAACACACAAAAGCACTGGACCAGACGGTTTCACAGGAGAATTCTAAAAAGCATTTAAGGAAGTGCTAACCCCTGTCCTTCACAGACTACTCCAAAACATCCAAAATGATGGAAGACACCCAAACTCTTTTTATGAAGCCAACATCATCCTAAATCCCAAAACCAGATAAAGACATAACAAAGAAAGAAAACTTCAGGCCAATATTGCTGATGAACATAGATGCTAAAATCCTCAATAAAATATTGGCAAACTGCATCCAGCAATACATTAAAAAGATCATACACCATGACCAAATGGGGTTCATCCCAGGGATGCAAGGATGGTACAATATTCACAAATCTATAAACATAATACATCACATAAACAAAAGCAAAGACAAAAACCACATGATCATATCAATAAATGTGGAAAAAGCATTTGATAAGGTATAGCACCCATTTATGATAAAAAAAAAAACACTCAGCAAAGTGGGAACAGAGAGAGCATTCCTCTACATAATAAAGGCCATATATGAGAGACCTACAGCCAACATCATACTCAATGGGCAAAAACTAAAATCTTTCCCACTAAGATCAGGAACAAGACAAGGTTGTCCACTTTCACCACTCCTATTCAACATAGTATTGGAAGTTTTAGCCACAGCAATTAGGCAAGAAAAGGAAATAAAAGGCATCCAAATTGGAAAGGAGGAAATGAAACTGTCATTGTTTGAAGATGACATGATAGTGTACACAGAAAATCCTGTAGACTCCACCAAAAAACTACTCAACCTAATAAATGAATTTGGCACAAGAGCGAGATACAAAGTCAATATCCAGAAATCAAAGACATTTTTGTATACCAACAATGAAACATCAGAAGCAGAAATCAGGAAAAAAATCCCATTTGATATAGCAACAAGAAAAATAAAATACCTAGAAATAAACCTAACCAAAGAGGTAAAAGGCCTATACTCAGAAAACTACACAACACTGAAGAAAGAAATCAAGGAAGACAGAAACAAGTGGAAACATATACCATGTTCGTGGATCAGAAGAATTAACATTATCAAAATGTCCATACTACCCAAAGCAATTTACAGATTCAATGCAATACCTATTAAAGTACCAATGGCATATTTCACAGATATAGAACAAACACTTCAAAAATTTGTATGGAACCATAAATGACCCTGAATAGCTGCTGCAATTTTGAGAAAGAAGAGCAAAGTAGGAGGGATTACAATACCTAATACCAAACTATATTACAAGACCACTGTAATCAAAACAGCCAGGTACTGGCATAAAAACAGACAGATAGACCAATGGAACAGAACAGTGAGCCCAGAAATAAACCCAAGTCTCTACAGTCAATTAATTTTCAATGAAGGGGGCAGCAGCATAAAATGGAGCAAAATTAGCCTCTTCAACAAATGGTGTTGGGAGAGCTGGACAGCTACGTGCAAAAAAAATGAAACTTGGTCACCAACTTACACCATACACAAAAATAAATTCAAGGTGGATAAAAGATTTAAATATAAGTCATGATACTATTAAAGTCCTAGAGGAGAACATAGGCAGGAAAATCTCAAATATTTCACATAGCAATATTTTCACTGATAGAGCAAGGGACATAAAGGAAAGAATAAACAAATGAGATCTCATCAAAATAAAAGACTTCTGCATAGCTAAAGGAAACAGTATTAAAATAAAAAGAGAACCAACAGTATGGGAAAACATATTTGCCAATGATACCTCAGACAAGGGTTTGATCTCCAAAATATATAAAGAACTCACACAACTCCACTTTAAGAAGACAAGCAACCCAATTAAAAAATGGGCAAAGGACTTGAACAGACACTTCTCCAAGGAGGACATACAGAGGGTCCAGAGAAATATGAAAAGATGCTCAGTATTGCTAGTTATCAGAGAAATGCAAAATAAAAGCACAATGAGATACCACCTCCAACCAGTCAGAATGACCATCACAAACAAAGCAACAAACAACAAGTGTTGGAGAGGTTGTGGAGAAAAGAGAACCCTAGTGCACTGTTGGTGGGATTGCAGACTGGTGCAACCACTATGGAAAACAGTATGGAATTTCCTCAGAAAACTAAAAATGGAACTGCCTTTTGACCCAGCAATTCCACTGCTGGGATTATACCCTAAGAACCTTGAAACACCCATCCAAAAGAACCTATGCACCCCAATGTTCATAGCAGCACAATTTACAATAGCCAAATGCTGGAAGCAACCTAAGTGCCCAACAGTAAATGAATGGATAAAAAAACTATGGCATTTTACACAATGGAATTCTATGCAGCAGAAAGAAAGAAGGAGCTCCTACCCTTTGCAGCAGCATGGATGGAACTGGAAAGCATTATGATAAGTGAAATAAGCCAGGCAGTGACAAACAAATACCATATGATCTCACCTTTAACTGGAACATAATCAACAAAACAAACAAACAAGAAAAATATAACCAAAGACATTGAAATTGAGAAGAGGCTGACAGTACCAGAGGGGAGAAGGGAGGGAATTTCAGGGGGAAAAGGTGAAGGGTTTGCAGGAACGATTATAAAGGACACATGGACAATAACGGGCGGTGGGGGGTGGAAACAGGGGAGGGAGGTGGGGAAGGCTGGGGTGTTGGGCTGGGGTGGGGGGAAAAGGCAGAATACTGTACTTGGACAACATTAAAAAAAGATAAAGAAATATAAATAAATAAATACATAAAAAGAGACATAAACATCTGAGAAAATTTTAAACTGAATATTTGATGATATTCACAAATTATAGTTAAACTTTTGTTAGGTGATATAGTGGTATATGAGTATGATTTCTAAAATAATTATGTGTGAAAAAATATACCTGGATGCTATCTGGGATTTGCCCTAAAGTAATGAGAAGGTGGGGCTGTTGCATAGATCAATGGTTCTCAAACCTTAGCAGATCTACAAATCAGCTGGAGAGACTGTTAAAACAGATTCCTGGGCCTTACCTCGGAGATGTTGACTCAGTGGTCTGATGGTCTGATGTGAAGCCAATGAATCTGCATTTCTAACAAACTCTCAGTTGACAAGGATGTTGCAGATCCAGGGACCACATTGTCAGTGGCACTTGAAAGGATGAGAAAGGTTGGCTATGATGATTGATCATTGCTCATATGGGTACTGAGTAAGCATGTAGTTTACTATACATGATATAATTCTGAACCCAATTTCAGTGTGTGTTGGGGGGGATGGGGTGGGAAGTTTCCCCCATCACCAAGCAATTCTCTAGATATCGTACGGACTACAGTTCAGCTCAATTCTGACAATATCCACCCAGAGATAACATCACATTCCACAGGTTAAGGGCTCAGTCCTGCAGGGATGTACCTGACACTCTCCTTCAGACACCAATTCCAAGCCCAGGTTATCACCCATGCTTCCGGCTGACAGGCTACATATTAGAGGTTCCAATGACCTCATCCTAGGGATTGATCAATTTGCTACATCAGGTCACAGAACTCAGAGAAACAATTTTCGTGTGAGATTACAAGTTTTATAAAAGTTCTTTTAACTCAGAAATAACCAGATGGAAGAGATACATGGAACAAGGTATAGGGCAAGGGCTTGGAGTTCCCATGCTCTCTCAATGCGCCACTCTCCCCAGATCTCCACATGTTCTCCAGCCTGGAGTGTCCAGGCCCCATCCTTTTTGGTTTTTATGGAGGCCTCATTATGTGGGCACCGTTGATTACATCACTGGCCATTGGTGAGGCAGAGGTGGGAGGGGCATGGCTGATTGAATCATTGGCCATTCATTAGTGGCCAGATGTGGGGGAGGGACTGAAACTTCCAACCCTCTAAAAATGTACTTAGTTCCTCTGGTGACTGGCCCCCATTGTTAGGTAATTTCCTGAAGTCACCTCATTAACATAACAAAAGACACCTTTGCCGATGTCCACACTTTAATTCTAAGGTTTTTAGGAGCTCTGTGCCCCAAACAGGATGAAAACCAAATATCTTTCTTGTTTTTTTTTAAGTTTATTGGTGTGAACTGGTTAATAAAATTATGTAGGTTTTAGGTATACAATTCCATAAGACATTATCTGTATATTGTATTTTGTTCACCACCCCAAGTCAATTCTCTTTCCATAACCATTTGCCCCCCCTTCACCTTATTCTATCTCCCCCCACTCCCCTTTCTCTCTGGTAATCACCATACTGTTGTCTGGGTCTATGAGGGTTTTTCTTTTTAATCCTCACTAGCGGACATGCTCATTGATTTTAGAGAGAGGAGAAGGGAGGGAGAGAGAGAGGGAGAAAACATCGATGTGAAACATAGATCTGATGCCTCTCCTACAGGATTGGTTGCCCCTCCTATGTGCCCCTGACCCACTGGGAACTGAACCTGCAACCTAGATTTGTGCCCTGACCAATGGTAATCTAACCTGCGACCTTTCAGCTTCCTGGACAACGCTCCAACCAACTGAGCCACACTGGCCAGAGCTATGCAGTTTTTTTTTCCTCACTTAGTCCCGTTACCTTTTTTACCCAGCCCCCAACTCCCTTCCCCTCTGACGCCTATGTGTATCTGAGTCTTTTTCTGTTTTGTTAGTATATTTTGTTCATTGGATTCCACATATAAGTGAAATCATATGGAACTTGTCTTTCTCTGACAATATATCTTATTATAAATCATAATATCACAATATTATTTTCTCTAGTTTAGCATATGTCTGAAATTTTTTATGCCAGAAATAACAAGTGTTGCTGAGGGTGTGGAGAAAAGGGAACCCTGGTGCATTGTTAGTGGGACTGTAAATTGCTACAGGCACTGTCCAAAACAGTGTGAAAGTTCCTTAAAAAATTAAAAATAGAACTACCTTAAGATCTAGCAATTCCACTTCTGGGTATGTATTTATCCAAAGAAAATGAAAACACTAATTCAGAAAGATAAATGCACTGACCCCTCCCCACCATGTTCATTGCAGGGCTATTTATAATAGCCAAGACATGGAAACAACCTACATGTCTATGGATGGATAAAGAAAGTGTTGTGTGTGTGTGTGTGTGTGTGTACTAGAATATTATTCAGCCATAAAAAGTAATGAAACATTGTCATTTGCAACAACATGGATGAACCTCGAGGGCACTATGCTAAATGAAATAAGTTAGGAAAGACAAATACCATACATTGTTATATCTTATCTTCCACTTACGTGTGGAATTTTAAAACAAACAAAAAACCAAGCTCGTAGATACAGAGAACATATTGTTGGTCGGTTCCCAGAGGGTAGAGGCTGGAGGAGGTGGGCCAATGGGTGAAGAAAGTCAAAAGGTACAAACTTCCAGTTACACAATAAGTCCTGTGGATGTAATGTATGGAATGGAGACAGTAGTTAACAATACTGAGAGTAAACCTTAAAAGTCCTCAGAACAAAAAAACCTTTGTAACTCTGTATTGACAAATGTTAACTCAACTTACTGTGGTGAGCATTTCAAAATACAAACAAATACAGAGTCAGTATATTGTACACATAAAACTAATAATAATGTTTTATGTCAATTATACCTCATTTTTAAAAACTCATAAACAAACAGTTGACAACTTCATTATATCTGCCAATTTTTCCCAAGCATTTCTGTGTCACTATATGTATTCTTATGATCAATTCACCTCATTTTATTTATTCTTTATAATACAGTTAGGGCATTATGTTAATTTTTTAATGATGTATGTAGGGAGGTTGCATTATATATGTGTTTCATTTGAGGATGCTAAAGGTGTGTTAAAATATAAAATGGGGATAGTAGAAGTGTATCATTATAATGGTAAGAGTGGCTAATCTAGGACTGTCTGTGGAGAGATGGAAGCAGTGGAACAAAACAAGCCCTGGCAGCTGATGGGGGGCCTCAGTGGCATCCAAAGTGGGGCCTCACCAGACCCTCTAGGATTTCTCCACTGTCCTGAAAGAAGGGCTTAACTAATCTAAACTATTCTCAATCCTCCTAGTCATTTTCTTGTTCACCTTTGGGATTTTCTGACCATTCACGATGGGGAAAGTAAGTCTGAAAACACATTGATTTTCCTCCAATCAGCAGCAGGCTAGTTATTAGCACTCCAGGAACTTGTCGGAGAATGACATTTTCAACAGACCACTGCCCGCCACCAGGTAAGAACACGGCTGAGAGCTGTTTGAGAAAGAAAACCTTTGGAATCAGGGGAATTTAAAAACCAATACTGATATCTGGGTCCTGAGTTCAGAAATTCTGACCTAATTGATCAAGAGGAAGTAGGCATTAGAGCTTTTGAGCTACCCAGGTGGTTGTAATGTGCAACCAAGCCTGAGAACCATTGCTCTCCGCCTGAAGCGATGGTTCCCAAGCTTTGGAGGGAATTGGAATCGCTGGGAGGGCAGTAAAACACGGACGGCTGGCCCTCACCCTCAGAGTTTCTGATTCAGTAGGTGTGCAGTGGGGCCCCAGAATCTGTATTTTTGAACAACTTCCCAGGCAGTGCTGATGCTGCTGGTCTGTTCACACTTTAAGGACTGCTGCACACCCTGTGCACAACGGCGGTCTCAGGGAAAGCACTTGTGCAATCGTGTTGCTGAACCTCTCACTTTTTTTAACGAACACTGTTTTTACTTGAAAGAAAGTAATGCTGACATGCAGAGGGTATTCAGACTTGGATATTTGGGAGCATTTTTTCAAAAATAAAGTTAGACGGTCACTTTATGGAAAATAACTGACAATATTTTTTGCCAATGACAAAATCTGAGCTTTCAAGCAAAAACTAGGTATTTGGAAACCTTGTATCCACAATCATGAGCTTCACTATATATAAATACTTAAAGATTTGTGGGGTGATACTGGTAGTAATATCAGTAAATGTGACTTTTTAGATATTTTATAATGAAATATGTAAACATTTGGAGAGTCTACATAACTCAGTGAAATAACATTTTTCAAATGAACAGTGCATAATGTTACAAAATCTTTCATGGGTGACAGCCATTCAAACAACAAGTTAGACCAATTGGTTTTAATGTAACAGAATATGACATGGTTTCAGATTTCACACTGCAATTAACTTTTAAAAACCTCTGAAGTTCTGGTGTAGTAAACAGAAGAAATCCAGTTACCTGAAAATGTCACTAAAATGCCCCCACCCCTTTTCTTTCTTTTTTTTTGATATATTTTATTGATTATGCTATTACAGTTGTCCCATTTCCGCCCCTTCACTCAACTCCATCCTGCCCACCTCCTCCCTCCCACATTCCCCCCCTATAGTTCATGTCCATGGGTCATACTTATAAGTTCTTTGGCTTCTACATTTCCTACACTATTCTTACCCTCCCCCTGTCTATTTTCCACCTATCATTTATGCTATTTATTCTCTGTACCATTCCCCCCTCTCTCCCCCTCCCAGTCCCCTATTGACAACCCTCCATGTGATCTCCACTTCTGTGGTTCTGTTCCTGTTCTAGTTGTTTGCTTAGTTTGCTTTTGTTTTGGTTTTAGGTGTGGTTGTTAATAACTGTGAGTTTACTGTCATTTTTACTGTTCATATCTTTTATCTTCTTTTTCTTAGATAAGTCCCTTTAACATTTCATATAATAAGGGCTTGGTGATGATGAACTCCTTTAACTTGACCTTATCTGAGAAGCACATTATCTTCCCTTCCATTCTAAATGATAGCTTTGCTGGATACAGTAATCTTGGATGTAGGTCCTTGCCTTTCATGACTTGGAATACTTTTTGCCAGTCCCTTCTTGCCTGTAAGGTCTCTTTGGAGAAATCAGCTGACAGTCTTATGGGAACCCCTTTGTGGGTAACTGTGTCCTTTTCTCTTGCTGCTTCTAAGATTCTCTCCTTTAACTACACCTCTGTGGGGCCAGATTTTCTTCATATACTAAATCGAAGCAACAGCAAGCCACAGCAGGCTGAATGCAGTCAGACATGAGAATCCAGTTACCTTCTATTAAATCAGATGCAGAAGAGATTTGAAAAAATTGTGAAATGTTACTCTTCTCACTAATTTTTTTTTTGTTTTGGCCAAGTTTTATTTAACATGCAGTAATTTTAGGCCTCTTGTCAAGATGGTGGAGCAGGGGGGATGCTGCACTCACCTCCTCCCATTACTGCATCAGAGATACAGCTGAAAGGCAAATGCCATGTGATTTCACTTTATAGGTGGAATCTAAAGAACAAAATAAAAGAACAAAATTGAAACAGCTATTAAGACACAGAGAGCAGACTGGTGGGGAGGGGGTCTGGGGGACTGGCTGAAAAAGGTAAAGGGATTGAGTACAGATTGGTAGTTACAGAACAGTCACAGGGATGTAAAGTACAGCATAGGGAACATAGTCAATAATATTATAATAATTATGTATGGTGCCAGATGGGTGCTGGGTTTATTGGAGTGATCACTTTGTAAGTTGTTTGAATGTCGAATCACTATGGTATACACCTGAATCTAATATGATATTGTATGTCAACTGTAATTGAAAAATTAAAAAAATATTAAAAAAATTACAACTAAATTATAGAACAATCAACCTGGATAGCCATCTGAAGACAAGCTGAACAGAACTCCTATAACTAAGGATATCAAGAAGAAACTATATGTAGTCTGGTAAGCAGGATGGAGATGTAAAATTGGCTGGCTCTCTACCCGTGTGTGGCAGTTGAGAATCCAGAGCAAAATTTCCCCTGGAGAGTGAGGGGGTCTTAGCCCCAGGCTGGACTTTGAAGTCCTGCACCAGGGCTGGGCAAAGGAGCCCACATAACATCTGGCTGAAAATCAGGAGGAATAGAGTCTGTCTGAGTGAGGGAGAAGGCTGCTGGGTGCCCAGGAATTGTCTTACAGGGCCAATGCACAAACTCCCACTCACAGGTAGGCATCTTGGGCTCTGGCAGATGAACAGCAGTGGGAGTGGGGGAGAGGTGCCAGAGACATACACGGAGTAACTGAGTTATGTGGCTTCAGAGCGAGGGATGGGTTTTGGCACCATGTCACTGTGTCGAGCCTCTTCTCCCACACAGCCTGCAGGCAGGCTCTGACTTTTTGTGTTGAGCCTGCCCCAGGTCCACTACTAGTGGAAGCAGAACTTGGGTGCATAGCCCCTCCCATGCACACCCAGACCCAACACAGGCAGCTACAATTGCAGATTGCTTTGTAGCTCCTCACAGGTACAGTGAGCCAGCCACAGGCAGTGTCTGACATTAATCTGCTGTGAAGTCCCTCCCAAGAGGACCCAGAACCAACACACCCACTGGTCACCTTTGGACCATAACAGAACACCACCCAGTAAGTGCCACAAGCAACACACCAAAAAGGAGATCTTGGTAAGCACCAGAACCCACGGTGGCAAATACTGCTCCATGGAGTCAGCCCTTGTACAACAGCTTGAATGCTGTGGTTGTAACCAATCCCCACAGCCAGCTAGCCCAAGGGTCAGTCCCACTCAACGACGTGCCAACAGAAATCAATGCTCAACCACCACAGGAAAGCACACCCAAAGAAAACAAGGGATACTTCTTGAGCACGCAGCTTAAGTGATTAGGAAGACTGTGCCACTCACCTCCACAGGACACCTGCTACATAAAAATCCACCCTCCTAAGAGTGGGAGATACATCACATTTACCTAATACATAGAAACAAATGAAGAGAAACAGTCAAAATGGGAGATAAAGACACATGTCCCAACTGAAAGAACAGAGAGAAACCTCCAAAAAACAAACAATCAAAAAATCCAAAAAGCTTAATGATATGGAGGCAAGCAATTACCAGGTAGAGTTCAAACACACTGCTTATAAAATTACAGAGCCCTTGCCAGTGTGGCTCAGTTGATTGGAGCATCATTCTGTATACCAAAAGGTTGGGGGTTCAATTCCCAATGAGAGTACATACCCAGGTACAGGTACACTCCCTAGTCATGGCATGTATGAGGGCAACCAATGTTTCTCTCCCACATCAATGTTTCTCTCTTTTGCTCTCTCTCCCCCTTCCTCTCCCTCTAAAATCAAACATATTTTTAAAAATTAAAAAAATACAGAACTTTGTAAAAACTTCAACAAAAAGATAGTAAGCATAAAAAAGGTATAGAAACCATAAAAAAAGAGCCAGAGATGAAAACACAATAAACTGAAAAAAAGGATACATAAATAAAATCAACAGGAGATTAGATGGAGTACCAAATCAGTGATTGGAAGACAAGGTAGCAGAAATCACCCCATCAAAACAGCAAAGAGAAAAAAAATTTTGAAATGAGGATAGTTTAAAGTACTTCTGGGACAATATCAAGCATAACAATATTTGCATTATAGCAGTACCAGAAGGAGAAGAGAGAGGGGATTGAGGACCTATTTGAAGAAATCACTGAAAACTTCCCCAACTTGGTAAAGGAAAAAGATGTACAAGTCCAGGAAGCACACAGAGTCCCAGACAAGATGAGCAAAAGGCCCACACCAAGACCTATCAAAATTAAATTGGCAAAAGTTAAAGACAAAGAGGTAATCTGAGAAGTAGCAAGAGAAAGACAGTCACCAACAAGGGAGCTCCCATAAGACTGTCAGCTGATTACTCAATGGAAACT
This sequence comes from Desmodus rotundus, assembly GCF_022682495.2. Taxonomy (NCBI): domain Eukaryota; kingdom Metazoa; phylum Chordata; class Mammalia; order Chiroptera; family Phyllostomidae; genus Desmodus; species Desmodus rotundus. The sequence goes on along the minus strand of NC_071389.1, from coordinate 116,965,641 downwards.
TTTCAGGCCAGAGGGATTTGCACAAAATATTCAGTGAGGAAAAGCAAGGGCCTACAACCAAGACTATTCAGTCTGGCAAGGCTATCATACAAAATTGAAGGACAGATAAAGATCTTTCGGACAGGAAAAAAGCTAAAGGAGTTCATTACCAGTAGAGAAGATATGTTAAAGGGACTTCATTAACAAGAAGGAGAAAAAAGGGAGCATAAATATGACTAACATTTAAAATAAAAATGGCGATAACTACATAAGGCAGGGGTGCCAACCCTGGTCCATGGCCTGTTAGGACCCCGGCTGCGAGTGAAGCTCACCTGAGCTCTGCCTCCTGTTCCCCACAAACTCGCCTGAGCTCTTCCCCATCTATGGAAAAATTGTCTTCCATGAAACCGGTCCCTGGTGCCAAAAAGGTTGGGGACTGCTGACAAAAGGTAACTGAATGCATAAGATAATAAGACCTATACATATGCTGTCTACAAGAGACCCACTTCAGATTAAAAGACACAGACAGGTTGAAAGTAAAGGGTTGGAAAAAGATATTATTTCCTGCAAATGGAAACAAACAAAAAAAGCTAAGGTAGCAATACATACATTAGACAAAATAGGCTACAATAGGAGGAAAAGAAGGACATTACTTAATGATAAAAGGATCATTCCAACAAGAGGACATAACTTCACACATTTTTACACTAAACACAGGAACACTCAGATATATAAGGCAAACATTGATGGACATGAGGGAAAGATCAACAGTACTACAGTTGTAGTGGGGGACTTTAACACCCCATTGATATCAATAGATACATATCTTCCAGGTCGAAAACCAACAAGGAAACAGAAGCTCTAAATGGCACATTAGACCAGATGGATTTAATTATTATTTTTTGAGCATTTCACCCCAAAGCAGCAGAATATACATTCTTTTCAAGTGCATATGGAACATTTTCCAGGGTACACCACATATTAGGACACAAAACAAGTCTCAATAAATTTAAGAAGATGGAAATCATATCAAGTATCTGCTCTGACCACAATAGTATGACACTAGAAATCAATAACAAGAAAAAACTGAAGAGCTCACAAATACATGGACATTAAAGAACATGATACTAAACAGTAAATGGTTTACCAATGAGATCAGGAAGCAATAAAAAAATGCCTAAGACAAATAAAAATGAAAACACAAGAACCCAAAATATATGGGACACAGGGAAAGCAGTTCTAACAGGAAAAATCATAGCAGTACTGGACTATCTCATGAAACAAGAAGAATCTCAAACAATCTAACCTTACCTAAAGAGCTAGAGAAAGCACAACAAATAAAGCCTAAAATGAGGAGAAAAAAGGAAATAATAAAGACTAGATAAATAAATAAAATAGAGTCTAAAAAAGATACAAAAGATCAACAAAATCAAGAGCTAGCTCTTTGAAAAGGTAAACAAGATTGATAAACCTTTAACTAGACTCATCAAGAAAACAAGAGAGAGGATAATAATAAATAAAATCAGAAATGAAAGAGGAGAAGTAACAACTGTCACCAAAAAGATACATAGGATTGTAAGAAAATATTACAAACAATTGTATGCCAACAAACTGAATAATCTGGACAAAATGGTTAAATTCATAGAAACAATTACCAAGACTGAATTAAGAAGAAACAGAAAATCTGAAGACTGATTACTACCAATGAAATAAAATCAGTAATCAAAAAACCTCTAATAAACACAAGTCCAGAAAAGCATGTTTTCACATGTGAATTTTATCAAACATTCAAAGAAAAAATTAACACTTATCCTTCTTAAACTATTACAAAAATTCAAGAGGATGGAAGTCTCTCAAGCTCATCTTACAAGGCTACCATTATGCTAATTCCAAAACCAGGCAAAGACATTATAAAAAAGGTAAAATATTAGGCTAATATCTCTGATGACCATAGATGCAAAAATTCTAAAAAACATTAGCGACATGAATTCAGCAATACATTAAAAATTCATACACCATGATTACATGGGATTTATTCCTGGGATGCAAAGTTAGTAAAATATCCACAAATAATTAACATGATATACCAAATAAACAAGATTAGTGATAAAAATCATATAATCATATCAACAGATACAGAAAAAGCATTTGACAAAATCCAACATCTATTTATGATAAAAACACTCTGCAAAGTGGGAATAGGGAGGACAAACCTCAGTTTAATAAATCACATATGCATATATGACAACCCCACAGGTAACATACATAATGGACAAAAGCTAAAAGCATTTTCTTTAAAATCAGGAACAAGACAGCATTGTGCGCTTTCACCACTCTTATTTAACATGGTATTGGAAGTTCTAGCCACAGCAGGCAAGGAAAAGAAATAAAACGCATCCAAATTGAAAAGGAAGAAGTAAAACTGTCATTATTTGCAGATGGCATGAAAGTAAATAGAGGGAACCCTAGAGATTCTACCAAAAAACTACTAGAACTGATCAATGAATTCAGTAAAGTAGCAGGATACAAAATTAATATTAATAAATCAGCTGCATATTTATACACCAATAATGAACTATCAGAAATGGAAACTAATAAAACTATCCCCTTCATAATTGATTTAAAAAGAATAAAATGTCTAGGAATGAATTTAACCAAGGAGGTAAAAGACCTGTACTCAAAAATTATAAAATATTGAAGGTAGCAGTTGAAAAAAATAGAAATAAGTGGAAGTATATAACGTGTTCATGGATTGGATAAATTAACATTGTTAAAATGTCCATACTACTCAAAACAATCTCTAGATTGAATGCAATCCCTATCAAAATACCAATGTCATTTTTCACAGAATTAGGAGAAGTAATCTTTAAATTTATATGGAACCACAAAAGACCTTGAGTAGCCACAGAAATCTTGAGAAAGAAGAACAAAGTTGGAGGAATTATGCTACCTGATATCAAACTATACTACAAGGTTATGGTACTCAAAACAGCATGCTGTGGCATAGGAACACACATTGATCAATGGAACAGAACAGAGTCCAGAAATAAAGCCACACCTATGTGGTCAATTAGTCTATGACAAAGGAGGCAAGAACATAAAATCGGATAAATACAGTCTATTCCATGCATGGTATAGGGAAAATTAGGCAGATACATGCCAAAAAACTGAAACAAGACCACGTTCTTACATCACATATGAGAAAAAACTGAAAATGGATTACAGACTTTAAATGTAGAGTTGAAACCATAAAAGTCCTAGACGAAAACATAGGCAGGCAGTAAACTCTCTGACATTTTTCATAATAATATCTTTTCTGATGTATCTCCTCAGGCAAAGGGAAAGAAAAACCAATGGGATTACATCAAACTAAAAAGTTTGCCCATAGCCCAGGAAACCATCAATGAAACAAAAAGACAACCTGTTCAAAGGGAGATGATATTGCCAATGATACATCTGATAAAGGGTCAATATCCAACACTTATAAAGAATTCATACAACTCAACACCAAAACCCCCCAAACAATCAAATTACAAAAAGGACAGAGGACCTGAACAGACACTTCTCCAAAGAGGGCACACAGATGGCCAATAGACATGTGAAATGATGGTTAACATCACTAATCATCAGAGAGATACAAATTAAAACCGCAATGAAATGTCATCTCACACCTGTCAGAATGGCCACCATCAATAAATCCATAAACAACAGCTGTTGGGGAGGATGTGAAGAAAAGGGAACCCTCGTGCACTGCTGGTGGGAATGCAGACTGGTACAGCCACTGTGGAAATCAGTATAGAGGTTTCTCAAAAAAATGTAAGTGGCTACACAAATGTTTGTTTTACAATTATTTCTTAAATTATGTATACAAATTTTATGTATTTTTGTACATGTATACAAATATTTCATGATTTTTAAAAAACTATAAGTTGACTCTTGGTGTATTGAAAATAAAGGATCCATGATTAAAGTTCTCTGTGCTAATATCTTACATGGTTTTGGGACATACATATATACTAGCTATAATAATACCTTCTGTAAACATAGAAGTGATTTATAAACTATAAAGTTTATCCTGTTGTCCACTGCTGTCCACTATAACTGCTGCAGAGTTAACAACATATATGTCAGTTTAGAAGTTTCTCTCTCTCAATGATCCTGCCTGTTGTGACCTTTAAGCAGACGTTTGCGAGACCTTAAGCAATTATGTTTTCCATTGTTATTTTATTTCCAAAATCCTCGTGGTTAAATTTATTGCACTGTGTCAATAATTCAATTGTAGATTTGTTACAAGTTATTTCTCTTCCATATATTATTTCATCTTCTTGATTTATTTTTTTAAACTACATCAACTTATTTGTGTCTTTTTATTGTCAGAGACCTCAAATACTTTGTGGAAAAAGTGGAAGAGAGTAAATTTTATATAAATAATAAAGGATTCTGATGGTATGAGAGAATATGAGGTTTGAATGTCTTCTTTCGAATGTCTGTGAGGCAGCATTTGTGGCAATTGCATTCCCCTCTTTCTGCAGCACGTCACCCTCAGATAAATAAATAAAGCACAGGACTTTCATTTCCAGGCAGTTGTCATAGCAACTTTTGACTCTCCAGAGAAGGAATTCTCAGATCTTAAGCCCTGACTCCAGAAGAGCTAAAAAGACCCAAGTCTAAAAGGAACATTAAAGAATGATTTGCAAGATATGATGAAACTGGGTATCTGTTATTCAGAACTTTTCTGTTAAATGTACGTAATTTTTCCCCTGACACATATTTCCTCTTATAGATTTCTGAACAACAGCAATAAACTAATAGCAGCCACTTATCACTTGTTACAGGACAGGCACTACATTACATACACTGTTTTTCTTCCAACAACACTGTGGGTGTGGTGCTATTTTTGTCAACATTTTACCTATGAGGAAATGTGTTTATTTAGATAGATAAAGCAATTTACTCAAAGCCACACAAATATTGCTCAACCTGTCAGCCCTCAACACAGTTGGCCACTGAAAACATTCTCTGGTTTTCTGGATTTCCTCCGACTTTGCTGACCTTTGTTTCTCCCTGATCTGCAAATGTTGGCATGTCCAGGTCTTAGACTGAGCAGTCTTTTCTATCCAGATGACGTCTTCCAATCCTGTGGCTTTAAATGATTTCTGTGAGCTGATAATTCCCAAATCTGTATTTTGCAGTTTTATTTTTTCAATTTTAATTTTAGAGAGAGGGGAAGAGAGAGAGAAAGAGAGGGCAAGAAACATCAGTGTGAAAGAGAAACATCAATTGGTTGGCTTCTGTACACCCTAGGGAACCGAACCTGCAAGCCAGGCATGTGCACTGACCAGGAATTGAACTGGCACAATACCCAACCAACTAAGCCACAGCAGCCAGGGCAGTGATAGCATTCTTTAACTTAGATGCTCAAACCAAACTTCCTAAGAGTCATTTTTGATTTTTTCCTTTTTCTCACCCTCTCACTGCTAATATACAATATAAACAGGTTATGTCAGACATTTATCCAAAAATCCATCTTAAATGTACTTTTCATCTACATTGTCACCACTTTAATGAAGGCCACAGTCTTTTCCCTGGACTTCTAATCAGTAACTTTTAAGGTCCTCGCTCCCACTCTCCAAAGAAGAGTCAGAATGAGCTTTTGAGACTGTAAGTCAGACCATGCCAGCTTAAAGCCTTCACCAGCCTCCTGTTGCTCTTAAAATATTATTTGAACTCCTAACTATAGCCTAGAAGGTCTGGCTTCCCTAGGTCCTGCTTCCTGCTCCAGACTCTTACAACTGTCTTCCTTCATTATTCTGCTTTAGTCACAGTATTCTTCTTTCCTTCCCTCAAACTTTTTTTCCACCTCTGGAATTTTGCAGTATAAACAGTATAAACTGTCTCAAACTTTGCTCCACTCATCTTCTTAGGTGGCTCTTTACATCCCTCAAATTTTAGCTCAGATACTGCCTCCTAAGAGATTGTCTTCTCTAAAGTGGCCTACTGTTGGAGTTCTCCGCTGTCACATCATTTTCATTAATAGCACGTACCATTAACCAAACATTGGGTCTCTTCCCCATCCCACTAGTGGGAGCTCTGCAGAGTTAGGGCCCCTGACTGTCTTTTTCATTTCTGCATTCTCAGAGCTTAGGAGCATATAGGAGGTGCTCAGTAAACACTCATTGACAGGGGGAAGGAAGGAAGGAGAAAGAGAAATTCATTGCCAAGATCCCACCCCAGGATTACTTTACTCCAAAACTGCTTTTCACTCCCTCATCCTTTTGACTCTTCAAGGTGACTTGCAGTTCTGTTATTTTGCCCTGACTCTTGATTGATGTCTGAATCTCCCAAAACCCTGAGTTTGGGACGAGGGTGAAAGGAGTTGGGCTGGGGCAGAATGGAGTTGGCAGCGCCCCTAAGCAACTACAAACCTCCCTAACCCCCTTGAAAACTCATTTGGCTTTCCGGGAGAGGGCAAAGAGAGAGAACACTACAGCTCAGTTTTTACTCCCTCTGAAGCGAGGGGTATCTTCCTTGAGAGAAGAAAATATATTCTGAATGCAGTTCATGTGAACATCAGGACCCACAAAATGGAGGCCGCCCCGGTGGTGGGCCCACATCACGGGTCTAAACCTGAGTCGGCTTGCACTTACGGGAAAGAGCAGGCAAGAGCCCTGACACACCAATCACAATCCTCCTAACTCAGCTGTAGCTAGCTCACTTTCCACCAGGAAACAGGAGCTCCTGACCAGCACTTTATTAACTCACTCTTCCCACGATAACTCAGTAAAGGTGCTTCACTGCTTGTGTGAACGACCGGGGCGGGGTGTGGGGGGGCAATATATTGTTACCAAATGGACCTCCCTCCCCCACAGTCCCTGTGTACTAGGTTCACCTTGCCGATCACCCTTAGGAATTATGGCTCTCAATATGAGTTTGGTAAAAAGGAAAGGAACTATTTATTTAAAAGTTACACAGGTTTAGAGTAATGGCAGAATGTTGCCATTAAATACTCGAAGTCCCTTAAAACACCCACAGACCTTCCTTCCCCACTTTGCCCAGTCAGGCCAGTTAAGGGTAGCATTTCTCAGGAAAAAAAAATAGAAGTCCGTGGCTCAGCTAGACTCCCAGTTCCTCCCAGTAGTCCATACTCTACTGGCAGGCCTCCCGTGCTTCCCAGCACCACCAGCTGTGTCGCCACGATCTCCAGCTCTTAATCCAAAATTACATGGCACCTTCTCATGGCCCATCGGTGAGATTCCTTTCACCCCTTTCCTTCTTGCAGTGTGTCTCCTGCATTCTTCCAAACCGCTAAGAGAGAGCTCTGCATGGGTGCTACATCTTGCTTTCCTGCTTCCTAAGCCACATGGTTAAGGGAGCTCCAAAACTGCATGGTTAGCCCCAAAACCCTGAAGTTCAAACCCACATGGCAGCCGCATCTGGGTTTAAATCCCTGTGTGAATCTTCCTCTGCAGCCCCATTTCCGACTCCTCCCACAATCAGCTACACCTGCCAGCACTCCAGGTTTTCAGCCCTTCTGGGCTGCCATGGTTAGTCTGGGCAGATGTGGACCTGTGGCGTGGAGTGAACCATCTCCAAGCTCTCATGCAAATGATCTAAAGGGGAACTGCCTCCCAGTTACATTATGGGTGGAAGTCATGCCCATCTCCCTGGCTCAAAGCATTGCCACAGCTACTTAACATATCTATGAAGCTGGCCAGCTGTTACAGATATGTAGAATAACCATTTTTGCATATCAGGTAGGAAGCTGGCCAACTGTTGATATGCAAAATAACTCTCAATGGCCTTGCTCCATGTGTCCCATCCCCCAGTTCAGACTTGTGAGGGTGGGGATATCCTATATTTCTATATTTCCTGGATACCCCAAGTTCTGGACCCTGTTTCAAATCCTTCATTGGGGGGGCCCTGGCTGCACCCTGTTACACTTGTGAGGCACTGAACTCCCCCAATTCAGTGATCCTTTTCCCTGTGGACCAAAAGGGGCCACATACTAAACCCGATAAGCCCAGGGATGGCAGCCTTACAAACTCAGAGACCGAAAGTAGCCACACAGGGTGTTCTGAAATTAAAGCTTTCTAACTAAAAGCAGGTTATAGTGGGCAGTCATGTCCTCAGCTGGTGTCTTCCATGACAGAGGTCAATCTTTACATTAACCAAGTCTGTCTATTGTATTTTTGCATCCACAAGAACATGCCTTTGGAATGTCAGGGTAATTTCCTTTTTCCAGACCTGTCAGGGCACAATTGCTGCACCAGAGCAGAGACCACGAAACCTCTCATTGTTATTGTTGTGGTGTAAATTAACTGTTAACTATCCTATTTCCACAAATATAAAAGTATGTGTCTATTTATTTTACTTTTTATCCAACCCTAGAGGTTTCCCCACTGTGCTTCCTCCCTCCTCCCTAATCTATCACCAATGGATTTCATGTAACCTCTTCACCACTCCTCCTTTAATTGTAATGTATAAAATAAGGTTAAAAACTGCCATCCTCTGGAGCATTTTCTCAATCCATTGAAAATTTGCTTCTGGACAATTGTCAGTTTGGCTCAGATAAACTCACAAAAATTCTCAGTAGGTTTGGACGTTTCTTACTTCGACATTTACTTGAATAAAAGACATCAAAAATCAACACTAAATTGTTTTAGTTTTGTCATTTAACATTCCCCAGTACATCTTTCCTGACCAAACACCTGGCCAAGGTGTTTGGGTAATTAAGTTCAAACGGAATTATTCCAAAGTGTTAACTTTGGGGGTGTACTTGTCAACCATACCAGCCCATTTCTCTCACTCTCACTCTTTAATTATAGACACTAAAGTTGTATCTGAACAATTTATGCGGAAGGAAAACAGAAGACACAGGACACCAAAGCCTGAAGTATTAGGAAGCAAAGGGCAGCCTGAGGAAATTATTGGATGTGTGGAGGGAAATGATTTTTCCTCTACCTTTCTACATTCTCACATGAGGCTCCTGTAACAAAAGAGAGATTAATAAGAGAAAAACATACAAATTTATCTAATATAAGTTTTACATGACACAAAACCCTTCAAAAGGAGGAAACGAAGACCAGGCAAGGGGTTAGACCTGAGTGTTTTATGTGAGGTTTGGTGAAGGGCGAAATCACGGAAAGACACGACAGGACAAAGGGTGTGAGCTAAGGGCAGTAAACTGAGGGCATCTTAGCAAGCCCTGTTCACTCAGGTTCCTCTCCGCATCCCTGTATCTTTGGAATAAGAATGCCCCTTCCTCTGAGTACATGGAGGGCACTGTTCATTTGAGGGGTTTATGCTTTGCTTCAGGGGAAAGGTCAGAAGGTCATTCCTGCACAGGCTGTCACTCAAATTCCTTCCTCTTAAAATATTTAGCTTTTTAAAAATATTTTAATTTTTAAAAAGATTTTATTTAATTTTTAGAAAGAGGGGAAAGGAGAGGGGAGAGAGAGAGGGAGAGAAACAGCAATGTGGGAGAGAAACATCAATAGGGTGCCTCTCGCATGCTCCAGACTGGGCACTGATCTGCAACCCAGGTGTGCGCCCGGGACAGAATTGAACCAGTGACCTTTCGTTTCATGGGCTGGTGCTCAACCCACTGAGCCAGGCCAGCCAGAGCCAGCTTAAAATATTTAATAAGTCAAGGCAGCATATTTTAGGTTAGCATGATGTTTCTCACAGCCAATCCCTTCATACCAACCCAAAATTGGTTGTAAAGTCCAGCCAACTCCTGGGGTAAGGAATAGGGAAGATGATACAGGATATTCTTCCACACAGAGCACAGTGCTAGTTTACACAAGTTTCTGAAGAGTTCGAATCTCAAATATCTCACACTCACTCTACTTCTGGAACCAAAAAGAAGCATCTATGGACTGAGAGAAATAAATTGTCATAATTTGCATGTTAGTTGGCTTTCAGTAAGATTTGTTCCTGAGCCTTTCAAATGTCAGGGATTTGGACATTAACACACTTAGCTTTCAACACTTGAGACACTCAATGCGTTTGTTTTGTTTTTAACTAACAATTCTTTGGCTGAAGTCTTTCACATCCAACACTTAAATTCCTAATAAGTAAAAAACTTGCAGGGGGTTTGTAGAGTTTCAGCCGTAATGCCAGATTAAAACTTAATTTTACTCTTGATCTTGATATTGACTTGTTGTGACTTGCAAAGATCACGTATCTTCCTGTGGCTTCAGTTTTTTTCATTATAAAATGAAAAAGTAATGGGGATATTATTTTTAGATCATTGGAGAAAATGGACGACTTGTATGTTATTTGTAGATGTACTCATATCAAATCCAATTATGTAAATGCCATTTGTAAATATCTTTCTAATTCATACTATATGATTTATAAGGTTCATACAGTGAAAACAAAATTTAATTTGCCAGTTTGTCAAAATCTAATACATCCAGTTTCTTTTCAATTAAGGTGAAAGGGCTATAGTAAAATTTGAAATAATAAAATCTCAAGAGTTACTTTTGTCTTTTCTTCTGTGGCACAGAACCACGCCTCTTTACTGTCTGAAAAGCTCTTGTTACTTGATGTTCCACTCTCATGCCCATGACCTTGGATCTACAAATATCACAATTTTATATGAAAAGAAATTTTATATCAGAAGAAATGTAGACATTAAAACTGTACAGTTGTGTTACTGAATCCCAAGATCATGTGTCTCATGTTTCAAAGGTCAAAATTCAAAACATCATTGTTTGGAGTTAGGAAAGGTTTATTGATTGAGAAGATGCCAATGGAGAAGATGGGAGACTTAATGGTTCCTCAAATCTATCTTGCTCATTGGACTAAATAAAGGGTTTTTAAGGGTTTAGAGGAAGCAGGTATGCTGAAGTGCTGGAAGGGCAAGTTTTCATTGGAAGACCTTGGAAGTTGTCCATTTATGGTAAAGTGGTGTCAACACCTGGTCCTCCTGGACAATGAACCCTTGACTTCTGAAAGGTTTCGGTTTTCAACTTTCAGTTCTGTCCTGGTCCGTTGACTTGGTCACTGGCAAACAGTGTCCCCAGCGTTATGGCTGACATGAGACAAATTCACACAAACTACTGAGTCCTGTGGAGGAAAAGGGAAGGCACGGCCACTCTCTCAAGGGGAGAGTGCCCCAACCCTTGCCTCACAGGCTTTTATTGGCTTAATTTGCACAGGAATACAGGACATATATGGAAAGCTCATCAATCATTGTCAGGCAGTAATAATCAAATAGATAACATTCAAAGAACTCTGAGGGCTTATTTTGAGTCAGGGTCAGGTAGCTAAAGGACCATAAAACTTTGGGGAAACAAACTCATTTCATGCTTGGACCCTTATCATTTAAATTGAGGGTATTAGCAAAGCATGTTTCACAGGATTTTATGCATTCTTTCTTAGGCCTGATCACCCCAGGAAACCCACCCTTTCCAGGACAGGGCTGCACCCACCTCCAGCATTGTATCAGGCTTAGGTCGAGCAGGGGAAGTAAGGCAGCCAAGAGATTAGGAGACTTCTTGCAGAAAGAATGAGGACTCAGGCCATGTCAAAGCCAAGGGATGTGGGTCCATCACCCCCTTTCTCTATAGCCCCCCAAGTCCTTCTCTGAGGGCCCCCTCATGGCCGTGCCTGTCTTACGTCATCCCTCCCTTGAGGAATCTTGCCCATCATTGGCTAACCGGTGATGCACTGGGGGCCAGGCAGGGTGAGGTAAAGTGGGCAGAGGCGGTGCTCCTGCCAGGGAGACAAGCTTTGTCTCCTTACTGGCTTACGGTCTCAAGGTCTCTCACTCAGCCTTAGCCATGGGGGGTTACAGTCTCTGAAACCAGGCAGGGCGGTTCCCAACAGTCTGTTAGTTCCGTGTGGGTGGGGTGGCGGAGAGACTTTGGTTCCAGATGCACCTGGAGGTTCTCTCCTCTGTGCCCGCTTTCATGGCACGACTTGCGGTTTTGGTCTGTTGTCTCTGCAAAGCAGCTCAGCATCTCCTTAAACAGGTTAGGACCATTTTGAGCTGGTTCCACAGTTACAATTTCTCTAGTAAACAAAGAATGCAAATTAAATAATTTTTTACATAGTTATTTGGCAATATTAAAATTAAATTTGGCAAATATTAAAAATTATAGTATTTGCTGAGGTGTAGGGAAACATTTTTACATATTGCTAGTGGGAATATAAATTGGTAATATAAATTGGAGTATAAATATATTGGCAATACCTATCAAGTTTAAAATATTATTTTGAACAGCACAGTAGTACACAAACACACAAACATTTTTATCAAAAGTCATTGGAACACTTTTACACATCTGGTGGGAATGGAAGCTGGCACAACCACTTTGGAAAACAATCGGATATAATTTGATAAAGCTGAAAATGTGTATTTCTTAGGACACAGTAGTTCCACTCCTGGGCATGTAGACAGAAGAAACTCCTGCACATGTGTTTCTATCCACACTGTTTTTTAAGACCAAGAAAACAGAAACAACCCCGGCTGTCAATCAACAATGCAGTAGATAAACACAGCAGCGAAAATAAATGAATTACATCTACTCCCACTGTCTTGTAAAGAATAACAAGTTGCAGAGTAACGTGTACAGTATGATTCCATTTGTACAAATTTCAAAAACATGTAAAACTAGTTCATATATCATTTAGAAAAACAAATATATGTGGTAAAACTAAAAGCAATGATAGACATAAATGCAGGATAGCGGTGACCTCTGAAGGAGAAGGAAGATGAGGCTGGAGAGAAGGACTTTAAAGATAACGAAAATGTTGAGCTTTTTTCCCTTTAATCTTGGTGCTAAGTTAGAGGTGTTCGGTTTTGGTGATGAATGTGTTTCTTTTTACTTCATAAGTATTTTTTTGTATCTAGTCAGTGGTTAATAAAAACAATTTAAAGAACTTAAATATCCAGAAACCAGTTATGGGTCAACATGAATAGAATGATTTTGTTTATATAAAACTGTAAACCTATTATTATGTATATAAATGCCATATAGAGATGTGTGGCGAGAACAACGTTACTGTATTAATCATTGTTGTTACTTAGTGATTGGGTTCATTTCTCATTGTTTTACTATGTTGCTTTTTGTTTTATAGAGAACATGGGTTCTCTTCATGACAAAAGCTATTTTTTTAAAAAATACAACTCTTAGGGTGTTCCTCGCAGTGCCATATATGACATATTGTAGTAAAGAATCAACCTTTCCCGAAGAGAGTTCTGGCCTTTGCTCTCTACTCCTGAGGGGTAATCTCTAAGCCCCTGACATGTTCTGCAGTATAAAAGTATCTTTGTTTGCCCGGGGGCTTCAGCCACACCAGATTGTCTATGCTAACAATGAATTTATGGCGGGGGCTTCGGGCCACACGGTGTTAAGCTCAGTCTCTGAAGGTGCGGGAAGCTGTCAACCATCTCTCTGTGACTGTGACCCGATGAAACCTCTGGACACTAAGGCCCAGGGAGCTGGCTGGTTGGAAATGCTCCACGTGTTTTGCCATGTGCGTTGTTTCTGGGAGAAGTGAGGGCTGGCCCGAGTCTACTTGGACAGGACAGCTGGAAGTCGCCTGCTTGGAACTCCCTGGGGCTCTGCCCCATGCACATATTCCCATGGCTGATTTTCATCTGTATCCTTCCACTGTAATGAACTGTACTTATGACCACAATAGCTTTCCGTGAATTCTGTCAGTCCTTCTAGCACACTACTGGAGTTGCTATTAGAAGGGAAGGTGGACTTGGGAAGTCCTAAACTTTGCAATATTATATAACAGCAAAACAAGTCAACAAAATCTTGGAAGCCACCTAAATGTCTACCAATAGAAAATCAGTTTAGTGAATTCTGGTATATGCATATCTTAGAATATTATTGTTATTAAAATCCTATTGAAAGTGTTTAAATGATATATTAAGACACAAGTACTAAGACAGTAAGACTTCCTTTTATTGAATGTGCGTGTGTGTGTGTACCATTCTGTGAGGAATGCATCAGACACGGATTCTGCCTTAGAGTCCAATAACAGAGTTTTTTTTTAAATTCCTCATCAGAGGACATTTTTCATTGCTTTTAGAGAGAGAGGAAGTCAGAGAGAGAAGCATCAGTTGGTTGCCTCTCATATGTACCTGGAGAGGGGATTTTACGCTCCCAGATCAGGGATCAAACCCACAACCCTTTGGCTATGGGACGACACTCCAGCCAAATGAGCCACACTGGCCAGGGCCAGTAACAGTTTCTTTTTTTTTTTTAAAGTATACATTGCCCTGGCCAGTGTGGCTCAGTGGACTGAGTACAGGCCTGAAAACCAAAGGGTTGCCAATTCAATTCCCAGTCTAGGGCACATGCTTGGGTTGCAGGCCAGGTCCCCGGTTGGGGGCACATGAGAGGCAACCACACATTGCTGTTTCTCTCCCTCTCTTTCTCCCTCCCTTCCCCTCTGTCTAAAAATTAATAAATATTTTTTAAAAAGTATACACATATTCATCCAAAATCTTCTCCCAAGTTCCCTGTGTCTGTGAATGGAACCCCCTTCTTTAGTGAACTTCTCTCCCCCTTACAGAAATAATGTGGTTCTGGTACAGGAGTCAGCATAGGAAAGCCCTGAGACTGGCTGCTGTAGCAGGCCAGAGGCTAGAGTCCTGGTTGCCAGGCAACAGCCTTTAGCACTTAGGTAGAGGCTAGGAATGAGTGGCCAGAGGGGAAATAAAGGCAGGGCCCTCACCACTGCAATCTAATAAAGAACTTAATACAGGAGGTTAAAAGCGAAAGCACCCATTGACCCAGTCATTCTGAGACTGATTTAATAAGGCTGCCAGGCATTCTGAACAACATAAGCAAACTATGATAGTGCAGGGGGGCTCGGGGGTGGCGCTTGAAAGTCAGTGTGTATCATCTTCACTAGCTGGGAAAAGGAAAATCTTGAGACTGTGTATTCATCCCAAGGCCTGGAAGGGGAAAGGGGAGGGGTCTACAGTGCCCAAAGAAAAAGCCCATAAAACAACTTTGGTTAATTGCCTGCCCCCTGCCAAAGATGCAAAATGAACAAATAGAGTCTGGAGCAAGGTAACCCCCACCCATATCTATGTTTAGGTAGTCATGTCTCCCTAGGGGAAGCTGGCAGCACCTTTACCTGTCAATCAATATGTAGCTCCCTTCCCCCATCCTACCAACTGGGTAAGTCCTCAGAACAAAGGACTCCCTCTCTTCTCTTGGCTCCTTTTGCCACACAGGGAGGGAGGCCCCTGGCTGATGTGGACTCTGACCGGCGGTGTCCATGATGTTGTGGGTGCGACAGACAAATGCACACGGGCTGCAGAAGTCTTGTGGTGAAAAAGGACGACATGGCCATTCTCTGAGTGAGAGAGGGCCCTGACCCTTGCCTGGACAGGCTTTTATTGCTTTTCTGGGAGCATTACATCAAGGATGGTCCTCATTTATTATGCACGGGTTTGCCTTAGGTGATTACTTTTTACAGATAATAAAGGAAAGGATGTTGCTGATTACTTCTTAGGGGTAACAAAGAAAAGAATGTTGCAAATGCAAGGGGAAAAATGGTTGAACTGGTTACACTCCTTCCTTGGAAGGTTTAGCACAGACTTTAGGAAGTTACTTCAAAGATATGCATTAAACATTTGCTGCCTTAACTCAGGGTGAAGGAGTTTTAGCAAAAGCAAGCCTCAAAGCAGCCTAATACAATGCAGGCCTGGTTCCCAATGGGAAAGCCGATCTGTGGGCCTGGCTCCTGTGTGCTGCCTCTCGCCTGTCAGTTTTCCGAACCAGGGCTGAGCTACATTTGCCATTGCCAGATGGGCCAGTTCCCTATACCTGGCTACCTGGGCTCTGGCCATCTGGGTGCTGGCCACAGTGCTCTTGCCACCCTTGCTTTTGTTTTCCCATTAGAACTTAGCACTAGTGAACTGCATGTATGCTAATAGGCTCGCTGGTCTGTAATTCTTTACTGTGTTGGTAGAAGAACCAACACAGTACAGGGTTTCTGCAATAACAGTTCCACCATGTGGTTCCTCATGACCCCATTTTCCTGCCCCTAACCAATTAGTTGGAGTGGTCACCGGGTCTATGTTGGGTCTGTCACGTCACCCTACCCCACCAACCACAGCAACAGGTCAAGGAATGCATGGGTCAGTAGAAGTTCTACCACAAGATTTTTTTTTTTTAATAACTGAAGGCAGGAAAAAAACCAGTTGTTCCTACAGTTCAAAACTTAGAGGCTGCTAGTGACAGCAAAACTAAGACACAAATTAACCGTGAGAGAAAATATGACCATTACTTAAAAGACACATAGTGAAGGGAGTTACAGAATCATGGTCATATTTTGAGACTAGAGTCAACTTCCCATGAGACCCAACTGCATCTCCTCCCTCTTACCACTTGGCTATACAATCCTTTAATTTTCTGATATATCCCAGTATCTTTCAGATAAGTTTTCCTTTTGCTTAGGGTTTTTAAGATGAAGTTGTGTTGCTTGCAATTAAAAGTATTAATACTTTGGTGAACTGAGAAGCATGTTATATCTTTGACTTCTCTTTCATTTCCCACTTACCAAAAACCAGTAAGTTCTGTTTATACTTCCTCTTAATACCTCTGCAATCTAGTGACTTCAGCCATGTCTCTCCATCTCCACCACTATTGCCTTAGTTTGGATCAGTGGTTTTCAACCTTTTTCATCTCATGGCACACACACATAGACTAATTAATAAAATTCTGCAGCACACCAAAAAATATTTTTTTACTGATCTGACAAAAAAATAGGTATAGTTTTTATTCATTCACACCAATGACTACTGCTGTGTCGGCTGTTGTCACTTTGTTTTTTAACTTGACAATCAAGGCAAAACGGGTCAGTGCCCCTGATTAAATAGTCGGGAATTACATGTTTTAAAAATTCTTGAGGCGCGGCAGTTGAAAATTCACTGGTTTAGATCAGCAACCTTCCTGCCCCCCTTTGCTCCCTTTTATTGCATCAGCCTCTTATCTTCTTATTCATTAAGTCATTTATTCAATAAATATGTATCGAGTACCCAGTATATACCAACACTTTTTTAAGTGCTGAAGAGATAAGCAGTGAAGAAAAGAAAGCCTTTGCCTTCATAAGGACTTTATTGTTGTGGAGGGATGAAGTTAATAGATGGACGATTGCATAGTATAATGTCTCATAGTGATCGGTGTTGCAGGAATGGTCCCCGATCGTGCCTTCTGGTATGTACACTCGTGGGTGTTACCCTCCGATAATGACTGTGGTTCAACTATGACATGTTTTAGCCAATGCAGTATTGCCAAATATAGGACAAGCAGGAGCTTGACAAGGGCTTGTGTGTTGGACTTGCTTTCTCTTGCTTCTGAGAACTCTTCTGCCACCATGTGAACAAAGCCCAGCTGTCCCCGCCGTTTCAGCTGTCCCCGGCAAGATCCCATACACATTAATGGGCCATCTGGACCATCCAGTTACAGTCCAGCCAGCCCAGGCCAGAGCTGCCCAGCCAACCCGCAGAGTGGTAAAAAATAATAAATGTTTTTTGCTTTAAGCCACTAGGTTTTGATATGGTTTGTTACCTAGCGGAATCTAACTGATAGAGCATTCATTGTAAGGGAACAGAGAGTGATAGGAACAGCTCCTCAAATGGGGCAATCAGGGAAGGCCTCTTTGAAAAGATGACCTTGAACAGAGAACTGAAAGAAGAGAAGGACCAAACCGTTTGGCTATCCGAGGGAACAGCATTTTGCATGGAGGAAACAGCATTCCAAGCAGAGGGAATAACGTGAATAGCTTTGAGATAGGGCAGTGCTTGACATGTTAAAAATAATGTTTGTTAGAGTTAGCTTGAGTTTGGTATTCAAGGGGAAAGAGTGAGAAGAAATAAGGTCAAAGAGGATCAGGCATATCCTGCTGTCGCAAACAATGTTGAAAGTAATAATTCTTACACAGATTTTACATAGGGACATTATAGCTATAAGGTAACTTCATATTATTAAACGACTATGGCAGAAGGTTTGTACTTTGATATTTTGCTTTGCAGGATGACACACAACCAACTGAGCCACACCAGTCAGGGCTTGTTCTTTGATATTTTGATAGGTATTGCCAGATTGCTTCCTATTAAGGTTGTGGCTAGTTACCGTTCCACCAGCAATATGTGTTCCTTGCAATTATCAAACAGGGTGTTATCAAGGTCTTTGGTATTTGCCAATCTGATAGGTGAAAATGGTTTTAATTTGTACGTTTCTTATATGAATGAGGTTGAGCAATTATTCATATACTTCAGAGCCACGAGAATTTTTTTCTGTGAATTGTCTGCTTATCTTCTTTGCCTTTTTTTCTACCGGTTTGTCAGTCTTCTGTAGTTCTGCACACACTAGGAAATGAGGCTTTTGTGTGTGATTGAATCGCATTGTGAAAGACCAGGCTGCTGTAAACCACAGACTGATGGGGGCGGGCACGGCAGCCGGCAGGCCCGTTAGGGGGCTACTGTCCTGCTCCAGGTGAAAGAAGATGGTAGCTGGGGTTACAAATATAGAGACAGAAATGGTGAGAGGTAGTCAGACTCAAGGTAATATCATAGCAAACCTAATGCTGACTGAAGGCTTACTGTGTATGAGGCACTGTGGCGATGGCCGTATATGTACTTTCATTGTACTTTCCCAGTAATTTGATGACTGAGGTGCCATTTCTTTTTTTATCCCCCCATATCCTCTTCCACCTCCCCCCACACCCCCTTACCCCCAAATCACCACACTGTTATCTGTGCCTGTGATTATCTGTGTCTCTTTTTTTTTCTTTTTTGCTGAATCTCTCCACTCCCATTCCCATGTAGCCTTCCCTATGGCTGTCAGCCTGCTCTCTGTTGCTATTTTGCTTGTTACTTCATTTTGTTCATTAGATTCTACATATGAGTGACATCATATGGTACTTGCCTTTCTCTGACTGGCTTATTTCACTTAGCATAATCTTCTCCAAGTCCATCCATGCTGTCGCAAAGGGTAAGGTTTCCTCCTTTATTTTGGCCAAGTAGTATTCCTTTGTGTTAACGTGCCACTCCTTTTTATCCACTCATCTACTCATGAACACTTGAGCTGCTTCCAAATCCTGGCTTTTTAAAATAACACTGCAGTGAACATAGGAGTGAATATATTTTTTTGAATCACTGTTTCCAGTTTTGTTGGATTAAATATCCAGAAGTGAAATACCTGGGTCATAAGGCAGATCCATTTCTAATTTTTTAAGGTAACTCCACACTACTTTCCAAGTGGCTGCACCAGTCTGCACTCTGACCAACAGTGCACGAGGGTTCCCCTTTCTCCACATCCTCACCAGCACTTGTTGTTTGTTTATTTACTGATGATGGCCATTCTGACAGGTGTGAGGTGATATCTCATTGTGGTTTTAATTTGCATTTCTCTGATGATTGGTGACATTGAGCATCTTTACATATGCCTATTGGCCATCTGTATGTCCTTTTCGGAGGAGTGTCTATTCAGGTCCTTTGCCCATTTTTAAATTGGATTGTTTGGGGGGGTTTGGTGTTGAGTTTTATAAGTTCTTTATAAATTTTAGATACTAACCCCATATCAGATGCGTTGGCAAATATGTTCTTTAATCCATTTCAGTGAGTTGCCTTTTCATTTTGTTGATGGTTTCCTTTGTTATGCAAAAACTTTTTCGTTTGATGTAGTCTTATTTGTTTATTTTTTCTTTTGTTTCACTTACCCAAGGAGATATATCAGAAAAAAATATTGCTATGATAATGTCTGAGATTGTACTGCCTATGTATTCTTCTAGGATTTTCATGGTTTTGAGTTTAACATTTAAGTCTTTATTCCATTTTGAGTCTATTCTTGTGTATGATGTAAGAACATGGTCTAGTTTCATTTTTTTTAATGTATCTGTCCAATATTCCCAAAACCATTCATTGAATAGACTAACTTTACCCCATAGTATAATTTTGTTTCCTTTGTCAAATAATAATTGACTATAAAGGTGTGAGTTTATTTCTGGGCTCTCTGTTCTGTTCCATTGATCTATATGTCTGGTTTTATGCCAGTATCATGCTGTATTGATTACTATGGTCTTGTAGTATAGTTTGATATCAGGTAGAGTTATTCCTCCAACTTCGTTTTTTTTCTCAATATTGCTGTTGCTATTTGGAGTCTCTTGTGGTTCCATATACATTTTTGAAATATATGTTCTAGTTCTGTGAAATACACCAGTGGTATCTTGATAGGAATTGCATTGAATCTGTAGATTGCTTTGGGTAGTATAGACATTTTAATGATGTTAATTCTTCCTATCCATAAACACGGTCTGTGCTTCCACTTATTTGTATCTTCAGTTTCTTTCTTCAGTGTCATAATTTTCCAATACAGGTCTTTTACATTCTTGTATAAATTTATTCCTAGGTATTTTTTCAAACAACTGTGAATGGGATTGTTTTCTTACTTTCCATTTCTGATAGTTCATTATTGTGAACTATCATATTATTTATGAATATTAATTTTTTATCCTGATACTTCAGTAAATTCATTTACAAGGTCTAGGAGTTTTTGGGTGGAATGTTTAGAGTTTTCTATATACAGTGTCATGTCAATTGCAAATGACAGTTTTGTTTCTTCCTTTCGAATTTGGGTGTTTTTTATTTCTTCTTCTTGTCTGATTGCCATGGCTAGGACTTCCAGTACACTGAATAAGAGAGTAAAAGTGGACATCCTTGTCTTGTTCCTGATCTTAAGGGAAATGCTTATAGTTTTGCCCATTGAGACAGATGCTGGTTGTGAGTTCGTCATATGTGGCCTTTATTACATTGAGGTATGTTCCCTCTATTCCCACTATGTTGAGAGTTTTTAACATGAATGGGTGCTAGATTTTATCAAATGCTTTCTCTACATCTATTGATATGATCATGTGTTTTTTTATCCTTCATTGTGTTTATGTAGTATATCACACTTATTGATTTGTTGAAATTGCACCAACTTTGCATCCTCAGCATAAATCCCACTTGATCATGGTGTATGATTTTTTAATGTATTGCTGGATTTGGTTTGCTAACATATTGTTGAGAATTTTAGCATCTATGTTCATCAGAAATATTGGCCTATATTTTTCTTTCTATGTATTGTCTTTACCTGGTTTTGGAATTAGGATAATGCTAGAGTCATAAAATGAGCTTGGGAATCTTCCCTCTTTTTGAATTTTTTGAAATAGTTTGAGAAAGATAGGTGGTATTTCTTCTTTTAACATTTGGCAAAATTCATCTGTGAGGTGTCCCTTCCAGGCCTTTTGTTTGTTGGGAGTTTTTTTTTTCTTTTATTACTGCTTCAGTTTCATTAGTTGTAATCTGTTTATTGAGATCCTCTGATTTTTCCTGATTCAGTTTTGGAAGATTGTATGTTTCTACAAATTTAACCATTTCGTCCAGATTGCTCAATTTTTTGGCATATAGTTATTTGTAATATTTTCTTACAATCCTTTGTATCTTGTTGTGACAGTTGTAACTTCTCTTCTTTAATTTCCGATTTTGTTTATTTAGGTCCTCTCTATTTTTTTTCTTGATGAGTCTGGTTAAAAGTTTGCCAATCTTGTTTATCTTGTCAGATAACCGGCTCTTGGATTCACTGGTCTTGTATGATTTTTTAGACTCTATTTCATGTATTTCTGGTCTGATATTTTTAATTTCCTTCTTTCTACTCATTTTGGGCTTTGTTTGTTGTTCTTTCTCAAGTTCCTTTAAAAGTAAATGTAGATTGTTTATTTGAGCTTTTTCTTATTCCTGGAGATACTCCTGAAATGCTACGGATTTCCTTCTTAGGACTGGTCGCCGTGTCCATATATTTTGGGTTGTTTTGTTCTCATTTTCAATTGTTTGAAGGTATATTTTGATTTTTTCCTTGATCTCATTGTTAACCTATTAATTGTTTAGTGATGTGTTACTTAGCCTCCATGAGTTTGTCTGTGTTTTTCAGGGGGGTTTTCGTGATTGATTTTTAGTTTCATGTCATTACGGTCAGAGAAGATGCTTGTTATGATTTCAATATCTTAAATTTATCGAGACTTGTTTTTTGTCCTATCATGTGGTCTATTCTAGAAAATATTTCATGTGCACTTGAAAAGAATGTATATTCTGCTGCTTTGGGGTGAAACTCTCTGAAGATACCAATTAAATCCAACTGATCTAGTGTGTCATTTATCTGCCATTTTCTTGTTGATTTTCTGTCTGGAAGATCTATTCATTGATATCAATGAGGTTTTAAAGTCCCCGACTATGACTGTATTACTGTCAACCTCTGCCCTTATGTCCATCAAGATTTGTTTTACATATTTAGGTGCTCCTATGATGGGTGCATAAATGTTTACAAGAGTTATATCCTCTTGTTGGATTGCTCCCTTTATCATTATGTAGTGTCCTTCTTTGTCTCTTACTACAGCTTTTGGTTTAATGTCTATTTTTCAAATATAAGTATTACTACCTCACCTTTTTCTTCATTTTCCTTTGCATAAAATATCTTTTTTGTATTCCTTTACTTTTAGTCTTTGTGTATCTTTTCTTCTGAGGTGGGTCTCTTGCAGACAGCATATATATGGAGGTTTTGTTTCATTTTTTGAAAAAATACATTTATTGATTATGCTATTACAGTTGTCCCATTTCCCCCCCTTTATTCCCCTCCGCCCTGCACACCCCCTCCCACCTGCATTCCCCCCCTTTATTTCATGTCCATGGGTCATACATATAGGTTCTTTGGCTTCTACATTTCCTATGCTATTCTTACCCTCCCCCTGTCTATTTTCTACCTACCATTTATGCTACTTATTCTCTGTACCTTTCCCCCCACTCTCCCCTTCCCACTCCCCTGTTGATAACCCTCCATGTGATCTCCATTTCTGTGGTTCTGTTCCTGTTCTAGTTGTTTGCTTAGTTTGCTTTTGTTTTGGTTTTAGGTGTGGTTGTTAATAACTGTGAGTTTGCTGTCATTTTTATGTTCATAGTTTTTATCTTCTTTTTCTTAGATAAGTCCCTTTAACATTTCATATAATAAGGGCTTGGTGATGATGAACGCCTTTAACTTGACCTTATCTGGGAAGCACTTTATCTGCCCTTCTATTCTAAATGATAGCTTTGCTGGATAGAGTAATCTTGGATGTAGGTCCTTGCCTTTCATGACTTGGAGTACTTCTTTCCAGCCCCTTCTTGCCTATAAGGTTTCTTTTGAGAAATCAGCTGTTAGTCTAATGGGAATTCCTTTGTAAGTAACTGTGTCCTTTTCTCTTGCTGCTTTTAAGATTCTTTCTTTATCTTTAATCTTGGGTGATGTAATTATGATGTGTCTTAATTACACCACGCCCTTATTATATGAAGTGTTAAGGGGTTTATCTAAGAAAAAGAAGAAAATCACAAATATAAACAGTAAAATGACAACAAAGTCACAACTATCAACAACTGAACCTAAAAACAAAACAAAACAAAAACAAACTAAGCAAACAACTAGAACAGGAACAGAACCACAGAAATGGAGATCACAGGGAGGGTTATCAGTGGGGAGTGGAAGGGGAAGAATGAGGGAAAAGGTACAGGGAATAATAAGCATAAATGGTAGGTAGAAAATAGACAGGGGGAGGGTAAGAATAGCATAGGAAATGTAGAAGCCAAAGAACTTATATGTACAACCAATGGACATAAACTAAGGGTGGGGAGATGCTGGAACAAGAAGGATATAGAATGGAGTGGGGTAAAGGGGAGAAAAAAATGGGACAACTGTAATAGCATAATCAATAAAATATACTTTAAAAAACCAGCAGCTTGCTTTGCAAGATTTCCTGAATATGTTCCCCTTACCCACTTTTATCTGGACCTTCTTTCCTTCATCTCTATAGTGCCCATTCAGCTCAAGTTTAGTTTCACTCCCAGCAGCATCCTCAGGGAAGGGCCCTGTCCTGAAAGGGGGCCCTAGCTGGTGAATTTCGAGAGTTCACAGGGACTAAACTTCTCCAGACCTTTCAGATCTTACTGCAGGCCCCTTGTACTCGCCTGTTAATTGAAATAGGCAAAACAGTTTTAGCTGTTGTTCTAAAATTAGCCTGCTGAGCTTTCTGTTAATACCTGTTGGATACTTTAGGGGTTTCTTGTTCTCAGGTTTGTTAGGTCCCCACCACTTTCCTCTGCTTTCTCCTGCACAGATACTGACCCCATGTAGGTCTTGTGATTACCAATAATTTCTCCTCACCTGCTCGTGTTTCATAGTTCATGGGGTACCTTCTCCTTTGGGTTTTGTTGGAAATGTCCGTGGATCTGGTTTTGCTATTTAATTGTCCTGCCTGTTTTTACGTGGAGATTAGGCAAGTTCCGAACTTTATTCTGCCACTACCATTTTCTTCTTCCAAATCCAGGCGCTCATTCTGGGCCCCAGGCTGAAGGGGTAGGGCTACATGGGGAATCTCTTCTAGTGTGAAGGAGAAGTGCAAGTGAACACACCTGAAAGCAGAGGTTGCTTACCCCTGCTTGCAGCACACATTTATTTGTTAGCATTGCATTGGCCAGAAAGAGCCACAAGACCAAATGCAACAATAACATGCAAGAAAATACACTCCGCTTCTAGGAGGAACCACGGATCATGCAGAGAGCACGATGAGGAACTGGGAATGATGGTGCGATGCTCCATACCAACCCACTGCTCGTGCCCGAAGGGTTTTTCTAGATCTTGCTAAATTACTTTCCAGAAGTGATTGAATTCTACTTCCATCCACAGATACGAGAGTGCCCATCACACTATCATACTCATCATTATTGGATATCTTTACCTCGTTTTGATTTGATAAGTAAACAATGTGTGGTTTAATGCTCAGGTGTACCTTTATTTTTGTGAGATTTAATATTTTTCATTAGTTTATTAGTCATTTCTTCTTAACCACATATCCTATAACCATCTCTCTGTGGCAGATGTTTTTCTTGATTTGTAAGACCTCATTTCATATTAAAGATTTTAATCTTCAGCTTTCATATTTCTTGCCCATATTTGTTCTTATTTAATCCTTTCCCAATTTGTCATTTATCTAATTCTGTGTAACACATTGCCATAAATCTTAGTGTTCTAAACTAAAAACACTTACTGTTGCTTACAAATCTACGGGTCAGAATGGTGTATCTGATGCCTGAACCAGGCGTGGCTCATACTGACTTGCCTCACGTGCGCATCTGCAGGCAGCTGGTGGGTGGCATGGCTCGGAGACTCTCCCAGGTGGCTGTTGGCCTGCTGTCAGGTGGGGCAATGGGACTAATGGGCTGTGCTACACCATGCCTTTTGACTGTATTAATATTATTTTGGTGCACATTTAAAATTTTTACACATTCAGTTATTTTTTCCATGTTATTTCTTTATTGTTGTTATGCTTTTAAAGTTCTTCCCCAAGCCTAAGATCTGATAAATATTCACTTCAGTTTTCCTCTACATTTTTTTTATCCTCACCTGAGGATATGTTTATTGATTTTAGAGGTAGAGGAAGGGGAGAGGGAGAGAGAGATCAATGAGTTGCCTCCTGCATGTGCCCAGACCAGGGATCGAACCTGTGACCTAGATATGAGGCCTGACTGAGAATCGAACCCGCAAACTTTTGGTGCACAGGACGATGTTCCAATCAGCTGAGCCACCTGGCCAGGGCTTCTTCTACGTTTTTATTCTTTCATTTATTACCTCTTAGGTTTTTAATTCATTGGCAATTGGTGGATGTGATGTGAGAATTTAAATGGTTGTTTGTCTACATGTAGTTAACCAATTATCCCAACACTGTCTATGGAATTTTCATTCCTTTTCCCATGGATTGAAGATACCACTTTTTATCGCAGAGTGCTTTATGATATAGTCCTTGGGTCTGTTTCTGGGCATTTTCCTTTGTGCCTCTGGTGTGTCTATTGATTCTTACACTGCCCAAATATAATAAGGGGTGGAGGGTACTCAGGGTTGGGGAGATAGCATCGTCACTACGTCTGCAATTTGAGTTTGTCGTGGATCGCTCCTCTGAAGATGGAAGCTCTGGAGGGAGACCCGCTGGAAGAGGGTCAATCCCAGCCTCTCAGAGGGCAGAAGTATTTGAGCAGAGGGGGACACTTAAGAGGATGAACGTCCTAATGTAGTGCTCGTGGCGAGAGCAGAAGAAAGAGCTATATTACAATCTTGATGAGAAGGGAAACCCTTGGATTGTTCCGCCATTATGTGAGGTACCCACGGTGCTCCTGCAGGACCGAAGTCCCAGAGAGCTGTGTGACTTCCGCGTGCGCAGGGTCTGACTGCAGTGTGAGACGGCGAGATGCGATCTTTCACCTGTGACAGAATATATTATATCTATTGATTTTCCTGTGAGTAACAGGTTTCGTGGGGATTGTCAGTTCTCTGGGGGGATAAACATGAAATGGATTCCCCTTACCCCCAAATCTATCAAAATGCTCTGTGGAACCTCCCTTTGCCCCTGGGTAGCAGGCTCTGTTAGCTGTACATATCCCAGCCGGATCTGTACCGTTTCATCATTTTAGTTATCAAAACAGTTTCTCTTCAGTGGTTAGGATTCAGCTTTGTTCAATTTAAATTTTCAGCCTTATGTGTGATTCAAGCTTTTCTCCTCGCCCCTGATGCAGACTACACTACTGGCTTTCAAAGATTCTGGGGGTGGGGAAGGTGAGTGGACACTTGGTCTGTTCTCTCTCAGCCCTTCCTTTCCTCTGGCTTTGGGGTAAGAGGAAAAAAGGGGAAAGTCATACACCCATTTTGTGATTGCCTGTGGCAGGCTTGTCGGTCCTCGTGGCTGACCAAGTGGCCCTCAGGGCCCATGGCTGGCCACGTGGCCCAAGGGAGAAAGGTGGCTTCCACTGCCAGCTAAGCCCCCGCTGATGGCCTTGCATGGCCTTGCGTAGCATTCCTCCAACGCGTGTCTCTTTTTGCGCAATGTGTGGCTACCCCCTGGCCAGTCTATTGGCCCCAAACTCCAGGGCCTGCAAGCAGGAAAGGATCCATCCATATTACACTGGGGGACTTAGGAGACAATCCCACTCAAAACCTGACACCATCTTGTTTCATTTCCGTCCTGTAAATTACTTCCTTCTGACCCCAGGGCCAGCTTCCTGCAGATCTCAAAGTTGGTGATAGCTCCGGACTCGGGACACTAATTTGAGTCCTTGATGCCCCCAAGTTGCCTAACATAGAGATTATATTTATTTTCACGAATGGAGTTAAAAGTATTTGCCTCATTATATGATCGTAAGATTCCATGAAGAGGTGGACTCACTCTCCTGAGGCCAGCCACCAAATGAGCACCAGGCTCAGACCAGAGTGCAGGGTGTGCGAGGACGGACCGGCTCGCCCATCAGGGTGGGGCCGTTCGGGCTCTCAGGAGACAGGAGCTGAGAACCTGGGCTGGGGGGTCAGACAGGTCTCACTGTGGGTCCTGGATGAACCACTGTCTAGCGGGGCAATCTCAGACAACTTGCTCAACCCCTTTCAGTTTGTTTCCTCAACTGCAAAATAAAAACAATGATAATATAAGGGTTATATCGCTTAAATGCAATGATGTGAGAAAAGCCTTGCCTGGAAGCTGGGCTCTCATTTGTGGTAGTTATTATTCTCGTGGTTTTTTAAACTGAGGTGTAGTTGACATGTAACATTATCTCGGCTGCCAGGGTGCAACGTGATGATTCAGTATTTGCAGATCCTGTGCTGTGGTCACCAGAGTAAGTCTGGGTAACGCCCGTCACCGCACATAGTGGCAAACTTGCATTTTACTTGTGATAACTTTTAAGATTTATTCTCTTATTAATTCTCTCTCTTTTTTTGATCTTACCACAATGTATTTCTTCTTCTTTTTTATTGAATTTATTGGGATGACATTAGTAATAAAATTATACAGCTTTCAGGGGTACGTTTCCACAATACATCACGTGTATATTGTATGTATTGTCTTGTGTGCTCGTCGCCCCACACCGAGTCTCCTTTCATCACCATTGATCCCCCTTTGCTTTCTTCTACCTCTTTGACCCCCCTTTTCCCTCTGGTAGTCACCTACTGCGGTCTGTGTCTATGAGCAATTTTCAAATATGCAAAACAGTGTTACTAACTGTAGTCAGACGGTAGTTACTGTTGTAAACAAGAGAATATCCTCAGGCCACTACTAAATTCAAGTAGGTCCAACTGTGTGTGTACCTGTGAATGTATATACACATGTACATAAATTTTTCCAGCTGCAGGGACTATCTACTGGAACACTTTACAAATATTATTCCTTTTTTCTCAATACTTAGACCTATTGCTCTGTGACAAATTGCCAAGCTGGTCACGAGCCAATTCACACAGTAAAGGACAAAGGTTATGAGATAATTGATCTGTTAAAAAATCATTCGTGGGATGCTCGATATTCACACTGCATCCGATCTCAACCTATCCTTCGGGCTTCTTATTTTACACTTATTTCCAGATTAATAGTCCAATTAGAAACCTATTAACTAAGGCTGTACTAAAGGCAATGACCCTTCTTCCCACTACAAATTCGCCCTTTTAAAATCACCCTGAAAACCGAAGGAAAGTGGCATCGGCTCTCCCATGCCTGGACAAACTCTGCCCCCTAGTGCTCATCCATGCACGTGCGTGCCAGCGATAGAAGTCTCCTTTGTTATTGTTCCTTCCTGGGACTTGAACAGAAAAGGCCTGTCATGCCCAACCCCGGTCTTTTCTAGACCCACCAGCTTGCTCTGTGTAGATAATGGACCAAAAGGCTCAGAAGTTGTTTCTATCCAAGTATTTGAAATTAATCTAGCACGTCAATCTTATTGTGTTCAAGAGTGTTTCTCAGCAGATTGGTAAAGCAAGTGAAGGAGATGTCTGATCTCTCTGCACCTCCCGCGGGTGGCGGTAGCTGGCAGTCAGAAGGAGAGAGTCGCAGGGCAGGCCACTTGACCTGCTCAGGACCTCCTGCAGTGTCAGGGGAGGGAGCAGGCTCTGCAAGTTCGAGTCTCGTATGTACCAGGAGAGGCAGGTGGTGAGGATGCTACAGTAGAAAGAACACTGCGTGTAGGGATAGGGAAGATGGCTTTTAATTTTGGCTCTAGCTGTGGAACATTGGACTAGAAATTTACCCTTCTCAGCCTTGAGCTTCTCATCTTATAAAATGGGAATAATAACTTTGCCAATCACACCATTTTCCTGAGAGGTGTGAGCGAGGGAGGGGCAGGAAGGGGTGATGCAGTGTTTCCCTCTGAGGGTTCTGGCCCCGGGCCACACAGTCAGAGGGGGCTGTTCAAGGGCAGACTCCCACCTCCACCCTAGAGGACTGAATCAGCACCAAGGGGAGAAGAATAAGGAACCCCCAAAAGATGTCTATGTTCCAACCCCAGGATCTGAATATGTTACCTTACATAGCAAAAGGGACTTCGCGGACTCTGTACCTCACTAGTTTCCCCATCAGTAAAAGGAGGTGGTTTTGAGAGGGATGTTCTCTAAGGGCTCTCCTGCCTGTAGCATTCTGCTGAGAGAAAATAGCAAAGCTGCTAGAAAAGAGTACAGTCTGCGAGTGTAGGGTTTACTACTCCAATCTCCTGGAGGAAAACGATATTTTTGATTATTTGAACATCTAATTTTTACACAGCACTTCCTTTGTGTCAGGTCTCGGTCTAAGCTCTTCACTTATATGAACACCCTCTGTGGGGTTATCTTGGTATAGCAATTACTGATGTGCAATTAATAATTAAATGCTTTGGGGCGATGATTTCTAATCAGGAGTCTGATCAATAAGCCAGTAAAGGGGGTGGGGGTGGGCACCGTTTTCAGCTAATTAAGGGGGCTAGTCCCTGTCTCTGCTCTGAAAAGAAAATGTCACCAAACATTACAAGCAGCCTGAAGGGTATGGATAGAAGGGGGAAGGGGCTGCAGTTGCCAGGCAACTAGCTCCTCATTGCTAATCATGTGCATAAAGCCTGAGTGTTCGTTTTCAGCACAGCTAATAGGCGTCCCTCCTTCGCCCACCCCCTGCTCCCTACAGCTGGCCTTTGGGCTCTGGTTCCAGACACTGGGCCCCTGAAACAGGCCCTGGGCCCCCTCAGTATTCCAGGGTCAGCGCTGCTGCTAGGAAGCAAAATGAGAGCGAAAAGACTCTGTGTCCATCTCAGATGAGGCGAGGCCTGAAGCCTCTATTCCAAACACCCCTCCCCACATGATGGCCTTTTGAATGAGCCATTACCCCAGAGGCTTGCTTAGATTTGAGGAAAATCCCTCTTTGACCCCTGCATTCAAGGGAGGCTCTTGCTATTTGCCAAGTGGATGCTGAGCAAACATGTGTGTCCCTGGGCTGGCTTTCAATGTGCTCTGCAAACATTTCTCTCTGGATATAGCCAACTGTCCAATTAGGCAAGATGCAACCCTCTTCCCTGGGGATTTGTTGTCTTAAAGAGCAAGGACCCAGTGTGACCAGACAGTTTACATAGCACGTGTCATACAGAGGAAACGCACCCATGGGGGGAGCAGTGGTCCCACGGGAGCCCAGCCCTCTTTGGGAAGAGAAGCACAGAAGCTGCTTTGTCTGTGACTGCTTCTGGAACCCACAGGCTCAGGAATGGCCAACAATAGGATAGGGGTTTGCATCTGTTTCCTTCTAAGACACACAGGCCCTCTAGCAGAAAGGAGGACTGCTTTTGCGTGGAGGGGCAAAGACTGCATTCAGGGTGTGGTCCTGCAGTTCTCAAAGGGCTGCCTTGGACCTGGAAGGTTACTTCAGAGAAAAGTCGTTACAAACGCTGGCTAAAATGGCAGATGCCACCCCACAATGTGGAATGTACCCGCTCATTTGGCCTCCTCAGGTCTAAAGCTGGAGCTGTCCTGTTTTGGTCAAAGGCCCGGAGTTCAGACAGCACATGGGTCTTCCTCTGGAACTCTGAGGGGTTGGTGGCACCCCAGCAGGCCCAGTGGGCTGCCTGGCTCCTGGAGAATGGTTGTAGAATGTGGGGACACATTTCCACCAACTGTCGCAGTCACTCTTCTGCTCTCTGCTTGAGCCACACTGGATTCCTTCCTACCCATTTGAGTCCTTTGCATATGTCCTCTGGATGCTCCCACCTTCTCTGGCCACCACCCAGTTTAAAATAATAGATGTCATCCCATTTACTCTCTCTACACTTGCCAGTTTTTATTTTCTTCAAAGTACCTGACTTTCTGTCCTCTCTTTCTCCCCCTCCCACTCTCTCCATCTCCCTTTCCCCCTCCCACTCTCTCCATCCGTCTTTCCATCCACATATTTTATTTGTTTATTGCTTGTTTCATTCAGGGAGCATAAGCTCCCTGAGGGCAGGGCGCCTGTCTGTCTCACTGAGCGCTGTATCCCTGGCCCCAGCCTGCTAGGCGGCCAGCCCTCAGCCGCACTTGCTCCCCCAGCAGGAGCAGTCATTCCGCTCCTTTCAGGGAGGCACGAGGTGCTTCACTGGCATCTTCATCCTCCAGCACCCAGGGCTTCTCTCTGGAGGCAGGTGCTGTCTGAGTCTCTGGTGTGTTTCTACCAATATTTCATGTTTATTCAAACAACACACACACATTGCTACATTCCTCCCACCTTCCTTTGTAAAATCATAATCGTAGAGTACTTCATATAATATTTCTTCTACACCTTGCTTTTTTTTACTTTATCTTGAAGGTCATTTCACATCAGTTCAAATAAAGCTTCTTCATTTTTTTCCTACAGCTGAATAGTATTCTAACGTCTGGATGTACGGTGATTTATTTATTGGGTCCCCTCGATGACATGTAGGCTACCTCTCATCTTTCATTACTGTAAAGAGTGCCGTAAGGAACCTCACATGTCATGTCGTGCCTGTGTGACCACTCGTATAGGACAGATCCTTAGAAGTCAAGTTGCCGAGTCAGAGGGTACGCGCTCTGATAATTTGGGTGGATGTTGGCAGACTGCTCTGCGCAGGAACTGTATCTACTCTCCTACCGAGAACTGGTGAGAGAGCTCGTTTCCCCGTCTCTTTACCAAACTGTTTCTTATCTTTGCCAATCTAGTCGTCTGGGATCGCAGTGTACTCTGATTTCGCAGTTTCTTATGTGAACAAGTTTTAGTATTTCTCCATTGTCTAAGAGGCATTTGTATTTCTTTTCTCATGAACTGTTTTTCTATTAGATTGTTAATTTAAAAAAATTAATTTATAGAAACTCTGATATTTAGAAAAATTAATCTTTGGCTGTGACTCCAGTTATAAACATTTCTCCTTATTTGTCCCTTGTCTTTGGGTAAAAGCCATGATATGTTTTCTGCCTTATAGATTATTTTTTACCGTATTCATTCATCTATGTGTATGTGTGACTGCCACCTTTTCATTTGCTGTTTAAATACTTTATCACGTGTCATTGTGTGGTTAGCAGTATTCTTGGAAATGGCATCTTTTATTAGTTCCACTTAAATTGCTTCCCTGATGGGGTTTTAGGATACACTCTCAACTCTTGATGAATTGAGAGGCTACCCTGTTCCTTGAGGAATTCTGAGAGATTTGGGAAGCACTCAAACTTGATAACTCTCATCTGTTTGATGTTGATTCTTATAAATCTCTGCTTCAGAGAGTGGCATTTTTTTGGACTCTTTTTCAGGATTCCAGAACGTACCACCTGTTCTAGTCTTTAATCATCTCTTCACTCATTCCAGGTGCAGAAGGCTGACACAGCTGGAAAGCATCTGTTCCCAGAGAAAAAGCAGCCCTCCCTCCTGTCACTCTCCTTGACTGAACCACAGTGCTCCGCCGTCAGCCTCCCTGTGCCTGCCCTCCCCCACCTGCCTTTTTGTGTCCTCCAGCACCTGTGCTCCCACCTCTCTCCCTCTCCCCCTGCTTGCGAGATCCTCACTTCTCAGTCTCCACAGGCAGGCTGGCCATTCTTGTCTCTCTATTGTAGCTTATGCATGGGGGGCCGGGGGGGGGCTGATTCAGGTTTACTGGGGCCTGAATAATAATCACTCTTTTAAAGAAATGAATGCAAAGTGACAAGTACAAAATTAAATACAAAAATGAATAGAAGGAAAAAAATAAATCATAACAAATTTCAAAGTTTTCAAAGCTGGAAAGTACCACAAAACACAAAATATAGAAAAATAACATAGTTTTTGTTCATTAGTTGTCTGATACACTTCTGTGAGACCACTATTTCTCCCCTTCGGCTGCATACACCTTGACTGTCTCCTCATATGACAATAAGTTTGAAGTACCATTATCCACGGAGGGAATAACATGGTTGATCACTCAGAAAAGTGTATTTTAGCTTCACAACCTGTGACTGGAAACATCTTGCTAAGATACAGTCCAATATATTAGGATGTGCAAATCACGCAATTTCACACACCAACATACTATTGTTTTTGTTTTTTAAAGAATGGCTCATTTCTGTTCTTTCTTTTTTTAAAATTTATTTATTTATTTTCAGAGAGAGGACAAAGGAGAGAGAATAGAAGGAGAGAAACATCAATGTGAGTGAGAAACATTGATTAGTCATCTCTCATATGTGCCCTGCCTAGGGACTGAAGCTGCAGCCCAGGCAAGTGCCCTGAACCTGTGACTTGTCACTTTGCGGGACGATGCCCAACCACCTGAGCTGCACCGGTCAAGGCCATGCTATTGCGTTAATCCTACAGGATTAAATCCCACAAGAATCCTGACAAATACCATTTTGCACAATTTTCATTAAATATATATATTGATGTAGATTTATCTGGTATATTCCTGACAAGAAAGAATTTTACTTTTGAGCAGAAGTCAGGAACCCAATCCCCCATTTTACAATTCTACACACATCTGATGACTAAAAGAATTTTTCAACAGACCAACCTTTGGTTCCGTACATTTTCCCACTCGTTTCTCCTCCACTCCCCACATATTGCTGGCGGCAAGCAGTGTGGGACACAGTCATGCAGTTGTACAACTGCCAGGTGGTACCTTCTCGTCCCCGCGCTGGGTGAGTCAAGGCAGTGGGAGCGCTCCTGAAACCCTTTCCCCACCCCGCCATTCCACAGACTTAGTGAAATGACTGGATGCCATAGATCTCATTCAACACACTGTAAATGTATCCTCAAGTTAATTTTCCCGTAGTTATTTTTCAGACAAAAAATTGCCCATGATAATGTCAAAGTTGGGGAAAGGGAGGATTTAATAATAGAGGGGGAATTGAAATGGACTGATGTGGTCTTAATAATTGCAGTTAATGCATCTCTGAAATATTTTGCAAAGCAAATGAACGTGACTTGCATCCAGGATCATGGAGGAACTCACGTAAGTGAGAGCCCTTGAAGCTTAAGCTTCGTTAGCTTCAAGACAGATTCACCTCTGCTCCTGTGCCCCCCACCCTGCCTGCCACTGCTCCTCTTGGCCTTCATTCAAAATAGCTTCTGTATATATCAAGATGATTTTGATTTGCAGGGACAGAAACCCAGCTGAAACAAACTAAATGCAGGATATGTGGATTCCCAAACTGCTGGCCTCAGGAACATTTGGAACCAGGGACAGAAACACTGCCTTCTCTCTGCACCCAGGTTTCCATCTCTACCGTGCTGACTACAACTTCGACCTTACAGGAAGGAGTGTTCATCTCTGCCAGCTCCAGGTTCAGATTGCATTGCTTTGCCACTCAAGAGGAAATCCCTCAAAGAGCTCAGATTGGGCCAACTGGAGTCATGTGGCCACTTAGGGGGATGCAGTGACTGATAACTCCTCTCTAGATTTTTAGGGAAGAAGGGAGGAGAGCTGAGGTAGATAGAAAATGGCTCCTCAAAGATGCTCATGTCCTAATCCCTGGCATTGTTGAGTATGTTATCTCAAAAGGCAAAAGGACTTTACAAATGTAATTAAGTGAAGGATTTAAAAATATTTTTAAAATTAATTTTAGAGAGAGGAAGAGAGAGATAGAGAGACATCGATTTGTTGTTCCACTTATGTATGCATTCATTGGTTGATTCTTGTATGTGCCCTGACCGGGGATGGAACCCCCAACCTTGGTAGATCGAGATGATGCTGTAACAACTGAGCCATCTGGTCAGGGCCTAAATTAAGGATCCTGAAAGGAGGGGATTATCCTGGACTATCTGGGTGGACCCACAATAATCACAAGGACTTTCTGTGAAGGAGTCAGGAGAGTCGGAGATGGAGAAGGAGGTGTGATGAAGGAAGCAAGGGTCTGAGTAACAGGGGCTAGGAGCCAAGGAACAGCGGCAGCTCGGCGACCTGGCAAAAGCCAGAGACAGCCTCTCCCTGCTGCCCGGGGAAGGATTGTAGCCCTGCCAACACTTGATTTTAGGGCTTCCAGTACTGTAAGAAAAGGAATGTGTGTTGTTGGGGCTACTAAGTGTGTGGCAATTTATTACAGCGGCCGTGTAAAACTAACACAGGTGCTGAGAAGAAAAAATGCATGCCCACTGTGCCTTTTCTCTCCTTCCTCATTCTACCCATCTGCAATGTTGTGTCCTCCTCAAATTTGCATGTTGAAGTCCTGAGCCCCTGCAGCTCAGAATGTGACTGTACTTGGAGCTAGGTCTTACAAGAGGTGAGTTAAAATGAGGTCGTATAGGTGGGCCCTAATGTACTATGACTGGTGTCCTTGTAAGAAGAGGAGATTAGGACACAGACATCTACAAAGAGAGGAGGATGTAAAGACGCAGGCAGAAGAAGTGCATGTACAAGCCAGGGAGAGAGGCTTCAGAAGAACCAACCCTGGAGACACCTTGATCTCGGACTTCCAGCCTCCAGAACTATGAGAAATTAAATTTCTGTTGTTTAAGTCACCCAGTCTCTGGTATTTCTTATGACAGCCCTAGCGAACTTTCAAGGCAGAGGTGAAATTCCACCTCCCTTCTCAAACTGTCTTTGATTAGCTCAGCTCACAGTGCAACCACTGTCTCAGAAAGCCTTGTGGCTGAGAGTCACCACAGCTTAACACAGCTTAACACGAGGATCGCAAACCCAGATGCCGGTTGGGGCCAGGAAGAGAGTTTACATGAGTGGAGTGGCTGAGCGTAAGAGACACGGTGCTCGCAAATCACGCACAAGTGCTGTATGCTGTCCCGGTAAATAGGCTCGCTCCCAGTCTTCCTGTCTAGCTTTCGTTTTCTTACCTTTAGGGAGGACGGGTACAAGAAGCATTCTTCTCTCTTGCAGGCAGCGCTGTGGGTTAAAGCGGCAGCACCAGGGAAGAAAGGGCCCTGCGCTGTGTGCGGGCAGCCGCGGCTCAGCTCTAGCCCGCCGTTACCGGTGGGAAGGAAGCACAAGTCCCACTGCTGCCAGAATTTTCCAATCTTTCAAAAGAAGTTGGAAATCTAATTGACTTTTCAAAAAAGCACAGGAAATTTGTTTTTAAAATACTGGCAACTAATTTAAAAAAATTAAAAGCTGGCTACCTCACACCCATTAGGATAGCTATTATCAAAAAGACAAAAATAAGTATTGATGAGGATGTGGAGAAATTGGGGCCCTTGTGTGCTGCTGTGGGTATGTAAAATGGTACGACCACAGTGGAAAACAGCATCAAGCTTCCTCAAGAAATTAAAAATAGAATTACCTGATGATCCAGCAATTCCACTTCTGGGCATATACTCAGAAGAATGGAGAGCAGGGTCCCAAAGAGATATTTGCACACCATGTTCATAGCCAAGAGGTGAAAGCGACCCGTGTCCACTGAGAGATAAATGGATAAGGCAAATGTGGTCTATACGCACAGTGGAATATTACTCAGCCTTAAAAAGGAAGGGAATTCTGACACATGCTACAACACGGATGAGCCTTGAGCACCGTATGCTAAGTGAAATAAGCCAGTCACAAAAAGGCAAATATTTGTATAATTTAATTTATATGAGGCACTGAGAGCAGTCAAAATCACAGAGACAGAAAGTAAGGTAGTGTCTGCCAGGGGCTGGGTGGAGGGAGAATGGGGGGCTCATGTTTCATGGGGCAAGGCTTCAGGTTTGCAAGATGGAAGGGTTCTGTGACGACTGCAAACAACGTGAATGTAATTAACACCATTGAATGTACACTTAAAAATGGTTAAGATAATAAATATTATGTTACGTATATTTGACCAGAATAAAAAAATTAGAAAAAACGACTGAGCTGGCTAAAATTACTGCCAGACAAGACACACATAAAGGCTAGACTCTGACCACAGGCCACGTCTGCAACCTCTGGTTTAGCGCTTAATTGCCTTCTGGTTGTTCCAGGTGTTCATGTTTTGTTTACCCAGCTAGAAGATAAAATTCTGTGACAGCAGGAAGAGCTGGTGGAGTTGGGGGCTATAACGGGACAGGCGATGACTTTTGTGTGCCCGTGTGTCAGTGTGCCTGGGTGTGCGCGTGCACTTACAGCTGCAGTAATTCGCAGGTGGCCCCGGGCGAGCAGACTATCTACAGGTCCCAGGCGTTTCCTTCCCCTACACCTTCACCACCAGCTCCAGGCTGTGGTCACGGGATGGAGGCGGTCTGAGGTCCAGCCCTCCGATCATCTTTGCCTCCTTGGGGACACCTGGAGGACATATGGAGAGCTCCAGCTGTAGACTGATCCTGGATGCCTTCCCAGGCACTCAGTAACCTGTGGCAACCCCTAGAGGCTGCTGCAACCTCAGCGATGAGGACGACTGAGCCCAGGGAACCTGGGTGTGACCACCAAAGGTCTGTGCAGGCATGGGACTCTCGTGCTGACGAGGTCTGAAGAGGAACATGCCCAGTCCCCCAACACACTCCTTTGAGGAAAAGGATATTAGAAATTTGTGAACAGAAGATGATACTTCTCCAGTGGCCAGTAGGGTTTAGACATCTATTAAGCGTTGTTCTCTTGTCTGCTCAAGGGCAGTTCTTCAATACTGGGACTTGAGTATCTCAGAAATACTAACCAGCCACAGTTAGTGATGCCTCCTGGAGCCTGGAAAGTAGGTTGGAAGAGCAATGTTGAAGGGGCAGTTGGGGAGAGTGGACTGTGCAGATGGGGACCATTGTCTTTGGAGGTGTACTTGTTAAGAGCTGGGTGATGCTGCACTGCTTGTCGCAGGGATTTTGTGCTTGGTGAGGGAGGCTTAATTCATTCCCAATCTTGACCGTTGGTAAAGGTGTCCCATGCCCCACCATCGATTGATTACCATCAGCACATACTCAAATCAAACTGTACTTCTGAACATGAATGGGGAATGCTTCCCAAGGGCCCCAGAGTTCTTTGTTGTCCCCATTGCCCCTGGGTCCTCTGTTCTCTCCCTACCTTGGATCTCATCTTTACACTTCCTCTGCCAGGAGCACGGTAGGGATTCTGCTCGTTGCTTCCCCTAACAGCTAATAATTGCCACTAGAAACACCTGTAGCTTCAAGACAAGTCCCTGCTCCTGCTTCCCACCAGATTACCACTCCTAGAGCCCAGGACGGACTTCAGAGCTCAGCGCAGGAGATGGCTAAGATTCCTGCAGCAGGTAGGGGCAGCTGTGCTTTGGGTTTCACGTAGGCACCCAGGTAGGGCTGACAGAGGCCACCTAGAGGTGCACGGAGAGCACAGGGAGGCTAAGCATCCCCTGGATACTTGAGTGTTGCCCCATTTGGGAAAGAAGGTTCCCACCTTTCCCAAACCCCACATGGTACGTATTTTGCTCCTACCTACTCAGATCACCCAGTCTCTGAGTCGACCGGGCCCCACTTTGCCCCACCCATCCTCCAGGCTCTAGGCAACCGCTGCACGCACAGCCAAAGCAGACCGCTTGCCGCAGCCTTAACCTCCCTCACACGTTCCTGCCTCCACGGACCTTTACCCAAAATGTACATTTGATAAAAGCCTAGCAGATGTTTGATGTAACCATTTTAAAACAGTTTCTACAAAATTGCTCAAACCACTGCTTTATCTTAAAAATTGCTGCTTTTATCTTAAAAGTAGACAGGGCACAAATAAGGGATGAGGTGAGGGTTCATATAGAAAGATGGGTATGATACCTATTGAACACATTATTCAGTTACAACAGCAATGAAAAACTAAATATTTAACAATTTGTTTTTCCTCCAGCTACCTGAAAATATCCTTCACACTAAACTGGTTGGTTCAAGATCACCATGTCAACATGTCACAGATTTCCTCATACTGTTTCCTCCATCTCCCCACTCCCTATCTCCGTTAGGGATGTAATTAATGGCCACTAATAGGAGCTTAAACAGGACAGGTATTATGACCTCACATCACAAAAAGCCTGCAAGTATATGATTCCTGGCATTTATTCAGCTGCTCAACAAAGCCAACAAGGACCTGTTCCGTTTCCATTTTCCACCTAGCATGTTAGCTATTCGTTTTTATGCTTGTCGCCTCATGGTTACACAATGGCTGCCACAGTTCCAGGCATCATATTCTCCCACAAGGCAGTAAAAAAGGAAAAAGGAGCAGGGCTTAGGAGGCTGTTGCGACTGTCCTGGGAAGAACCGAACCAGAACTATCATTGTAGTGGCAGTTGAGATGGAAGGATGACAAATTCGAGATGTATTTTGAAGGTAGAATTGATGTGACTTGGTGGCAACAATGAGGAAGGTAGCTCTGAGCTTTCTAGCTTGGGTGAGTAGGCAGGTGATGATGCTGATACTAATGGAAGTAGTGAGTACAGAAAGGACACATCTGGTGTGAGGGAAAAATAATGATCTTGATTTTTTAGTTTGCGGTTCCCTAGAGACATCCATATAAAGATATTTTATAGGAAATGTGAATTGGACTCATAGCTCAGAAAAGAGGGAGGCACTAACTGTGTAATGGTGGTAGCGTCATGCAGGTGATAGCTGAAACCATAGAGAGTGTGTATAAAGGAGGTGGAATGGAGATAATGAAGCCACAGATCACTGAAGAGTGATGAAGTTAAAGGAGACCCAGAAGCATGGTCTTAAGGAAACCCCCTAAGGGAGGACAGAGCTTAAAGGGCAGGGGGAAGTCTGCAGTATGAATTAATCTAGAAACCCAGTTAGACCAGGGCTGTGAAATGCATGCACTGGCTTTGGCAAGTACGTAATTGATGACCTCATTGAAAGCAGCTTATGGGAGGGAGGCACTGATTCTATTACACAGTGGTTTGTGGAGCCTTGGGGAATAAGGAAGTGCAGACTATTCCTTCAGGAAACATATTATGAGGCATGGTCTTATGAGCCATTCTGGCCCAAGAGTTATAAAGCTGGTCTTGTTGGGGGCCTTGTGAAAGAGATTGCCCTCTCTTTAAAAGGCAAGAAGTGAGTGAGAAGAGCCTACAAGTCCTGTTATGTTCTTCTGTGTGAAGATGTGATTGCTGGATCCTGGGCAGTGATTTTGTGGTTAGAAGGGGAGACATCATTGCTGCACTGAGGCTGGCAGAGCAGGAGAGGATGAGCTTGGTTCTTTGTTTCCACTGAGATGATGAAGTAGTCCTGTAGCCACCCACCTCCAACCTTCTTTTCAGGTGAGAAACATAAATCCCTGTTGCTTCAGCCACTTTTATTCTGCTTGCAACTAGTACGCCGAGCACACTGACGGTGAGATGTGATAAAGAAACTCTAGTGTCGTTTCCCACCGTCCCTGGAAACTCTTCAGTGGGGCTGATGTCCCCCTACTCCTGGGTGTAAACTCTGGCAGGCCCCTAGGTAACAGAGAGTCTGAAGTCACTTTCGATAGCAAACACTGTCGCAATTCTGGAATTAAAATGGTCCAGGATTTGCACAAACCCTGAACCTGATTGTGCATCAGGTCTCCACCACCAGGCCCAAAGCCTGAGGTGGAAGGGAGCACATGCTGGCTTCTCTCTTTTCTACCTCACGCGTCTCCTTCCATCCAGCTCTTACCTCTCAAAGCCCACTGGGGTGTGTTCGATCCCTCCGGGTCAGGGTGTGGGGTGGACACTACAGCCACGGGAGGGGACCCTTGAACAGGCACTGCTAGAAGCTGGCTGTGCTCCCTGGGGCCGGCAGATGTGAAAGCTGACTTCTTGCAGGTGCTTCCCATCTCGAGGGACTCTTCCCTGCAGTTCCCTTGACCTGAGGGGAACATGTGTCCTGGGGTCTCCTTCCTCAGCCCCACAGCGATGCTGCACCCACCTTTATCTTCCTTCTGCTGTGAGTCCCTCCCACCCCCACCCACTGGCTCAGTGCAGTTCGTACCATGCAGGTGCCCCCTGTGCGGCCCACGTCAGGCTGAAGGGGAACACTGGGCATCCTGGCACCGGACACAACACGGCCCTCCTCTCTCAGGCAGCGAACCCCCACCCTGGCAACCTCAGAAGAAAGCTGAAGAGGAAACCAAAGTGAGAAGCCTCTCTCTCTCTCTCTCTCTCTCTTCCATCTCTCAATCCTTTTATATTCTGGAATGGGGTGGGGGGGCAGTTCATGAGCTTATGGAGTTTCTCAATCATTCCCTTTGGGAGTTCCACACTATAATGACCTGGCTTTGAAGTTTTATCTTTTATATTCTGGCATCTCCGTCTTTTGTATTTTGGGGGACACAAACATTTTGTCCACAACATTCATTTGTATGCACACATGTACACAGTACACATTATACACATATGCACAAATCCATCCGCAACGCTACATGTATGCCCTGCTTCTGGCCGCTGAGAGGACCTGGGAGCGGTGATGCCCCGACAGCAGAGAGCAAAGCCAGCACCCAGATCTTGGATTTTAAATACTATTTTCCATTGAAAGAAACCCAGACTCCTTGAAAAAAATGGCTTTTTCCAGATTTAAGGTGGAGAAGATACAAGATGAGTCTAGGAGATTTGTGCCAAAAAGCAAGGGAACTTAAAGAATGATAAAGACGCAGGAAAAGGACAAAAAGACATCCCGAATGAGTTCCCACCATCCAAGTAGGGGGCAGCAGGTCACCAAAATACGTACTGATAAT
Source organism: Desmodus rotundus (assembly GCF_022682495.2). NCBI lineage: Eukaryota > Metazoa > Chordata > Mammalia > Chiroptera > Phyllostomidae > Desmodus > Desmodus rotundus. Next base: position 116,923,817 of record NC_071389.1, on the reverse strand, counting down.
CATGGATTATAACCCTTTGAATAAAATGGGAAGCTGTGATTCCATACTGATAGAAATAAATCGAAAGTTTAACGAGGAATAGGAGGCACAAAGCACTTCCCCACAAAATATTTATTAACTAATCAAGGAGAAAAAGATGTCTTTACAGTGAAGGAGCCGGGCAGACTCTGCCTTAATCGAGTGATGGAAGTGAGAGCGTGGGCGATGGGAGCCCTGGGGCCACTGGCATCAGACAGGGCGCAAGGGGAGCAGTGCCGCTGCTGTGGTCTGCCAGCCTGTGAAAGCTGTTCGACCGGAATCCGGCTGCGAGGAGACACCAGACGGAGTGACATAACACAAAAACCTGGTCTGTAATCTCCAAAAGCGCGAGACCGGGAAAGTCAAGGAGAGACCGGAGAAGTGTCCCAGACAGAAGGAAACAAAAGGGGTACCTAATGCAACTTGTAATCGGAATGGGATCCTTTGGCTACAAAGGACATTGTTGGGACAACTGGTGAAACTTGACTGGGGTCTGAGGTTTGGAGGTCAGGACCAGGTCTATTTAATTTTCTGATTTTGATGGTTGCGTTGTGGTTTTGCAGGAGAATGTCCCTATTTTTAGGAGCTGCACACTGAGTATTTGCAGGTGGTGGGACGTCAGGTTGGCAGCTCACTCTGAGGTGGTTCAGGAGAAATAGAATTCCTTGTACTGAAATCCAACTTTTCTCCAAGTTGGTAGGCATTTCAAAATTAAAAACAATAAAACCTAATACATTCTATTCACACATATGAATTGAATCTGTAGTCTCTGTGGCTATATACTGCATATTTACTTTATTTGTGCGCTGTAGTGTCTTAAGTACCCTACACATGTAAATATGTAGTTCCGGGCCTGGAAGCAGCCCTAGACCTGTGCCCAGTGGGAGGCTGCAGGGCCCTGGGGTGCAAAGAGGTTCCAGAGAGACAGGCCACCTCAGAAGGTAGGGCCCCTCCCTGTAACATCCAGGCCCCCTATTCTGAGATAATGTCTTCCAAACATTCTAGGAAATTCAGAAATCAGAAGTTCAAAATTTCCAACCTTCGTGTCCCACTGGCCTCAGAAATCCCAGAAATTTCCTAATTTCAGGACCCCCGAGCATGTCACAGATAGCTTTGTGCCCCTGGTGGTGGTGCCCACCATGACGGTCCCGAGTCAGACAGAGGAGGGCTGGAATTCTAGCTCTGCCATGCGGGTGTCTCTGGAGGGCAGCAGCTTCTTCCCAGGGCTGTGGTGGGGATGCTGTGACAGAAACCACACCCTGGGCCTGGTAAGGACGTGGTCAATGAACAGGAACTGCTCTTCTTTATCAGTTAAAGTTCACATTTCCCTGTTTCAATTCCAGAGATGTGGTCACTATTTTGATAAAAGTGCAAAGTACCGAAAGCGGGGCTGGGGTTGGGCTCTGAGGTGTGCTCTATTTTTAGCCAGGGTGGACTTTGAGTCCTCTCCTCAAGGGACCGAGACCTGTTTTATGGCCCCAACTGCCTTCTAGTGCAGAATGAGGGGACGGATGTGGGGTGAGGGGAGACATAAAGGCTGCTATCAGGGAAAGGGAAGTTGAAGGGAAACCATTCAAAAGTGGCACAGTTCCAGTGAGGTATCTCTATCCCTTTGCATTAGGAGGGGTGTCTAGTAGAAAGTTGGAGTAAATCCAATCCACACCAATAATATTTACTGAACACCAACTAGCTAGGAATGGCAGATAAAGAAGAGACAAGGTCCGAGCCCACCAGGTGCTCAGGCCCTAGTGGGGAAGGAAGGCAGCCTCACCAGAGATGTCATCCTCACAGTATGTGGCTTCTTTGCTCACTGCATCTATTGAACGTGACCTGTGTGCCCAGCACTCAGGGAGGTCCCGAGGGAGAACCGGATGAGCAGGAGGCGGCTTTGGCCACAAGGAACTCACTATCTACCAGAGGAGACAGACAATCATAGGGGTAAAAGTATAACACAGCCCCCCCCCACCCCTTTTACAGAAAACAGAGGGAGGAGGAGAACATGATAACCCTTTGAATTAGATAGGAAGCTATAATTCCATTCTGATATAAGTAAATAAATGGAACGTTTGATGAGAAGGAGGCACAATGTACCTCTCCACAAGGCTCCACAGAGCCCACTCGTATGGGCTCTTGAAGAAAGATTAGGAGGAGAAGAAATGAGATTATAGGCAGGGGGAAGCACTCACACATCGCCCAAGAGCATGAAAAGAACAGTAGGTTCAGGAATGGATGTGGGGAACACAGGGCTGGAGGGTCGGGGTGAGGCTGGGGAGCCGGGCTGGCTCCAGAACATCAAGGACCTTCCTTGTTGGCTTCACTCAGAAATTCAGACTTGACCCTGTGGGCAGCGGGAAGCCCTGAGGGGTGAGCAGCGGAACAAGGTGACCTGATTTGCATTTTAGAAAGATCACAGCTGCAGTCACAGGGAGCATGGATCGGGTGGAGGCAAAACCAGAGACTGGGGAAACCGTCGTAGAGGCTCTTACACCTGTCCTGGAAGAAGTCATGGTGTCCTGAACCACCATAGCGGCGAGTGACATAGAGTGAAGTGGACAATTTGGGGCTCATTTAGAAGGTAGAATTGATATGACTTACTGGTGCTGGTGAGGAAGAGGAGGGTGGTGCTGAGGTTTCTTGTCTGGGCAGAAGCGTGGGTGGCACAGAAAGAGCAGATCTGATGCGAGGGCCACGGGATGAGCTCGGTTTTCTACTTGGAGGTGCCCTCAGGATGTAGGTAGGGATGAAAGGTACAACTGGAAATATGGGCCTGTGGGTGAAAAGAGAGGCAGGCACTCACTGCATAGAGATGGAGATTACGAGTCATACAGAGGATGGTTGGATCATGGGAAGTCTGTAGAAAGGGGATGGGATGGAGGCAGTGCAAAAAGACTAGGGGCTGCAGGAGACAGAAGCGCGGTGGGGAGGAACACCCAGTGGGAGCAAAATGCTTCAGGCTGCTGTGAGCATCTCCATGGCGAGCCACACAGAATAGTGATCCAGACTAGGAACTGTGCAGCGGGGAAGCCAATGTGTCATTGGTAACCTCAGTGGGAGGAGTTTCAGGTGAGTTCTGGCTGATACTAAGTCCCAGGGGATTAAGAAGTCCTGGGAGAGGGGAGTGGAGACTATGCCGTTATGAAACCTGGTGGTAAAGGGGAAGAGGAGCAGAGCTGAGGAGAGGCAGGATCAAAACAAGCAGGTTTGGGATAGCAGCGGTGTGGACGGTTGTGTAGGCTGACGTGAACCCATGGAAAAGTGGGTGTGGGTGCCACAGGACTTGATGACGGAGAGGCAGGCTCTCAGAAAAGGTGGTGCAGGGAGAAAGTGGGCATAGGTGGGAGGGTCTGGCTTGAACAGGGGGTTGGAGAGGCGAGAAGGGGAAGAGGAGGGAGCAGGTGAGAGTTCAGGGCTGAAGAGGAGGGGTCCCAGGCCCCAGTGGAGGGGCCCCTGAGAGCTGCTGGGGAAGGGAGCTCCACGAGAAGGGAGCCTTTGTTCCCTTGGCCCTCACAGCAGGACGGCGCAGGGAGCCCCATCAGCTGGGCCAGGAGCCTGGGCGCAGGTGCACGGAGCACTACCTACTGACTCAAGATTGTGACAGGACAGGGTGGCACAGCAAGGGCCAAGGGTCAGAGGCTGCTTGCGAGACGGCTCTTGAGGGATTGGGAGGGGCAGGCGGGGGTGGAGTCTGCGTGCACCAGACCGAATGGGGGCGGGGCGGGGCTTACTCACCGCTTACTCAGACCCAGGTGCTCATTTGCATGCGCAGGCGAATACCAGGAGCGCCTCCTCCCCTTTTCGAAGGAAACCACCTTTGCCAAAGGGAACCACCCAGATCTTCTGGGCACCCCTGCTGTTGTACTGAGTCTCTCCGACCTAGAAATAGTTCCACTTTAGAGGGCTCTCCTCGGCCATGCCCACAAGGCTGGCTGTGAAAATGTGCCGAGAAAACAACTCGCGGGAAGGTCACTTCCTAACAGTACTGAGGGGAGCTTTAATTTCAGCTTCATTGCTCAGAGCATGGCCCTTACCGCTGCCAAATATTGTATTCTTGTTATCATCTGCTTCCTTCCACTGGGGCGTGACTCCCACCAGAACAGGAGCATGGTCTTGCATCTGTGTCTGGAACAGTGCCTGACACATAGTAAGTGTTCAGTAAGCATGCTAGGTGAAGGCCCTGTTCCAAGCACTTTATCTAAAACTTACAGCCCCAGGCATTTAACAGTTTAGAAAAGGGGGATTCTGAGAGGTGAACCGTTTCCTCAGGTTAATCAGATTGCAGGTGAGGGAGAAGCCCCCCAGTTTCAAGTTGGGCTTCCCACATCCCACAATACCTCAGGATCTACTTGAGCAGTTTATTAGGCGGCCACTCCTGTGAAACTGGTTCATGCTAACCCACCTCCAACAAGAACATCCCTGACAAGAGAAACCAAATGTACTGATTTACATTCAAATATAAATAGCTGCCAAGGAGCCTGGGGAGGAGGACAGGTCCACTGAGGAAGCCAGGCACTTCTCTCCCCGCCCCAAGCTTGGCTAGTTGCCCAGTGGAGTAGAGTGCTCTCAGGGAGACCATGAACCAGGTCTGTGAACCGGATGCCTGGAAGACTCATTGCCACTGGCCGGTGGGGACCCCTGCTTCCAAGAGGATCCACGCACGACACACTGCACCTGCTCACCAGCTTGCCAAGAGAGCAGCCTCCTCCTGTTGTTCCAGCTTTTCCTGTGAGGAGACGTACCTGAACAACTGGACGGGCCACTTCCATTCCAACTTCATATAAAATTTTCATTGACTTCCTTAGGGGACTGTTTCTTGCTAACAAGGGGAAACACTATGCGTAGCAGGAAGTCGCCTTGAGAGGTCTGACCATGGAGTCTGGGGGAGACCACCTGTCAGTTTGGGTCCTTGTTGGCTTCAGCTGTTGTGAGAGGGGTGTGTTTGGTCTGGCTGTGGCCTTACTTTGGGAGTTGTGTCTTCTAGTTCTCTGTTCCCTGCAGCTAGAGGGCATGGGCTTCTCACCACAAAGGAAGTATGATGAAACAGCTATCAAAACCGCTTTTGGGAGGAAACACCCAAGGGAAGGCTCAGTCAGCGCTGCTGCTTGTGATAACAGTCCAGGAATCAGAGAGGAATCCAGGGCCCTGGGAGGTTCTTTGGCAAATGGAGCCCCTTAACAATCTAGTGCAGACCAAGGGATTGCTTTGCTTTCTTTCTACAACAGGCACACCTCACTTTACTGAGCTCCACTTTGTGTTTTGCAGATAGGGAGTTTTTTACAAATTGAGGGCAAGACCCTCCACCAGCAAAAAGATTATGACTTACTTGATTGCCATGGTCCGGAATCAAATCCACAGTATCTCCGAGTTGTGACTATTCTCAGTAGCTTATTTTTAAGCAGAACAGAAAAAGTAAATTCAATTCCCAATGCCTGGCTAGAGTAGAATAACCATCACCACAACAGCTGTGAACATGGCTGTCGCTCATTTCTGTTAACTGCTTTACTCAAGTTCAAGGCCTGGCAAGGGAGAAATTCTGGCTGGCTTAGCAAGGAGGGAAATTTCAGAGGTAGCCACCACAGATGGTAGCAGATGTCACGGAGCAGAGCAGAAGCCACCAGGGACTTCACCATCTCAGAGCTAAGTGAAAAAGCTTATAAATACTCAGCCAAGCCAACTGCCAGTTATACCCCCCTGAAGCTCAGGAAGCCAGAGAGGGTGTAAAAGTTGCTTTAATTAACAGCTTTCCATTCTCTTCATCCACAAATCTGTCAGCCTATTCCCCTTCAAGATCTAGGATGTTGGCCTCAGGTAGCCATCCTTACCACAGTGCGCAGGGCGAAGGGGTGAGCGCACGATGTGCAGTGAACCGTACTGACTGCTCCAGTCCTAGGGCTGGAGTGACCCCTTGTAAGGCTCCAAGAGTCACCGACCTCGCAGGAGCTGAGAGCTACGGAGGGACGACAAGCCAATCGCTCAATATCCTTCCATGGTTCCCAGTGCGGGTTCCAGAGTCACACCAGCTTGAGGCTGAAGTAATAGCTCCGCGGATCCCTGCTGCATGACGCTGCGTTATTTAACCTCAGCTTTCCCACGTGTTAAGCAGGTACGACAGTGCCTGTCTTACTGAGTGTTGAAACAATTACATTGGACGTTGTATACAAAGCATTGGCACAGGGCATTACACAGTCAATGCTCAAAGCAAGTTGTTAGCTGTCATCCCACATCTATGAAAGGCCCGGAAGGTGCTGTTTGGTATCACCATGGTCCTTCTGTGTCCTATAAACTTCTCCATGTTAGTGGTCATACCTAGGAGAAAGTAACTCCCTCCCTGCTAGGGCTTGAGTAATGGGCTGCCTATCACACACCAACAACTTTTTATGAAATAGACTTGGAATTAGCTTGAAAATTGATTTTAAGGGGTGAGGGAAGGAGGGATAAGGAGGCAGAACACAGAGGATTTTTAGATGTGAAACTATTCCGGAAGATACTGTAATGGTGAATACTAAGTCGGAGAAGGTGCAAGAGTGAACCGTAATGTAAGCTACGGGCTTTGGGAGATAATGAAGTGTAAATGCAGGCTCATTACCTGTACCAAGTGTACCCTCTGGTGGGGGACACTGATAGCAGGGAGGCTATGCAGGTGTGGGGATGGGGTGTATGGGAAATCTCTGTACCTTCCAATCAAATTTGCTTGAAATAAAGTCTATTAAAAAAATCAATGATACACACACAAACAAGTCTGCTGTTGACATTGGCTCTGACAAATGGGAAAATTTAAGAAATCTAACTCTTTATTTAACATCAAAGCTAACATCAAGTGTTTATTTAAAAAAAATAATGGCACCTGCTTTGAATGGGGTGATCTGCAGAGAACTTACAATTTTAGACTGACATGAAACTATATAGTATCCCATAAAATGGAAATTATGAGATGGACCACGCAATAAACATTCCCAGTTTTTACTGTGAGAGTCACTACCTACTGCTTAAACAATAACACACAGCACGTTTTGTTGAAACATTTCTTATAGGACAAACACAGCGAGACATGCTTTAAATACATAAATTAAAATTGCCACACATAAATCATTCCTAAAACAATTCAGGTACATTACTTTCCAGCTTCTTAGAAACAGAGAAATTGTAGTGACTTTAGAAAATTATAGGTTAATTCTGCTTTATATCTTATGGGTTTCAAACACTTATTAACTATACCATTTTCTTAAACTTCGTAACTACTTCTGAGGTAAACAAGCCAATCTCGCTGTTTTCAGTGACTTATTTTTTTTTTTGATCAACTCTTTGCTTAGCACATATGCTAAATTTCTTGAAATACCTCTCTCCAGATAAAGCCCCGCATTTTAAATAATGCCACTTTGTCCTACCGCCGGTTCCTCAAAATTATCAAAATATGCAAAGTAGGTTTATTTAATCACTCACATTCACATTAATAAGTATAATTAAATGTTTTTCCAAACCGATACAACTATATTTGGTTTCAATACAAAAGAAATGTTCCCATTCAATGCAAAATAATTTGGTATTTAAAATCCAAACAAAAAGGACAAAAGTAATTAGTTGCCCGAGGGGAGCCGGTTCCTGGCACTATTATCGAACCCATAATGAACCTCGTATGCTAGAAGAATGGAAGGGTGATGAACATACACTGTGGGGCAATATTTCAGTGAAAACAAGAATCACAAAGCAGGAGAGGGCCTGAACTCACAGGGAGGCTGAGAGGCAGAGGGGGAGAACAGCACGTGGGCTGAAATGTGAAGAGGAGGGGCTTCAGATTTCAGTCTACCAGGAGACCACAGCGAGCGCGTACGTGAAAATGCCACGCGCTCGAAACTTTTACTGCCCCAAATCAGCAATACAGGACTTTTATTTACTGCCTCTTTATTGTGGCTTTACATTTATTTAATTATTTTGGGGGGATAGTGTTCTGCTCTGGCTTAATCATTCTCAAAATATAAGCTGGAATAGCCAACTCAATAGGGGAGTATTTTTAGGCTTTTGTTTTCTCCTCAGCAAACTATCATTATCCTGGCAATCATGAAAATAATGCCACCAAACATTCCAGTGTAGAAACCCATGTCCAGTATCTGAGGTGACCGAGTTCACTGGATGAGCAGGTGCCCGCCCATCCCACAACTGGCTTCCGTCTTCAGTAGGGATGCCCGAGGTATTACTACCGATGCAAGGTGGGGAAAAGGGATTAGTTGCCTTAAATGTAAATTAAATATCCAGTTCCAGGACATGTCATAGCTTGACCACTATTTTAACTGTATACTTAAATAACATTTTATTTAATTTCCTTATGTAGTACAGAAAACAGACAGTGGGAGGGGTTATTCCTCAAGAAGAGCATAATAAACTACAGAGAGTGAAAGCACCCTTGGGGTATACCATCTATTAGAAAGCTTCATGAACTTTCAACACAACTCTAAAATAAATATGCCGTGTAGGTGGAGCATATCCAAGTGAGAACAACCTTTTCTGATGTCTAATGAGAATCACCAAAAATAGGAACTCTGTAAAAAGAACTCATGGTGAGGTGCAATGGTTTAGGTGCTACGCTGTTTCAGACGGGCCAGTTCCTGCAGCTTGCCCCCTGCTCCAGACTGCAGGGGTTGGAGTGTGCTGCTCCCCACTTCCTTCACTTCTCTCACTGGGGAACACACTGACCTCAGGTCTGGGAAGTGTCGCAGCAAACATGCTGGGCTGAGCCACAGAGTGGCGTGTGGTGGCAGGAGGTGGCTAGTGTCTTCCTAGACCCCCCAGAGCCCTCAGCTCAGGGCTGGGGCTGTCACCCATTCTTGCTAAACTACCAGCAGCACCTACACCCACCCCAGGCCCTGGCATGTCCACAGTGCTGCAGAAGGGTTCACAGACATCAAGAGGGGCCCACCCTGGACCCAGCTTGATGTAAGTGTGTAAGTTACAGCCAGCCCTCAGCCCCCATGGAGGCTGATGCCCACAGGTAAGGGGGTGCTAGCCATTGAAATATAAACGCAGAAGGAAGTGCACTGTTCTCTCTCCCTCCATTCCCTGGATCTGGAACCTGTCTTTGTCCCCTGGATTTGATGGATCACAGTGTATTTGCAGCGAACTTGGCAGACCCAGGGAGAGCCTGCCAGTGACAGGAGACAGCCACGAGAGGCAGGTGGGACTAGTAACTCCCTCTTCCCTGAATCCAAAATACTTCACAGCTGATGATTTCATGAAATTGTGTTTATTGTCTTAAAAAGCTCGTGTCTGGAATTAGGTGATGGTGAGAGCTGTATAAGTTTGTGAACTGATTAAAACCAATGAATTGTAAACCTAAAAAAAAAAAAAAAAAGCTTGAGTTGTGAGACTCACACACCAGACTTGTACCAAATACCCGACTACTCCCTTCTCTCAAAGCATGGCGCAGTCACATTTTTTCAGGAAATTTCCCTAAAAGTAGCCGTTTGCAAAATATTGCACTTAATTCAAATCCAGGTAATTTGACGTTTTCTGGAAGAAAATGTACACCAACATGCATCGTTATGCCTCAGATAATGGAGTTGGGGGTTGAGGGCCTACAGAGCAGTTTCCTTTCACGTGGACAGAGGGACAGATTTAACTGACAGTGTCACACGTCCCCTAATAGGCCAAAGACGCTGCCCTGGTGGGAATGTGGAAATGTGGCCACTGCTACCCTAGGACTCATTTTCAGTGAGATCCTAGAACACAGATGGCAACTGGCTCAGACACGGCGTCTCATGTATCTTATTCTGGCTGGTCTCTCAGGGTCCTAAGCGGACCGTCTCAATCTTCATTCAGGTGAACTGCTTCCACCCATCTAGCTGCCATCCGGTTAGACACATGTAATATTTTCCTCCTGCTTCCAGTGTCCCTACCTTAGTGCGCTTCAGCTTTAGAAACTACGATCCGGTTTTCCTTCTTAACGAAAAACCCTGCCACACGAGCATCCTGTGTCTTCATTTACTGAGGGAGCTTCACAACCCCTCACAGACCTGCAGCTAAAGTGAATCACGCCCTCACAGGGGATTATCAAAATCAAGGTGTGTTGAATCACAAACCTCGGGAGTAGTGCTCACAGGACTCCCATGTTAAAGCTGCAGTCTGATGAGGGGTGTGGAAGCACTTCTCCGTGCTTTGGAGGCTGGGCATTCGGCAGCCGGCTAGGATGAAACCAGGTGTGTGGCTCCGAGGGCCTGAGAGGGCAGAGGCCTCATTTCCACACCCTCGGGTCTTACCATTTAAAGTGCAACAGAGCAACTAAGTTAGACTTCGGGTGAATACATGGTATAAAATAAGATTTCTGTGTCACAGAGAGTCACACATAAATGACCACTGTGGACACTGGGCACATATGGGACCTACTGTGGACCATTGGGATGGATCACATGGGATGTCCTGCACTTCCATCAGCTGTGAGTGTTCGACAGTGAGTGCTGGGGCTTTTTCCCTTCCCTGATTCCTGCCGCGTCCTTGCTGCTTAGAGGAACTTGGGGAAAACATGGCCACTAACAATGGTGAGCTCAATTTTGATAGAGACTTGAGAGAGAGGTTGAAATTCCCTTTTCCTCTGAGCCACTAATTCCGCCAAGTGCTCAACAACCAGAGGTCTACCACGCTGGGCGGGACAGGCGGGCAGGAAATCTGGTCCGATTAAGGCAGTGAGCAATGTGGGGAGGGCTTCTGAAACAGCATGTTAACCAGGCACAGGGACTGAAGACTGAGCTGGTGACTGCTACTGAGTTAAGAGAATTGTAGTTATTTACAACACACAGTCCCAGTCCTTCCAGTAATCTTCGGTTGGCACAACTGTTCATTTTAGAATTTGGTAGTATGCACAGAGTTCTCTTTAAAATAAAAACTTGAAGACACTTGAACATGGGAACCAGTGGCTTCATCTGGGTATTATTATCCTTTCTATGGCACACAGAATATGGTCCCAGTTTTTACAAAATATTGCAAGAAGAGTCACAGCAAAGAAGGTGCCAAGAATGTGGAAGCGGCTCTTCATCATGGGCGAGACAAACTTCGCGATGGTGGACACGCACACCAAGACGACAGTCATGAAGGCCAGGACCACGTTGATGCACTTCCCCAGGAGGACTTTGGCGTTCACCGTGTCTGTCTGCAGAGCTTGCTGCTCCTGCTGGTGCAGCTCCAGCTTAGAAATTCGAGTCTGGCAGGATTCCAAGGCTTCCTGTGGGCGAAAGCAAGAGAAAGGATTAAATGCTGTGAGGTCACGGGCAACATGTGAGCCCCTACCCGGAAGTGCACGCCAGCCCCCCAGGTGAGAACTCTTGGTGCTGAGGCAGCTTCATGTAACCCGGCTAACAAGGTGGCGATGACGACGACAGCAAAGGAATAAAACAAGAATCCCAAGGCTCATTTTATCCTGTTGTTTATGGGTAGAATGAGCATGTGTACACAACCATAAAAATCATAAATGAGAAGTTAAGTGTTCTGACTCCACCTACATATGAAATAAAGTGCCTAAAATATTGGCATCTATTGGTACCATGAGGGACAAGCCAGAGGAGAGGTGGGGTTGCATTTCGGGACAGTTGTCTACCTCCAGCCCTGGAGGAGGTGCTCTCTCCAAGTGCGCGTCCTTAATTCATTGCTCAGAGTCTGTGCGCCGTTACACCCTGGTGGGGACGGAAGGAGAAGGGCGGGGGAGGACTGACCCTGGGACAACTCTGCTTCCGCCTGCTCTTGGAATGCTGTGTTACTCCAGACACTATCTGAGACTATGCATTCTCGCTAGGTCTTGATCTTTCCAAGCCTTCAGTGATTAAGACACAGATGACTCCAAGTGTACTTCTAGCCCAGCTGTCTCTTCTAAGATCGACTCATGCATCTACAAGACTCCTTCACATTTTCATTTGAGCTTCTTAAAAGCACCTCAATGCAACATGTCCAAATCTGGATTCGTGTATTGCACCTTCTCCTGCACCTGACACCAACCCTGTTTCCCTTCCTGTGTTCTTTTCTCAAAAACCAGCCCCTGATCTGCCCAGTTCCTCATACCAGAAGCCTGAGAGCATTCATCAACAGCATCGCCCAGCCCCGCTGCTACAACCTCCAGTATCTCTCTCAGCTGGTCTTCTTCTCTCCCTCCCACAGTCACCACCCCAATCGAAGCCGCCAGGATCTCTTGCCTGAGAGCCACACAGATTCTTCCATATACCCTCTTGATTCTCAACCCTGAGAATCTACGTTCCACACAGTGGCCCACATGACCTTTAGAGAGGCATATATGTTGTCATTCGTTTTGTAAAACCTTAAAAATTTTTAACATGGCTCAGGCCCCACCACTCTCTCCTGCCTCACTTCATGCCCCGCCCCCTGCCCCTCCCAGTGTTCTGGCCATACTGGCTTTGTCAGGTTCTGACAAGGAGCATGCCTGGGGCCTGTGCACACGGTGCCCTGTGTCTGAAATCTCTGCCTCCCACTCCCTCCCCTCCTCTCCGGTGGCTCCCCTCTCCCATTTGTCTTTCAGGTCACCCTCCACCTGTCGTGTCCTGAGGGGCACCTTCCGGACCCATCAGACTACGTACGCCGAGCCTCCCTTTGGCCCCCTTCCCCAGCCAAGAGGCCACAGCTGCATGAGGCAGAGGACAGGAGGACAGGCCCACGGTGCCATGCGAGGAGGCAGTGAGGAGCAGGCAGCAGGTGCTGTGTACCAGCTGAACACTCAGGAGACGGGGTTATGGGATGTGAAGACTGAGAGAGAAAAAACCTGTAGTCTCTTGAGAGGAAGGGACCTGAGTTGAGGCGGTACAACGAGCCCCTTTCGGTTCACTAGCCTACTACCTAAGGCATTCACCAACATGTGTTTGCTCAATTGAAACAGCCATCTTTTTCCAGTTGAAACAGCAGAATGGCTCTAACATGATTTGCTTTTCTTCTGCTGAATATACTGTAGGGGCCAAAGAACTCTATACAGTAACTCTATATGTTACTATGTAACTTTCATTACGCAGGCTAACAGAAAGGGTAAAACTTCTTTAGATCTTCACATTCTGAAAAATGCTGGCTCTCCGAAACAACAGGCAAGTGCTCCGGAAATCAAGTATTTGTTTCAAACACCTGGGCTCAGGGTGTCCTTTATTTAGGACAAGGCATGGAAAAGGTGACAGAACAAGACAAAAGATCAACATTTTGGACAAATTCATTCATATTTGATTGGCTAGAAGAATTACATGTATGAATAGAATTGCCTTAGAACTGCTACTGAATTTTTGTTACCAGAAGAAAAATCCAAAAAAATTAAGCAATGTGTTGTAAGGAACTTTAGTCACAGCGCCCACTAGGAGACACTCAGCCCACAACCTTTAGTGCTTCCTTGGGTCCAGTATTTAACTTATTGGGGATAAAGACAAAGCACAGGATTACCTCTTACACTCTTTTAATTGGGAATTCAGGGTTTAAAAAAAACCCCACAAACCCAATACTCATTTTCTTAAAATAACCACAAACTCTTGCATCCCCACAGGCTGTAGGTGCCCCCACCTACACTAGCCCATCCCCTCGCATCACCCTGCCTCAAAGAACAAAAGAAACCAGAAAAAAGGACAAAGTTGAGCCAAAAGCCCTGGGACATATGTACTCATAACAAAAAGAACAGTCAGCATTTATTTCTTAACTGCTTATGTGTCAGGCAAAGATTTAAGTACTTTAAGTTATCATCCCATTTATCCTCTTGACAACCTCAGGCAATAGAGCTCATTAATATTTCCATTTTATAGATGAGGCAACTGAGGCACAGAGAGCTGACCTGTCCTGAGTCACACAGAGAGCAGCAGAGCCAGGATTCTATCGACCATAACAAGAAAGACCCTCCAGTGGCTCACAGAGATGTCCTTTTGCACTTAGGAACTAGAGGTGGAACCGAAACACTCTGAAATGACTTCCGAGCCCCTCCCTTGATCTTACCCATTCATCCCTAAAGTATGTTTCTTTAACAAAAGAACAGTATTAACCCAAACTATCCCCTAAATAAGAACAGTACTATCATATGGTCCGGCAGTCCCATTTTTAGGTGTACACCCAAAGGAAATAAAACCAGTATCTACGAGCGAGATCTACACCCCCATGGTCACTGCAGCATGATTTACAATAGCCAAGGCACGGAAACAGACCGAGTGCCTACTGGAGAATGAATAAAGAAAGAAAACGTGGTATTCTCTCTATAATGGAATACTACGCGGCCACGGGTAAGAAGGAAATGCTGTCATTGTTCCAGAGGGTATTATGCTGAGTAAACGGGGTCAGAGAAAGGTAAATACTGTATGATCTCACATGCTGAATCTGAAACAACTGAACTCACAGAAATGGGGGACAGACTGGTAGTTGCCAGAGGTGGGGGTGGGGCCAAATGGGTGAGGGCAGCCAAAAGACATAAACTTCCAATTATAAAAGCAAGATTTGTTTTATGTATTCAAATTTTAAAAAATTTGGTTGTGTGAAGAGAGTAGGGTATAGATGAGGAGCCTGGGGGTAGATAATAAATATTTGTTAAGTACTTTAGGCAGAAAGTAAACAGAATATTGCTTCGTTACTCAGTAATGTCTGTAGCATGAGCTAATGGAGTAAATAAGGTGAAGAAATGTTTGCTCCATGAGCCAGAAATCCTTTCGGGCTCAGGGGTAAGGCACTTAGTTTGCTAAATGAATTAGCGGCGGGGCAGTGCCTGCAGAGCGCCTACTGACGGAGGACAGGCACCTGGATGTCCCGCGAGCGCTCGTAGGCCTGGTAGGCCACCTTCTCCTCGATGCTGGCCAGCTCCTGCTTCAGGTCGGCCATCTCGTGCTGGTGCAGGTCCGTCAGGTCATGGAGCTGGTCTTCCAGTCGCTCGTACCTTTGTAAAGAGAGGAGCAATTCTGAGCACGACATTTCAAAGGTGTTCTAGCAGCACATTCTAGAATGATGTCCTTTATATCTCACTGCTGTCAGTGCCCCTTGGCTTGTTTTCATCTCCTGGTGACTGTGTTTCCAAAAGAAACATCTAGCTGTGGAAACACTGACTTCCAGCTCCAGAAAAGACCAGTCTCTGCAGTCTTGACTCCGTCCTCAGTGCTGAGGTTTCGTGCAAAGCAAATCTGGCTTTTCCACCCAGGTCAGACCAGCACCTCGGCCGGCAGCGATGACGCCAGCACTGACCTCAGCAATGACACATTCACCACGGCTGGTCAGGAAGCAGCACTGTGTGGGCTCCTGCTCAAAGCAAGGACGTGCTGGCATCTTGGTGCCCCTCCCTCCTCTGCCCCACGGTGCCCAGCGGTTCGCCAGCGCGGCTCTCAGGCACCAGAGTGCCTATAAGGAAAGAACCAATCACTACACTGGAGCCAATCCCACTATTTCCCAGTGCACACATTAATTCTGAATACATGTTTCAGCTCTTAGAACTTAAACTCATTATAAATTATAGATGGCTTATCAGGTGGCATTTCCAAATGTCCAAATCTAAGGTAACAGAGGCACAAAGGTTCCCATTCTGAGCCCTCATCCCCCTCAGAGAAGAGGGGTTTGTCTTATATTTACTTAAGCTTATAATCTTTATTTTGAAACAGAGAGCACTATTTAGGGAAGATGTGTTATCTTGAAATGACGTTGATCAATGCCAGTTTTAATATTCTTATATAGAACACCTGATAGAATCATTTTGTAAAAAATGAGACAAAAATTACATATTTAAGCTTATTCTCAGGTAGGACTTCATAGGAGCCCCATGTTGGCGTTATAAACAAGCCTTTTAAAGAACCCTTAAAGCAAGCAATATAGTCAGTGGCTAAATCATGGAGATCACAAATATAACTATACAAGCAAATGAGAACAAACACTTTCCTAAACTTTGTGACTTGGGATAAAATTTGGATCCAAAGAATGCTATATTCCAAACTATTCTGACAGAATTAAGGTCAATATTCTCTGGAAATCTGTGACTCAAAAATATTTCTGGTGTGACAAAGAAACCAAAGTCAAAGATTATAAGAAAGGTTTAAAAAACTGTTTCATAAAATCTGAGCTGAAATAAAGCCACATTCCTAAATTAATACATATATAAAATCATGTATCAGATTTAGAACATGTAAGCTAAACTTAAAATTGAAATCTTACAATATGTGATATATACATTCATTTTTTAATCTACATTTTTATAAGTTAATGTATTCATTTTGACCAAAAAATCTTTGGGGAATTTTTATTGGGAAAATGGTGGAAAATCACCTTGTATTTGGTTATACACAGCTTTTATTAACATATAAAAGCCAACCTACAAAACATCTGACTTTTAAAATTAGCCAATACAGGGTAAGGCAAAAGTAGGTTTATAGTTGGTTATATGGAAAATAATACAAAAATTAATAAATAATAATACGAGAATAAACTCTGCATTTCATGTACTCACAACTATAAATGTACTGTTTCCCCTACCATGTATAATCCACAGATTTGAAATTTATACTTTAATCTTAAAATTTCTTTTGAAAACTCTTCATTTAGGGGGAAAAGTTTAATGAGCAAGATATAGTATGTAAAAAAACAGCTAGATAAATACTTTAATATTGATGTACCAAATAAAATCTACCTTGTTGGACAATGAATTGGTTTTTCATTTGATAATTATTAGGATGAAAATCAAATACAGATCGATGAGCAAATGTAATAAAACTTCCCAAAAGAAGTCCCTGAATCAGGAGCTTAATATGCACATGAGTCGTAGACTAACATAGTTATATTTTTGCAGACCCACACATATAATGTCTTTCTCCAAACTGTCAAGTACGAACTATGGAAAAAACTACTGATCCCTAAATGCCTTTTGACCCATATTCTTCTTTATGAAAAACGCAACTATTAGCTTATCACTGTTAAGCAATCCCTCCGCAGTTTCCAAATAACTCATGCTTCCAAATGCATTCTAAAGGAACAGTCTGAAATACCTGTATCTCTCCTCCTGCAGGGTCTGAGAAATAAAACCATATTCTCTCTTGAACTGCACCTTCAGTGCCTCGATGTCCTCGGCCAGCTGTGCCTGGGTATCCTTGACCTCCCTCAATTCCTCCAGGATCACGGTGAGCTTCCCCTGGCTGTCCAGCGTGCCCGCTCCACCGGCCCCGAACGACTGGTTCCCGTTACTGTCCGCGGAGCCCGACGTGCCGCTCGAACACTCGTCATCGCTGCCATACTTGGGTTTGTCCACGATGGTCGCGCTGCCGCCGTAGCCCCTGGCGCTCGCCTCGGGCCTAAAATCCTCTAAGGAATTTTTTAAGTGAGCGATATTGTCTGCGCTGCCAAACTTATTCCGGATTAAGTTGGCAAACTCTCTAGACTTACTGAAGACAAACACAGGTGGAGTGAGGGAGACCCCTGGCATGCCCGATTTACTGCTCTCCATGCTGTGCGGGGCAGTCCGAGACTTGGCGTGGGCATCTTTCAGAGAATGCTGGATGTCCTTCAGGTTGTCCTTGGAAATGTCCTTCGAGCTTCTGGAGGCTCCGTTCTGTTCGATCTCCCTGAGCTTTCTGTGGTACTGTTCTAACTTCTTCTGCAGCTGGGCTATGGAGTGAGCTGATTTCTGATTCTTCTTCTCAAAGACCTGTTTGATCCGGCCAGCCTGCTGTTTGTCGGCGCTGCTGACTAGCTTCAGATACTCGGCAACGTTCCCGTCACGCGACGTCTGCTCGATTTTGATCTGCTCTGTTACCTTAAGGATTTTTTGTTTCAGGCTGTCCGCACTCAGTTTGACCTTGTGGAAGTCCAGGATGCCATCTGGTACGTCAAAGTTGAGGTTGGTGTCCGACCCCCCTCGGCGTATGTTCAGGGGCAGGCTTAGGGTAGTCATGTCATGTCGTTCTACCTGAAAAACACAGGGCAGAAGCAGCACTTGAAGGGTTGAAGTCTAAGAGACAGTCACTGCGATAAAATTTGTGCACATACAACAGACATACATTAAGTCCCACATTTAAAAAAAACTCTCTTCTATCCTCTCAGGGTGAACATAGGGCAGCCCAGCTCCTTCCCATGTCCACCCACTAACTGCGAGATTCCCATCCCCTGGGTATCCAGTTTTCTGTCCGATAAGACAGCAACTTCAGGTCGCCAGAGTAGAAATGCATAATGGAATGAGGTTACCAGTCAGTCCTGGTTTCCCAAAGTGCCCGGGTAACTGGGATGCCTACCGCACCCATTCACATTGAACTTCACCACTGTGGGAAGTGCATCCAATTCAGAACTCATTCATTTAACAGGAGAATGGGGGGGGGGAAAAAAAAAGGAAGAAAGAAAGATAAAAGAAAGTAAAGTTCCAGGAGATACATTCATCTATACAAGAAATCATTTTCTTAATGAAATCATTAAACAGATGTGATGAAATATATGGTACAAGATTAATTTTAATAATTGAGTAATACTACAATAGTATTTAGATGTGGAAACAACCACAAGCCCCAACCAAAGTGATTTCACTGGGCCTTAGTCCACAGCCAGGGTCACTCTGGCCATGCTTATGATGGCACCCCTCCGCACCCAAAGTGATTTCAAAAACAGTACTAATGCTTAGACCGTTGGTGCCAAGATCAATCGTTTCCTCATTCAAGGGCCACCTGGGGAAAAGAACTGCGAAGTTGAGCATCTTGGCAGGGGCAGGTGGGGTGCAGACAGGGGTGCTGGTCATGCTCCAGAAGGGAAGGCAAATGCAGCCTGTGTGCCAGGCACTGCGGATGTTCATAGGGTTGTCGTGTTTGATGCTCACGACCAAGCCCGGCGGAGAATGTGTCAGCGCTGTATCGGGAGAAGAGCCTGAGACTTACAGGAGTCAGATTTGGATCAAATCACCCTAACTCAGGTCCTCTTTCCAGTCAGCACACACCATGACCCAGGCCCCCAGAGGACTAAAAACAGGTCTTTGCCGTATGTGAATACATTCTCTAAACAAAGATTCATAAGATCTACACTGAAGCATCTTATTTGTCAAGTTAACAACACTGTGATTAGAATAATGCCTTGACGTAGAGTCTCACGTGGGAGATAAGACAATAGGCAGCCCAAGTTACCTTTTTTAAGATAGGATGCTGACATAGTAAAACATTTGTAAGATAGTAACTCAAAAAACCTCACACTGCCTAAGTGGCCGAGATTCGGGTGTGGACTGTTGCCAACAACAAACATGAACAGCTGCCCCGTGAAAAATCCTACCCGGTGCTGCTTGCCAGAGAAGGGCGCCCAGCGGCACAGTGGGACAGCAACCCAGGCTGGGGGTCGGGCCTCCGTCATGACTCAGAGAAGCTCAACAATGTTGCTCGGCCCCCCCCCCCACAACCCTGCCATGCATCAGCGACACTGGGGGTTTTATCCGGCACAGGAGCATCAGGCTGGACGGCACGAAATGCCAAGTCACTATGGACTGGAAAAGAGGATGTGTGAAAAAAGGATAAAGGAACTGTGACTTCACCCGGCCAAGACGGAGGGATGGGTGTAGGGACTGAAGAAGATACATAATCATCATCAAGTCCTAGAGAGATGAGTACAGGAAAGCCAAGGAAGGCATGCATCTATGGTTCACCAGTAGACCCAAAAAGGAAGAGGCTCAAATTACAGTAACAAAGAATGCCCTAAACCTAGCAAATGTTTACTTTGGGCAGATCGGCTACTGGTACAATCACAAGGCTGGGACATGGATCTCATTGAAGATGTCTAATCTAATCATACTTCTTCACTTTTCAGAAACTTTGGCTCCCTGATGCCTCTCAAATAATACAACATGGCCACTGTAAGGCCACAGCTTACCTTTTACGCTTCACCTTGTACCTGATGGACGCTGGTCATCTTGAGGGAACTATGCGACCCCAAGTTCCCAGAATACAGATATGAATTTCCTATGGCCTTCCTTCTGTGTCTAATACTGACAATGCCTACCAGCCATCCACCTCTGCTGATCAAAATCCTACATATGCTGTAAGATTCATTCAAATGCCACTTCTATGAAGATTTTCCCAGTCCCACTGGAAAGCTGCCTTTCCTTTCTGTGGTCCTCCATGGTGCTTTTGAGGCACCACTCTACTCCTCCTTTATCACCCATGCATGGGCTTGAACCCCCACAGGGTGCCGGCTCCTCGGGGAAGAGATGGGCCACGCCTGTATCCAGCCTGCACTAATGCTGACCCTTATTCATAGGAGGCTGTCAATAAAATGTCTGCTGAACTAAAATGACATCATTCTCCATCGTTCAGGAGTCTACCCTGAAGTCATTTAAGATACATTTTAATAGAATCAAAAAGTGATTTCAGAAGTTCTGCCTATACAGACCTTCTCACTCCAGGTAAAAGTGTTTCTGAATATCTAGGTGATAAATTCTCTATCACTTCACACTGATTCAAGTAAACCAAGATCAATGTGCGACAACACAAACAAACACAAATAAGGACTTTTAAGTGTAACTTATACGCAGAAAAGAGAACATTTAGTATGTATCAAACTATGAATTTCTGCAAACCGAACACAATACGTAACTAGGACCCAGTTAAAAAAGAAAAAGAGAACAGAAACTTCCTCATGCCCCCTCTGGTCACACAACTACGTCACCCCCACCGCCAGGGTAACCCGAACCGACTTCGGCATTCTTTCTTTTTTTCACTCTACATTGTTTGTGAGATTCATAAGAACTTGCTCTTGCGCCCTCCTTGTACTCACTAGAATAGATTAAGCTATTAAAAAAAAAAAAAACCCAACCAACCTGCTTGGCGTTCTCAACTAAGTCCACCACCACACTTGGGAAGATACAGGGGGAGTTCTACCTTACCGACGGCAGGAGTAGATCGTCACCTGTTCCTCCTCCTTTCTCAATCACACCACGCTGGCCACCCCACCACTCTGGCACCTCGACACAGCGGCCTCCTTCTCTTACGTACTGCCGGGCCAGGGCAGCCTTGTACAGACAGGGATGTTTATGCACACAGGGCTGGCTGACTTTTGGCTCACTTATAGTTGTAACAATGCTTGGCATGTCCTCAAGAATCCAGGTTGAGGGAAGCTAAGGCATTTAAAGCTCAAATCAATCACTCTTACTGCTCGTCAGCAAATCTGTTAGAAATGTTTGATAAGGGTGAAAAGCTGGCTTTACTGCCTACTGCTGGGCTACTCCTTGCAGCCTTTCAAAGCCCCACCTCTGTGGGGTAATTAAGAGTCAGCAAACACTAGCTGCCCATACACTCCCTGAACACAAACTGCAATTTCACGTACGTGCTGGGAAGAAAGCCATGTGAGTCCTGCGTCCTACCTTTCATCTGGACTCGGCACTGAGAGCGACAGTGAGCTGTCTCAGGGCTGCAGCGTAGGGGGAGGACAAAGGTTCACACATCCCTGGAGCCAGCGTGCATGTGGACTGTGGGTCAGGAGACGTGTTCCAGTTTTAACACTGACATTTACCAGCTACGCTGTTCCAGGTAAATCGAATCACATCAGTGGTTTCAGATCCCCATCTACAGACTTAAGGAGATAGAGCCAGACTACTCGGAGCTGATGTTGCAAAGTTCCATGGAAAGTAATCCCATTCCATGAAACGTGCCTTTACTGTGAGACAGGATCCAGGGTAGTCGAGGCCCAGGGCTCTGGAGGCAGACTTGCCCTCTTTGCTTTCCATCCTGGCACCACTCTTAGGAGCTGTGTGCCCTTGGAGAAATGACTTAGCCTCTCTGTGCCTCGGCTTCCTCTTTCTGTAAAATGGAGATGAGTCTTCAAAGGGTTGTTGTGAGGAAAAATAAGATAATGCACATGACATGCTTAAAGACTTCCTGGCACAGAGAATGGTTTCAATAATATTTGCTACCGTTATCATTCCGATTTCATTTAAAAATGTACTTACAGGTAAAAACCAAAAGGAACAATGGTTATTTTTGTACCACGGGGTTATGAAGAGTCATTCTTTTTATTATGCTTTCATATGTTCTAATTTAAAAAAAATAATAAACATGAATTACTGTTCTGGCAGGAAAGATGCTATTTTCTCAAATGACTGCTAGCCCCTTTCAGCTCTCAGAATTACTTGGCTGTTATTACCCTACATGAAAGGCGGAACACCAGCAGCCCAGGGTAAGCCATTTCTAATAATGTTTTCTTTCAGGAAGCAGAAACATTTTCACTGTCACCTCAGTGTTCTGGAACAAAGGCTAAGGAAAAGCCAAAGCCCTGGACGGACGTCAAAAACTGACAGTGAGTCACCTCTGCAACAATGCAAGCCTGCAGCACAACGGCAAGTGAGCGCCACTCACTCAACTCCACCATCACCAGGGCTGCTCGAGCACAGTGTTCAGGTGCCCGAAGAGAGCTGCCCCCTGGGGCACTTCATATTTACCCCCTAGAGCTCCAGAGGGGCAGGGACACAGAGGGAAGGGGAGCATATGCAGAGGCACATCACCCAAGCTGGCGGGGGGGGAGGGGCTCTGGCGGACTGCTGGACGGCGTGGACTGAGGCAGGAGTCTCCTGAGGCTCTGGGAGTCACTGAGAGTGAGAATGTACAGGGCCATAGAGAGAGAACAGAATGAGGGAACAGATGACAACTGCCTGCGTAGTCCCCAGGCCAGGCACAATGAGCCTTTGCTGAAAGAAAAGCCGCTTGAGCTCAGTCATGCGAGGAAAGGGTCTGGTGTTTCAACATGAGGCGACTGACTATTTCACAGCACACCGAGGGTGGTGGCACAGACAGGCCCGCACGGAGGCAGCGTTCGGAATGGAGCAGGTCTTTGTGGCCCAGGCGTCTGAGTCCACGCAGCTGGCATGCTGCGCTCACTGCAGCTGAAATCCAACTTCACGTCCAGAGCGAAGGCTGCTTACGTGGTGTGCCAGGCAGAGCGTGCTAGGCTTTGCTGTGGTTACAAAAAATGCCAAAATATCGATCGCTTAAAAAAAAAAAGTTTATTTCTTATTCAGGCTAACAAATCTGCTGGGTCAGCTGAGATACCCAGGCTGTGATGGAGCCTCTGCCATGGAGAACGTTGCCGGTGGTCATGGCAGAGCAGGGAACCCGGTGAATCATCCACTGGCTCCTAGAAGCTTCTGCCAGAAGAGACGCCCGTGACTTCTCCCCTCAATACACTGGCCCCACCTGGCTTCACGGGAAGCACAGGACAGGACAGTATAACCCTACCACATACCCGGGGGGAAAATTTCGTGTTAGTGGTGTTTGTGGCATCTTATTTAATTGTTAAAAACTCAGACAGGTTTTACTATTAGTACTATTTTACAAATAAGAAAACTAGCCCCAGAGTTCAGTATTCAGTAAACTGTCTCAGGCACACAGCTTGTAAATGGCAGAGCTGGGACTGAAATCCGCTCACACTGTCTCCAGAGCCTGCCTCCCTAACTTGAATGACTGAGTACTTTTACTGTGAGTCAGACATTGCGCTAAAGATTTTTTTTATACATTCATATATTCTTTACACCAACCCTATCTTATTAAAAAAACAAGGCTTATACAGAACATACATGTTTCTTGAGGTCCCTGGGTAATAAATAGCTTAGATGGGGCCCAACTCAGGTATATGAAACATACAAGACTTTGAAAGATCTGTACAGCTCAGCACCGATCATGCGGGAGTCCATTCTGCAGTGACCCCGACATGGCTATCCAGACCTGTGTGGGAGCGTTGGGCTTGGTTTAGACTGCTCTGTCAGAAAATTCTCCCCGAGGCTGAACTTGAAATCATCATCCACATAACTTCCTACCCATGGCCCTGGTGTTGGTGCCTGGAGCCACACATGCTCAGGTTTGATACCCATATAAAATCAACATTTCTTCATCCATGCTCCAAAATGTAAGCAGTGACTTAGGCAAAATAATTTTATGAGGATAAAAATAGCTCATTGCTTTTATCAAAACCATGGCCAGGCATTTACAATCACTAAGAGAAGAAAGAGAAACAGGAGGTAAGAATCAGAAATATGAGGTCAGGGGCCTATGGAGAAGAAGCAGAGGTCTAACAGGTGAGGGGTGGTGTCTGGACTCTGGGAAAAGGCACACAGCAGATAAGCCACGGGCTTGCCTGCGGAGAAGGGAAGATACTCTTTCCTATGCTAGATGACACGTGGAGAGAAGAGACAGGGCCCTGAAGGGCCACTTTGTATCTCCTTCCTGAAGGACTTGAGCTCGATCACTTCCTACTTTTAACGTATCTGTTGCCACTGAGCCCTCTTCCCTCGTGCTTGCTGAGCTCACTTGACGCGCTGGTAAGAAACATCTCACTGGTCGGCGAGCTTGGAGCCCAGGGACGCTAACCAGTCGTGGGTCCTAGCATCAAACACTGGGTTTTCTTGCTAAGTGAGCTAATCTGTACTGGAAAAATCACTCCGAAGGCTTGATAAGCATCCTTACCATGACATAATTAACACATTCACATGGATACCCTCACAGAATATTCAATACCTGTATTTTAGAAGAAAGCCACTTGCCCCACTATATGCTAGAAGTAAAAAATTTGTAATAATCTTCTCCGAGTATCCAAAAGGGTATTAGTAAAGCGTCCTAGTGACATGTTTGTTCTAATTTGTTTACACAAAGAACATTTCCTCTTGTAGTTCAAGTCTGACAATAGTACACTCTGGACCCAAAATAAGTTCACAGTGTACAGAACAGCAATTGAGTCACTAGTTCTACCATGAAGGTTTTACTTTCCCACTCCTTCCTCTCCTGACATCACCGACAAAAAGAATCCGTAGTGGGCAAAGTTCTATTTCTTGACTGCAGGTGAAGTAAAATCTCTTCACTCTGGAATGAAGGAACATTGGGAAGGGAGGCTGGAAGACAGTACCTTTGAGAGCTGACCCTTTACCTACTGACACTGCTAATTAACAGCATAAAGTGTTCAAGGCTCTCAAAAAACAAATTCTTCAAACATCTTCAAGCACTGACAAACACCTGATACTATAATTAAAATTAATTACCTTCTCATTAAGCCTCTATCAGGCAACAGTCGTAACCTACTTTGAGTTACATGCACTAGAAAATTCGTATTTCTTCAATATAATTTATAACTCACACTTTCCATTAATACAAACTAATCCCTCACAAAATTAAGTCTGACCTGGTAAAGATTTACTGTACACTGTATAATTTACATACAAGTTAAATTAAAGGAGGGAGGGGGAAAGGCCAGATTTTAAAAGACCGTGCCTTGAAGGGTGGGAGAGAAAGGCCACAGAAGTGAAAATCAAGTAACTTACAATGAGTAGCAATGGCGGGTGAGGACCAGCCAAGGGTCCCCTGGGGGGGAGGGAACTGCAGAGGGGTTCAAGGCAACACCCAAACAGGGTTACTTCTTTCTTCCTGTTTCAATCCTCACCAAGGATATGTTTATTGTTTGTTTATTTTATAGAGAGAGCGGAAGGGAGGGAGGGGTGGAGGAAGAAGATACAAAGAGAGAGAGAAAAGATGACACTGGATGCCTCCCATACTCACCTGACCAGGATAAAATCTGCTACCTTTCGGGGTACGGGCAATGCTCCAACTAACCGAGTCACCCAGCCAGAGCACCAAGGAGGGCTATTTCTAAGAAGAGGAAGGAGTCTCTGGGCCCCTACATACCTTGAGAATAGGCAAGTTTGGGAAAGGGAAGCGCCTATCACCTGACCCTCACTAAGAACTCAGTCTTCTGGAAGGAAGCCCTCTGGAGGGAAGGAAACCCTCCCACAAGGGTTTCTTCTTGTGGGGGAGATGGGGAGCTCTCACAAAGGAGAAGCAGGAAGCCCCAATTTTAGGACAAACATAAAATAAATGTCATTGAGGCTTTTAGTTCCCACATTCAGAAGAAGCGAGGCAAGGAGTAAGTGGGAATCCCTGGGGCACTGAACTAATTTCTGAGAGGTGCTGGACTCTTTCCTACACATGCTTATTATTCCCCCACTGGTTCCTGTCAGTGTCTGTCAGCAACACCTTCCTGGGAAGAGGACCTGAGCACTGGTCTGGAAGGCTAAGAGGTGGGCATACCACATCCGCTCCAAGAAAACCGCCCCCAGGAACTGAGGGCTCAGCGGCAGCTATAAAGAAGGGAGAAAAATGACTCTCCAAGGCCCTAAGCCAGTGAGCACAGAATGTGAGTCCAGACTGCCCGGGCCAGGGAAGCAGCCTGGGGGTGGAACTCAGGACTGGGAGCCCAGGTTTTCTCAAGTGAATTTATTCACTGCCTCCCTTACCCCCAAAACACAGATGGTGAGCATTCTTGGGAGGGACATGTGCTTAACTAGGTTTCTGAATGACAGCTACAAGTCCAACACTGACCAACCCAGTCCCTCAGTGCTTCCCATCTGAAGGCCTTTGAGATGTTATGAGGGCCCTCTTAGGCACACACAACGACCAACTTCAGATGAGGAACAGAAGTCGGACGTTCAGAGCTGGAAGAATCCTTAGAGGTCTCACCTGGCTTCCTGCCTATTTTTAGAAGCAGCTTGAATAGGAACCCAAGTAACTTTTTACTTTGATTCATGCCCTGCACATAATAGATGCCCTGCAGGAAAGGGAAAGTAATTTTTCTACTAAAGTACAGTTTCTTGGATAAATATATAAAGTGAATACAGTAGTGAATATGGTAGGTGTGTCTACCAGATAACAATTACCTTTCCCTCTTTGCCCTGGATACTAGGAAGTTCAGAACCAAACTTAGAGTAACTTAGACCTGGTGATTAGCCCTTTTGCTTTCTACTCCTTCTTCCTCTTTTTTGCTTTCTGGAAACTATTGCTATTTTATTTTCCATGTGCCTTATCATAACCAGACTCTCAGTGGAAAGAGGTGGGTGAACTTTATAGGTGCTAAGCATGTTCTGCTGCCTGGAGATGAACACGAGTCACTCCCAGAAGTAACGGGGGCAATGTGGCCAACCATGCCCAACTCATGAAACGGCACAACTCCTTCTACCCCCGCTCCCAGCCACCCAAAGAAAGCCGCACGAAGGGCTTGTGTTCTTCGAGAAGTGGCTATGGAAGACTGCGCCAGGAAGTAGCACTTGGTACTTGAGGCCCAAAGCACATTCCCAGGGCAAACCCAAGTCTCTAAATAAAGTTACTACTCTCTGCAGGTAAGGGTTTAGTTTGTTTCCGGTGCCATAACAAATGCTGGGGTCGGGGCGGGAGAAACACCTGTGCCAGGGGATGTGTAGTCTAGAATTCCGTTGTAAGTGTATCAGAATACTAGTAGTCACCAGACAGGGCTTAGAAAAATCACAGTTTTGAGAGAGTGGAAGGAAAACTATATCACTTTCTTTTCATTTTACAATAATGAAGTCATTTGCTTTTAGCAGTTCTATTTTTTTCTAATATAAGCCAGCAGTATTATCACTAAATAGCAATTAGAAATAAAAAGCTGGTTTTAGTCCTACCAAAATAAACATAGCTTTACATTGAAAGAAAAAAAATGTTAATGTCCATGAAAGTGCATTCAATCAACACCTTAGTAGTTATTTCTAGTAAAGAAAAACAACCTTACTTTGAAATTGTGTTAGACCTTCAAATGAGGACAATCAATATAAAAAACCTCTGTGGGCCAAATAAAATGATCTTTTTAAAAGATAAATCAGATCATGTCCTATTCCTTCTGAAAAATCTTTAAAGTTCCCTAGAATAAAGTGTGAAGTCCTTAGCAAAGAATTTTAAACTCTTGATCAGGGTCCTCCCTCAGCTATATTCCAACAGATCTATCCATCGTGATATTTTGGGCACATCGATGCACAAGGCCCTGGGGTCAGGTAGGAGCTTTACATACACTCTCATTTAACCCCACAGCCTCACGAAGCAGGTGTCACAAGCTGTGCTCTATAGACTTGAAAGTGGGGAGACATCAAACAAGTTTTGGTTATAGCTAATGGGACACAGAACCAGGATTTGCTGCAAGTTCTAAGCTTTCAACCCACATCTTACTCCAACCGCCCAATCAGCGAGCTGCTCCTGAAGGCTTCATGTGCTTTTCCATTTCAGTGTGTTAAATGCCTGCTAGCTCCTCACCCTAGTGCGGCCTCCATGCCAATTTACCTTTCAACTACTGATTCAAACACTGTCTCTTCCTCAAAGTCCCCAAGCCCCTCAAGTCAGCTGGAACTGATGGCTTCCTTTGTGCTTGCCCCCAAACCCACCTTTACCCCTTCTACAGTGCGTATCCTCCTAGCTATAGTAAATGTTTGTGTGACATCTGCCCCCCTACTATCTTGAAGCCTCAAGTGGTGGGAATGTCTAATAAATGACCCGTGTCCTGCCCCACATCCCTTCCTCAATGGGGCCTCAGATTCTGGTGCGTGATAAGAATGATTGACAGAGAGCAAACTGGGACAGCCAGCTGGCCCTCCTGTTTACATTCTCTCAGCTGCTCCCACGGACAAAGAACCTGCAACTGATGTTGTGCCGGACGGGTGGCGGTCCAGACAGGTTTGGCCTTGGATTGTTGTTGGCTGTTGAAATCACACCAGGTCAAACATTCAGGAAACTGGTGTGTCCAGGGCTCCAAGCAGGACATAGGTGACCGATTACCACGTGGTAAGTGTTAAGGTCCACACGTACAAATAGGCAGGTGTACTCCCTTCCTCCCTAGGCGACATTTGCCCTGAGCTTACCATTGTAACTACTGCAGGGAACCCAGGAGACTGCTCCTTCTAACACACCTATGTTTTAATTCAAGCCATTATTTGTGATGTCAAGAAAGCAGTCTTATATTGCATTAAATAAAAAACATAAAAAAATAATTTACCTAATGCACCAGCAAGATTATAAAGTGTAGTTCCTTGTCCCTCAGGAAAATAACAATTCAACAGAATGTGAACACAGAACAAAGGCATCTTTTTATCCTCTACAGTCTAAAAAGTCAATGCCTTGTTTAAAGAAGAAAAGCAGGCTGGGCCTCAGAGAGAATGGTCTGATAGAGAACAAGATCCTGACAAAATATTTAAAATTTATTTTAAAAAGAGAAGCTACCAGTCACTAAGGACTTCCTAGGCATCATGTAATTTGCCAAATGCTTCATATATTTATTTTTGCTTTCAACGATCTAAGATTAGAATAATGACTCTGATCTTATAGATGGAAAAAGCATTTGTGTGAAGTCATAAGGAAAGCAAGTGGCAGAGCTATGGTCCCAGCCGGCGTCAGGGTCTGGGTGCTAATACCACCCCCACCTTTTACCGAGAGCCCGCTGCACACACCAGACCCTTCTCTAGACGTGAACGCGCTTCCTGTAACCCCTGCTATGTGGTTTACTCAAATCATTATGTTAACGGTAAACATTATGAAGTGATATTTAGAACAGCAAATACAAAACAGATGTGGACAGTTCTTGGTGCCAAAAGGCAATTACTGGAGATGTTCCCCATTTGATATTAATAAGAGAAGAGAATAGCTTAAATCCCAAGATATCTTACATAATAAAAAATGTACGTTGTTTTGTTTTAGCCGCAGTTAATGATTCTAGCTTCCGCTGAAATATGCCAGCTTGTACATAAACTCCCTCTCGTAGCTAAAGCTCTAGTAATACTACAATCATGATTCTCTGCAAAGCGGAAGTGAGTAAGAGGTTTCCTGTCTTCCTTCTCCCACAGCCACAGCAGGTTGAAAGCACCAAAGATTTGTATTTCGAACAGAGAAGAGTCCTCTAGGAACATATTGTTTTGTAATCTGGGAGAAAGGAGACTACAAAGAAATAAGCTGAATGTGGGTTGTAATTTTTAAGATAAACAGTACACCACGACCCTTCTTAGAAACCAAGTCTATATTTGGGTTGACTATGTTTTCCCTCTGTTAGAAAATACAGTCAGGACTCATTCACCATGTCTGCAGCGACCAGCCAGCTCAGGTTCATGAGGAAGCCCTGATTCCTAGGCCACGTGTCACAAAGCAGAGGCTACACACATCGGAAGCATAAGTTTGTGGCTAAAAGCAGTGATTCCGAGCCAGACTGTGTAGGTTCAAACCTCAGCTCCGCCACATTAATTTTAACACCTTGGGTAAAGTTACTCTGTCTACACTTGGTGTCCTCAGGTAAAATGACAGCAGTATCTACTTTACAGGATAATTGTGAGGATTAAATGAATTAATGATTGTGAAATGCCTGGACAGCACTTCTCACAGAGTAAGTGCTTAAGAGTAGGCTATCATTCATTAAACCCAACATACCCCAATAGGTGGGAACTTCAGAAATTCCAGAGCCAAGCACAATGATGCTGTTGGCGCCCTGATGAAGCACTTTTGGTAGAAGCTGGTAACGCCCCAGCCCCACTCAGGGAAACTGCTTGGGTGCGCAGATGCATCTTGCAGCAGAGGAAGGAGAAAAGACAAGCAGGGTCTCAAATGCTTGATACCACGGAGTCCCTTAAGGATCAAGTTTCAATGCACTGCACAGTAAAGGCACAAAAGGAGACGATCTAGCATCTGAGTGATTCAACCTTTTAGAAAGGTATAGGACCTCAAATGACTAAAGTTTAAAATCTTTTAGTAAGTGTCACTAGCCTTCTCTCTTGCTATTTTCAGTAAAACCAGGACTCTAAGACCCTAAAGACAAACATGTAACATTGCCCATCTTCAAGTCTTTAAGCCAAACAAGGGCAAATTGCATTAGAGTAAGTTGTCTAATGATTTTACTTTGCTATGTCCTCTAAAAAGCCCCTTAAACTAATTCTTGAGTCGCATGTCATGGTAGGTGGATTTTCTCAGTAATGTACGGGGTCACTGTGGACAGGGCCACAGTAATTCCATGACCTTACCTATCAATGGTAGAGCACTCTCTAATTCTTACCCAGGTTCTCGCTCCTTCATCCTTATTCACACTGTCACCAAATTT
Organism: Desmodus rotundus; assembly: GCF_022682495.2. Classification (NCBI taxonomy): domain Eukaryota; kingdom Metazoa; phylum Chordata; class Mammalia; order Chiroptera; family Phyllostomidae; genus Desmodus; species Desmodus rotundus. Next base: position 116,892,986 of record NC_071389.1, on the reverse strand, counting down.
TGTTATTTCTCGGTTCAGTAATTTCTCTCTACATCACCCTTTCCTTGCCACCCCGAGGCACATCTGCCCGAATCCACACCCTCCCGTCCCATCTCATTGGTATGAAGGGTGACAGTTTAATCAGATTTTCAGCGCTTTCAAGGTTTCGCCGCTTCCATCCAGCCACGGGGAGTCCCTACACTCGTCTGCTAGACGTCCGCCACGTGAAGACGCTGCTCAGGATGGACAAAGGTGATTCCTTTAATAAAGGAACTGGGTTCCTCCTCCTGCTGGGACTTAAGCCCTGAGTCATTCTTCCCACTCCCAGTATCCAATGTCTTCGTCCTTCCGCCACCCACCACACAGACCTCGGCACTGGAGTCCACTCAACACACTTCTGTACTTTTTGTCACCTCGACACTTATGTCACGCTCTTCTGCACACAGCATTGCCAAGGCCTCTGTCTTACCCAACCCCCCACCCATCAGGGTCTCTTCCATGAGGCCTTTCCGTAGGACTCCTGCCCGTGCTCCTTCCTCTCCCTCCTGACCCGTTTTGGTTCTTATTTATATTGTTGAGTGGGACCCCACTTGTTTTATCTTCCTTGTTGGATTCTGGGTTACTGAAAACATTCACTTTTTAAGGTGCCATAGGAAACTCAGCAGAGAACTAGCAGTATCACTGAGCGGCAAATGCCTGTTTCTGTAACCGACTTCTCTACGCTATAAAGCAGCGTAGTGCAGTACGTACCTATCTGCCAACTCATAAATGTACACGTGCGTGTGTACACACACACGTAATGAAACACACGCTTTACGAAGCAGTGCTTCTCTTTACTGTAAGCGATGCAACCGTATTTTTTGAAAACACAGCCTATATTTTGGACAGCTGCATATTTGGAAATTATATTTAATTTTGTTAGGTATAGTAACTTTATTATGCCGAAAAAGTCCTTGTTTTCAGATTCATATCAGAAACTAAGTTCCCTGATGTCTGTATGCAGTTTACTTTGAAACAGATTACATATACACCCACATGAAGCAAACATAAAAAATAGTAACTGTTGAGTCTGTATAAGGTAGGTACTTGCTGTAATTTTTTTCTGCTTTTTCTTATAAAAATATAAAATGACAGTTATTACTCATTAAGTTTATTTCATGACTAACCAATGAGCTTAAATCCTATTTGAAAAATAATGCTTTATAAATAGGAAAAAGACAAACCACTCATTTCCACGTTTGCTAATTACATGTAAGGAGGCACTAACATCCTGAAGAATGTTGTGAGATTACTTTCTGGAGAGTGGGTCCATAGAGGACTTAATTTTCCACTGCTACAGCAAGCCCACTAACCTCTGCTTTAAAAACCTTTCCATGAAACTTTCTAGGAATCATTAGTACCTGAGCAGGAAGGCGCAAGATTAAGGACTAGTATTTTCCTTGCAGAGATCACAGATCAGAATTTACCCTACGGCCTCTCATCCTAAGAATAATCTTTGTGACAAAAGGACTACATGAGAGAATGGCCAAAGTGCGAGGCAATGCGTTGAAGGGAAGAACGCCATAATAACCACGTGCATACGTTCCATGAACAGAGCGTGAAACACCTCACTGAACTGACACTAAGAGGGCAGTGTTATCCGTGAGTGAAAGAAGTTTCCAGAGACCTGAAATTCTTTCCAGTTAAGGGCCAACATTTTCAAGTCTTGCTGATTATGTATTTCTAAATTTCTAAATTCCTAAGACTGTTTTCCTGATGATGGGCGTCATCCGTATGTTCAGGTCTGGATTGCGACACAGCACTGCGACTGCAGAAAGAAACGCGGGCTTGGTCAAGAGGGTCCCAGCGGCCTAGGAAGTCTCCAGCCTTAGGTCCCCCACTTGAGGAAACAAGGTGGCTGGACTTTGCAACTTCTAAGGCCTTTGCAGCTCTTACATTCAACAATTGTGCTAATACTAGTTCTGCAATACTGATAACAAACCAAGCAACACAAACTGAATACAGGGTGGGGCAAAAGTAGGTCTACAGTTGTTTGTATGGAAAATAATACAATAATTAATAAATAATGACACAAGAATAAACTGTTTCGCATAATCACAACTGCAAACCCATTTGCCCCACCCTGTATTTACCCTTCGTTATAATGACTCTGTCTCACCAAAATGAAAATTAAGCAACAATAGTAAAAAACCATATACAGCAAGTAAAATGAATGAATTCTTGCCCTGGCTGGTGTGGCTCAGTGGATTGAGCGCCGGACTGCAGAGCAAAGGGTTGCCAGTTTGATTCCCAGTCACGGCACATGCCTGGGTTGCAGGCTAGGTCCCCAGTAGGGGGCACATGAGAGGCAACCACACATTGGTGTTTTTCTCCCTTTCTTTCTCCCTCCCTTCCCCTCTCTTGAAAAATAAATAAAATCGAAAAAAAAAGGAATGATGAATCTCATGTATGTCATACTTAATGAAAGAGAGCACACACAAAGCATACTTGCTGCTTGATTCCAGGGTTACAGGGACCAGAACAGTGGTTCCCCTTGTGGGAGGGGCAGGGACAATGATCTGCGGGAAGCTGGCACCAAGGGGTGCCAGGGTGCTGACAATGCTGATGCAGGTGGTGGTCCCCTGGTGCACGCACAGCAAAAACAATCCAATTGTGCAACCGTACATTTAAGATGTATGCATTTTACTACACGTTATTCTTCAAAAAAGTAAAAAATAAAACAAAAAATCACGCAATGAAAATACTGGAGTTGTCAAAATTACTACTTTGTACAGTACCTCTCACACTGCAGGTACTCAATAAATGTTGATTAACATTCAGTATTGTTAGACTGCAGCAGAAAAAGAACTTGAGCTTCATTAGCATGTCAATTTATACTGCACTTTGTCAGCTCTTTAACACTTTCAAAATGTCCAAAATTTCCATGACACTGCCTAAAAAATCTTCATTTTCAGAATCAGATACTGAAGAGCAAATGGACGAAACACAGAAGAAGAGTGGCCATCTGTATGGCGCACTGGCAGCAAGGCCTTGGGATCCGTGGTGTGATGATCAAATACCTCTGATCCAGACACAAAAATACTTAATCTTAAATTCTGCAAAATGCAGCAAAATTCTAAATACCATGTTGATGCAGGCTGCAGATGTTCCGGTTCACTACATCACAGTGATTAGGAGAGCCCATGTTTCTCAAAGAGGCTGGATTTCACTAAGGCGCACAATGCACAATTAGGGCTTGCTGGGACCCGACTGTCTGATGATCACTAACAGAATTCATTCATTTAGGTTCCAAGCCAGGCCCCCCAAAATACAAAATTTCCACTCCAAAAATGTCTTTCTGGGCACGTTTTGTGAGCCAGAAAGCATGCTACAGGTACTCACAGAAAGAGGAGTGTGGTAAACTCTGCCCTAGGAGTTCCCGTTTGTGCAGGGAGACGTGGAGAGCACAGGACTGTGAGCAGGAAGTACTACAAGGACCCGAAGGGTGGGAACGAGTAACAGAGGGTTTCGGTGATACCACTTCTAAGGTGGTATCTGACTCAGACCTGGAGAGATGGCTCAAAAATCAGCTAAGGGAGCCTAGCAAGGAGCCAGACAGAAAGTAGAATATTTAGGAAACTAAAGAGTTTCTTGGGGGTGTCTAGAATTTAGGAGGACTAAATGGGTCATTCTAAACCAGAGTATGATCAAGGGCTGGAGCAGAAAAGGGAGAAGGCACGAGACTCAGAAGAATACGGACAGCTTGTGGCGGGCTCGGAAAGCCAGCCTAGACCTGACCCTTCATCACGTAGGCAGGGGAAAGCCAGGGTTTTAAAAGTAGGTGGGACTTTTTTTTTTAATCCTAAAAATAAAATATTTGGAAACAGAGAAATTGAAATATCTAAAGAGTATGAAAAAAATCACCCAGTAAAGCCTTAAATACAGACACTGTTTAGATTCTTATTAATTTTTTGAAACACATAACTGTACAGAGGGATTTCCAATTTGGTTCGTGTGCTGTATTCGTCACATAAGGCGGACCTGTTAGGGTTTGGTCAATGGACGGCCGTGCAGTCACACTGCATTGCTTGTCAACACCAGGGGGCCTCTGCGGGGATACTGGGATTCTATAACCAGACACACTTAAAAAAACAAACAAACATCATCTGAAGAGAAGGACAGTCGAGTTCTCACCTAAATTAGTACCATCCATCACATGTTGGGAGATCAGTCATTTTGCCTCACAAATACATGATTGGTAATTTATTCTACCTCCACTCATCTCTCTTCTGGGGACCTGAAATGCTAGACTAACTCCAGTGATCACAGCCCTGGTGCTTTTTAACAGACAGCTCCATAGATGAAAAAGCACAAAATTTTTACCTGGGATGAAAGAAAAGGTAGAAGTTAAGGATGACTTCCCTTCTGTGTTTTATTTATGCATTAAAAAGAAAAATCCTTCACTGCATGCTGCAAAGCATATTCTCCGCACTTTAAGCCATGGTTACAGAAAATATCCCGGGTCCTTCTCACTGTCCACCAAGGTACATCTATCTACACTACCTGCTATTAATCAAATTCTGGCTGAAAAAATAAAACACCCAAGGTAGACTATTAAAAGGGGGAGAAGTACATGAAGAATAGAAAGCAGTCTGGGAAAAAATCAATGCCAGAGTTTTAAAAATCTTTACTGGGCACCGTAATGAACCAAATCATGGGTTTGTACCCGCCTTACAGCCCTAACTTCCCAATGAGGCTGCAAGAATTCAGACAGGCCCCTGCTCTGAGCTTGTTGCGGAGCTGCTTGTGCACAGAATTGCCACTGAAAATACATTAACTTTATGACTGACCAGAAGAATGCCTGTCATCGTAAGAGGCTTTACTCCTGCCTAGTTCCCTAAGATATATGAACAATGGGCTTTTCTCATTGTCTTTTATTGGGAAAGCTGATAAACTTAATAAGACTCCAAGGGCTGCTAACTGTGTAATAGTATTTGAATGTGGTGTACTTTATTAATTTGACTCATTCCACCTACATTATTCAGCATTTCAAAATGTTAGAGGACCATCTGTTCGAGATTCACCACTGAGAACATTATGAAATCTCATTCAACCCAAGATATTCCCCTGAATGTGATGAATGAAAATTCTCTGATTTCTGTACACGATGATGCCTCTGATGTCATTCATTACTTCAGATGTTGTTATGACCGATGTTTTATTAGTAAGGTCGTTGTAAACACCTGTAAGTGCCACAATCCCTGTGGCAGAGATAAACTTGCCTCAATTGCTTTTCACCCTGGATAAACATGTAGTCAACAATAGTGAATATTTACTACATATTACAGGATTGACTCAAAGCATTCAATAATATCTAATCAGAAGCAAGGCTATGTTTATTTTATTAAGGGGCACATCCTTCAAAGGAACCAAACTTTATATGTAAACACTGGGAAAGTGACAAACAATTAGCCAAGAATTAAATGACAAGCAGATTTGGGTGCCATCATTTATTTTCCACTTCTATAGCATCTTTCAATAGCAATGCCAACAAATCTTGCCAAATGTTCCTGTGCCAACCTGGGACATGATTACCTGAAAGTGTTACAAATCTGTTCTGAATCTCGCACTAAACAATCGACAAACATTCAGTCTTTAGGACTCATTGTTGGCCTTCCTTTCCCTTTGCTTCTCACATCACTACTAAGTTTTCTTCCTTGATCTTCTCTCCGACACTTAACCCTTATTTTCTCTCCAACACTTGATACCTGCCTGGCCTAGGTCTTTTATTCTGCACATCTGGACCACTGCAACAACCTCCCGTCCCACCTCACTGTCCCCAGACTGCCCCTCTCATCGGTCACCGCACAGGCTGTCTACAGAATGAGGTCTAAATTCTGTTAGTTGAAAGTCAAAGTCCTCCATGTCCTGACACAAAGCTGCCCCTCTACAGATTTGGTACTCACACCCTCTTGCCTGGACCAAATGGTCCAATCCGGGTGAACTTCGATCAAATCAAGAACAGCACACCCAGATAGGTTCTAGCAGCTCATCTCACCTTGGCTCATGTGCTCCCCCCAGGAGGCAGTCTTACCCGCCTTGCACCTCCACCATCTGCTATTCCGAGCCTGCTATGCGCCTGTCAGCAGGGGAGATGTTTGATGTACCGTATTTTTCAGACTATAAGATGCACCGGACCATAAGACACACCTAGGTTTTAGAGGAGGAAAATAGGAAAAACACCCTGCCCCACTGCTGCTGCCCTGCTCCCCGCCCCCGCAGCAAGCCAGGTAAGCTACATCTGGACTATAAGACTCGCCCCCATTTTCCTCCCAAACTTGGGGTGGGGAGTGCGTCTTATAGTCCGAAAATACGGTGTTTTGTTTGTGATCCTCAGCCCAATTCTGTAAGTATGTTTAGTCTGTCATGATGAGCTTCAAAGATATCAAGGACTTTGACAAGGTCACAAACTAGTAAGTGACAAGCCAGAGACTGAATTCACGTGTGGTCCCATAGCCTGTGTGGCTTCTAAAACCTCACGCACGCTTCTTGAAATGCCATCCTCAACCCTCTAATTACCAACATCTTGGGGTTCCTTCTGAGTTTGGCTCAACTGAACCTTTTCCACACAGTCAGTTCTTGTCACCCCCAATCCAGTAATCCGTGCTTACTCAGAACTCCTGCTGCTCTTTTTTTTGTGGGCCAGAAGTTTATTCTACTGCAAAACTGAGAGTCGTGTGAATCCATTCACTGTTTTTCACAGGGAACAGTGATTTTCATGCCTCTTTTGCTGTCAAACTTACCACTGAAATGATCATATTTCACAAAGATACCTCAAGATATCTTCACTAAACAGCACTTATCTCAGAAACCTCTACCACTCATCCCACAGTGAAATGAGTACAGGTACCTGGTATGTAAACGCTGTCGACATGTTTTCCCAAAGACCTGCTTCGTATGGAATAGTCTTTCTTACTCCCAAGTGGTTTTTTAAATTGTTGTTCAAGTACAGTTGTCTCCATTTTCCCCCCACCACACCCATCCCCCCTCTCACCCTGGAACCTACCCACTTTGCCTTTGTCCATGTGTCCTTTATACATAGAACTCCGGCTGCTCTTACGCAGCCCTTCCTGGCGGACTAATCCTCTGTTGCCTAGAATCATTCATTAAATACCTTATTGCCTCCTTGCCCCTTTTTGCAGTCCCAGAGCCTCCCATTGCCTGAATACAGCAGGTACTTGATTGTCTTATAATTGAGTCATTTTCTATTTTGATATTATTTTCTTTGGGTAAAATTCCATATTAGGTAACTGAAGTTCAATTATAGGGGCCTTTTGGAGCTCACAAGCTAAGAAGATCAGAGGACAGCGCTAATTTGGTGGCTAAAACATGTTATAAACCCAAGTTCTTTCCATTCCGCTCTCCTCAGGACATTTGCTCATTCCTCCATGGAGGCAAGAGAGAGCTACTACAGTTCTAAGAGTCACATGTAGACAGTTTCTGGTTATAGACAAGTATGCTGTCTTTTCATTTTATAGAGAAGAGACTTTTCCACAAGCTCCTCAGCAGATTTCCCCTCAGGTTCCTTTGGCCAGGACTGACTCATACGTCTGTGCCTTAGCTGCTGGCCGGAGAGGATATGGAAACAGTAACATTTTCAGCCTCTATTGCAGCCTCTATAGAAAGGGAAGGAAAATGGTGCTTGGACGGCAACCGACAGTGTTTGCAAACACTGTTAGAGAAATATTACTGTCATGATAAGCTCTGTATAATGAAACTCCTCCATGCCCAAGAAGATCAATTGTCGTAAGAAAGGTTTTCTAATCACGTATAACAAACAATCCATTACAATATGGTGTGTCTGTGCTAGGGGTAGGAGAGAATGGGAATCTCTCAGTTCTTTAGCCAATAAATTGTAAATACATTCCTTCTCCTCAGACCCTTAGTGAAATGCCATCGTGACCATCACAAAGAAGAAAAGGCAAGGAGGGACATTCTATACAGCTCTCCAAACACATTAAAACAGACAAAAATATTAAAGAGATTTAAAAAATGGAGAACAAAGTATTTACAAGCCTTTGTCTTTTCTCCTATTCTCTGCTGCTTCTAACAGGATAGTCTGCCTTGTACCATCATCACCACCACCATCACCACCATCACCATCACCACCATCACCACCATCACCATCACCACCATCACCACCACCACCATCACCACCATCACCACCACCATCACCACCATCACCACCACCATCACCACCACCATCACCACCATCGTCATCATCACCGTCATTATGTTTTTCAATTCTGGAGTCAGCATAGATGTACATCAATTGGGAACCACTTAAAGAGTCTAGTATAAGCAAAACGATGCAGTCATTTAAACAGAGGTCGATCTGAATGTCTACCATGGGAAGCTACTGAGGCTCACGTATCAAGGGAGAAAAGGAAGATGCGGAGCTCTGTCTGTAGGACACACTTACTTGTACTTTAAAAAGGGGGCAGTGGTGGAGTTTCTATAAATGTATACACGTGTACTCTGTATGAGGATTTCTAGAAGGGTATCTTAGGAATTGTGAATGGTAGTTACCTCTGGGAACTGGGAATCTGCGACCAGAGTTACTTCTTATTCTATATTCTCTTTCTGGTATAGTTTGTTTTTACTTACCTTATTTTCATATTTAAAAAAAAAGTCCCCAATGCCCACTTTCTGAAAGCCAGACTCTTATGAAAATACCTGCAAGATTTCATTAGCACACTCAGAATACTTTCTCTCCTCTTAGGACCAATGATTTCACTAACAATAGCAAATAACAGACCTCGGTACTCAGGGTAGTAAGCGTTTTTGTAAAGCAGACGAACCTGATCTAGTATGTGCCATTACTTTCTGAAAAGCTCCCTACTGGAAAGAGGGCTTTTAAATCCAACTTCCCAAAGAAGTAAAACCATGTTTGAAAAGGTAGTTTGGAAAAAAAATTTATGGAACTGAGCAGAAATTGCCAAGGGATAAACAAAAGTTTTCAAATAAAATCCCATAAAAAACCATGTATACTAATGTCACATCATTCCTATATAACTTCACAAAATGCCATCTTCTTAAGAGAGCAACGCTACTGAAACATTTCTATTGAATACTCAGTTTCCACATGCTCACAGCTTTGGGTCTGTATTGTGTGGGTGAAGGTGCTTCCCAAGCAGGGTTTTCATGAGAACGTCACAGGAGCAGACAGGCAGTGTGTGACAGGCATACATGGCCCTATCCACGGCGGCCAGAGTCACAGAGTCAGGGCATCTAGTGACTGTCTGCATGCAGCTCACATGAGTCCTGGGGGCTAAACTGTTCTATTTGTGATTCTCAGGTTTTAAGGTTTGGTTTTGCCCTTTAAAATGGTTTCTGTACCAGTAACTACAGAAAGCAATAAAGCAATCTCCTAAAGGTTGAAGTTTCTCAGAAGCCAAAATAGGACTGGACTACTTCCATTAGAGAAATATTTTTGATAGTTCTAGAATTTATTTTTAAATGAAGCAATGCTAAAATCAGACCACAAGAGATATCTGGAGTGATTACATTTAATGAATTCCTAAAACATTAAAAACTGTTTGGCATGAACACGCACATGCCCTAGAGACCCGGAAATTCCATTCCTCAGGACAAATGCGCTGAAAATGCTCAGAGCAGCAATGTTCACAACAGAAAACACCAGCAACAGCAGCCACCCAGAAGGAAGTAACCCAAAGGTCCACAGGCGCTTGTCCAGTGCAATCAAACAAACCAGAGCTACAAGAATTAAAACGGATAAATCTTAAAAGAAGTCAAAAGAGGAGACAGACTGTATGAATTCCACCTGATAAAGGTCAAATGCAGGCAAACTCTTGTTTAGGAATGAACACAAAGGTTGTACAATGACAGAAAGAGCAAGGGAATGGTTAACACAAGCGTGAGGATGTGTTAACCGCCTCTTGGGGATGGGGAGGCTCGTGACAGAGATATGCAATCAGGGTCAAGTCTGACTTCTTACCCAGGGCTTTAGGTACAGGGGTATTTCATGTTATTTTTAAAATAGAATATCTTCTACATGTAGTATTTTGCAATTTACAAACATTTAAATATAAAAACTATTGAATAAATTACACAATAACGTGTGTGTGTGTGTGTAAGTTATATGATGAATAACACCTTCTTTTAATCTACTGCTCTATCTCTAGCTCTATGATACGTAACTCTTAGGGCGATACGTTAAAATCTAAATTTGAGGCTCTACTTAAATTGTAACCTGGACTCAAAGGCCCTCAGGCGATCATCTGCAATAAGCCCTGACTTCATCTTTTTGGGTCGTTATCCGCATTGGCTCACACCTGGCAGTGTGAAGTAACTGTGGTAGCTCACACGTGTGCTCAGGAGAGAGCCCCCAAACTCCCCCCATGCTACAGATCTGCAGCCTGCAAACCACCCAGGTTTGCACTTTAGGCCACCCCCTCCTCCTCCTTGGAGAGGAACCTGGAGGGGGAAGGGCCAGAGGGGCGGACCAGCACTGAGAGGGCTTCTCTAGAGGATCCTTCAACCAGGGACCCTGTCCCACCTCCTTCTGAACAGCCTGGCAGAGAAGGCAGCCATGGTTGTTTAACCAGCAGTACTCAGCGACCTGGGCAGGAATCCCCCCTCTGTTCCAACCGAAACCACGCGCGTCGGTCGCTGTCAACTGTTGCACTCAGACGCTATGAGGCTATTAAGATGCTTTGCTGTTTGAACAACTGGCCCTCCATTTTTTTAAAAACAGAAATTTAATCTCCAAGATACAAAGGAGCAAATGATAAGCAGCAAACTCTTACAACTTTCTATACCCCTCGTCCACCCCTAATTGTTTTAGTTTCTAAAAGGTAGGGATCATTACCCACAACAAAGCCCCACCTTTGTGACATTCTACACCAACCTTTGATGTGGAGCTAACTGAAAAAACCACTCGAATTAATCAATGTGTTCAAATACTTTAATGTTCAGAAAATGAAAGAAAGAATATATTTGTTTTTGAGCAACATCCTGAAGTCTTCTGTGACACATACGCACACACAGAGCCAAATTGCATATGGATTTCCCATGACAGGGAGGAGCTCACGTGGGCAGACTTCAGGTGAAATGGAACCTTCACTGGCCCACAGGGAGCCCCGGTCTGGCCGGCACCATGGGGTGTCTGAGGGTGGCCAAGGAGCCCTGACTCTCCAGACCCACGCGACGCCTCCCCCTGCTGCCTCCCGCCGTCCCAGCCCACAGCTCCGCGGCAGCCAGCATACCTTTCTCTCTCACAGTGGGCTGGCAGTGGCTGACACTGTCACACGAAGTCAGCGTTATGAAGTCTGAAGTTTCCAGGTTAGGGAGCACTCAAAGAAATCCACTTGCCAAGAGATCGATGCTAAAGTACAGAGTCAGATTCCGACTCAGTCTGGTTAAACCCACAATAACTTTCGAATTGACAGGGAAGTGGGAGGACAGCTGGCTCCTTCCCAGCCAGTAGCTGGCACACTCAACCCAGATATTGGTTCATCTGTGAAGTCATACCCACTAGGTTTACATTTTTAAAGGACTAAAGGTGATTCATCAAGAGTCTAGGCAGGCTAAATACCTAGAAACCTGGTAAGAAATAGCAAGGGATTTGGGCAAGCACAAAGACAAATATTAAGAGCACAAAAATATGTATTTCTTTCAAGCTTCTCATAGAATATTAATAACCACAAAGCTCTACAATACACGTTTACTCAGTCTGGCTGAAGTAGGAGAGGGGTGAAGAGACTTATCAAAGGCCACACAGCAAATCTGGAAGCAGACGAGGATGGGCAACCAGCTCCCACTCCTGCGCGAGAGGGGTCTGCATCTGCAAGGCAGGCAGGCTCGGTACTCTTCACGGCCCCTCCATATGACTCGCCCTGGACTCTGGAGATTCTGCTCACGTATCTCTGGGTGTTCCTGTGTTTGTCTTAGAGACATTCCACGCCCTGCACTGTAAATCAATATAACTGCCAGCAATGATACACTGTATTCAATCCACCACTGGACAAATGGGCTCTTTGTGCTGCTAGAAGAAAAGATAAACATTCTGTATCTTCACAGGGAGGCTGTTGGAACAGGGTCTTGTTATCACACAACCCTGGGATTGCTAGAGAACCTTAGAGGATGTTCAGTTGGGCACTCCCCCAGTTTACCAAAGAGGTTGAAACAGGTTTATTTCAACAAACTGCGGTTGGGCAGAATCAGTGCAAAGCAGTGAAATGAGCACAGGAAACCCCAACACGAATGAAGGCAGAACAAGCAGTAAATAGTCCAAGAGCCTAGGGAAGACCAGTGACTCAAAGGCAGTGAGTGAAGTCAGGAGAATCTTTCCTCTGTTGCTTCATTCACAAGACAGATGCTCACTGGTGCCTTTGTGTGTCAGGCACAGTGAGGCACTCTGAGTTGCAAAGTGGCACCCGCCCCCCAAGTCTAGTGGCAAGGAAAACAATGACAGCCCCTGATGAGGGCCTGGAGAGGCGCACGTGGTGCTACAAGGTAACGCTGAGGAGGGGCAGCAAGGGGAAGGGAGGAGGGGCTGGGGAGACCAGGTTAGTAGAAACTTGTCAGAAGGTGCCTCAGGTGATGTGAGTTCTGAATCAATTCGACAGACAGCAGCCAAGGATTCGGAGGATACACAGTGCAAGGAGAAGGTGGCAGGGGAAGAACTGAGTTGGCAGACAGAGATCAGACCTTGAGGGTTCCTGTTATAGATCATGTTAAAGTATGTGGATTTCAGCTGATTGGCCATCTGGCAGCTGCCAAAGGGATTAGAAAGATCAGATCCCTGTTTCAGAGAAGTTCTGAGAAAGCAGGAGAGAAAATGCATTTTGGTGGAGCAGACTGGAGCCTGCTGGAGTCATCTAAGGCAAGAGTTGGTGAAGGCTGGATATAGGATGGGTGCAGGGGAAGGAGAGAACAGCATTTTAAGTATTGCTGTCACGTCCTTTTAAGCATCAAAAGGATGTGACAGAAATCAGCTGACTGAGGGGATTAACGGGGAGTCAAGGCAAATCCAATCCTGTTTTTCATTCCATCTCATGGCCAGTAAGATCATTCACAGGCTCTGCAACTGAGTAGAGGCAGGCAGAGTCAGAGGCTGGGATAGAGGAGGAGTCAGCTTCAGACACACTGAATTTGAGGTTCCCATTGGATGTTTCAGTGGAGATGTCCAGAGGAATGCTCAAAATGACAAAGGGGCTGAGAAACAGAACTGGAGCCTTCAGCCACGGTGCCTTGGGGCAACTCACTGGGAGGACATGCCTGGACTTCAAGGTCAGTGGACCTGATCAACTCCTAGCTCCGCCATTTAGTATTTGTATGACCTTGGGCAAGTAAATTAATGTTTCTAAGACTCTAGTTTCATCTGAGGAAATTCCTCCTAGAAATTAATGAGACCAGAAAAGGTTCTCATATCATGCCAGACACAGAAGATATTTAATCGTTTTCTCTTGTTCTTTCATTATCATACACTGCTTTGTATTATAATATGAGCATTAACCCTTGCAAGAGTCCAAGCTTTCTTGTTGTCCGTCATTTGTCTTTAAGTCCCTTTTGACCTTCCTGCTATGAACAGATTCTCCAACATTTGAGTCACCACAGAACATATAAAACAACTTAGGCCAGAACTGCGCAGGGGACCTGGGGTTGCCTGCCCTTGACATCAAGTAACAAATGCAAAGATCTCAAAATCGTTATGTGGTCTAAGTGACACTGATTTAATCGTGTTGGGGATTAGATGGGGTTTGGAAAAGAGAGAGAATGTTGTCAGTGTAATAAAGCCTAGGCGAAGTAACAGAACTTTATTCTTTGTGTAAAACTATACTGTGGTATTTAAGAGGAAGGATGTCTTCCAAGGTTAATATTGTACAGCCTCTGTCCTCTGGCTCAGTTCAGGTAAAGACCTTAAATAAATGTCAAATAATAAATGCTAGCAATAGGTCTTGCTTTAAACCAAATATTAAATCAACAGCATAGTTTTTATAGAAGAAATATATAATTTCTTTGCTAGGCTCATTTTGTTTGCTCTATTTAGAATTAAAAATGACCATTTTAAAACTACAATGAAATTTAAAAATCAAACGGCATACAGAATTCAATTCCACATAGTCAAGGTTGTGCATTTTTCTTCTGTTTTTGCCTTCACGTTTGAGTTCCAACTTGCATTACCTATTTTTATGGCTATCTTCCCTGTCCTGAAATATCTTGGTCAGTAGATGTTTTATTTCATCTCCAAGGCTCATGCTAAAACACATTCACGATCACGTCTCCACTCCTGCTACCGGATACTTCCCTGATGGCGCCATATATTTTCATTCTTCCATTCACAGCCAATTCGGCCTGCCTGCTTCACGCTGCGTGGCGCTCCTAATTCACACACAAAAAATCACCAAGTTTCTAACACACGATTCCTTGACAACTGCCTCAAAGCTCTCTAGTCACTTGGTTCATGTAATTATTTTGATTGAACATAAAGAATGATCCGATTTGGAGCTTGTCTTTGGGACTTGTTTTATTCCCTGGGTGTCTTCGACCTGGCCGCATGTGACACGGCTCGAGCACGACCAGTTCGAGAGGGCATATTGGTCCCTCAGTGCTGAGGAGTAACACGAGCCGTCTGTCCCTAATGTGCCTACTTGTGACTTGAGGTTCTTGCTGCTCTCAGATTTCCGGGCCTCTGGATAGCTCCCCTAAACTCACAACATACCTGGCCATGCCTCTGAGCCAGCCTTTGTGATTTGATACCCACTGACATTTAGACCCAAGATACCTCCCAACTCTCCCCCCTGCCTTGAATAGATTTGAACTTCCCATTCATGTATAGACTCAACTTATTTTCTGTGTCAATAAGCTCCTCTCCTGTCTTGTTGCCAGTAGGAGGCAAAACGAAGGCAGGCAGATAGCAGATTAGATGGTACCTGCCACACTAAACCAGCAGCATCCCCATGTCACCTGGCTCCTGATCTGCACTCATCCCTCGCCCACTAAGGAGAGCCACACAGTCTGAGTGGCCACTGACACACGATTCTTTTGATTTAAACATTACTTTGAAACAGACACACAGACATCCCGTGACTCACATTAGAGGTACTATTTAATACGAAGAGCGTCTCCTCACCATGATGCCCCACGGCATCTGCTGAAGGAGGTCATGCCCAGGAAACAATTTTACCACAATCTAGAGCATCCTTGTCTCACTAGCGCATTCTGCTCCAGGGCTGTCTTAATTTCGTCAGAATCCAGTTCAGGTTCTGTGGCCTCCTGTGACTCGAAGCATTCTCCTTGAAACTCTGGGGCTAGCTACGTGCTTTACCTAACCTTTCTCTCCTCCCCACCACCCCCACCGCTGCCCCTTTAGATACCTTTTAGCTTGTCTTTTCCTTATGAAATATGTCATTTAATTCCTTCAGCCAGAGGCCCTGAAGTGAGTCTCACGTTTTGTTTAAGTGGACCAGGTCCTTAGACCTTTACCTGCTGCATCAGAACGAGCTGGGGCAGGAAAGTCTTTTGATAATAAAGGGTTTCCCCAGTAAACTGGTGCAGCCCTTTGGAAGGACATTTTGTTCCCATCCAGCCTTCTTTAAAGACACATATAACCTTGACCCAACAATTCTGCTTTTAGAAATTTATCCATATATGGTTACCAAGAAAGATGTACAAAAATATTCAGTATAGCATTACAAGGCAAAACAAACATGGGGAAAAAAATCACCCGAGACGGAACTTAAGTTGTCTCTCAATAGGAGACTCGTTAAATAAATAATGGATATATATGTTTTGTGCAGGCTACCTTGCCATAAAGAGGCACGGGAAGCATAATAGTCCTTATCTCTGGGAATAAGGGTAGGTTGGAAAGAGAGACTTCATTTTTCACCTATGACCTTCAGTGCTGTGGCATTTTTTCTCTAGGAACTTTCACTTTTCATATTAAGCTAGTTATTAGAAAAAAAAGTGAACCTTCATAATTTAGACTTATGTGTGTATGGTCTACTGAACTCTACATTAAACAATGGTGTTTCATCTTTGTTAAACAGGAAACAGAACAAAAGAGGCACAAACAGAAACTCTATAGGGTAGATTTACATCAAAATGGGTTCACCATTAAACTGGAGGAACCCTGTGTCTCAGTCTCAGAAGAAGGGCATTCTGTACGGTCCCTGAGATATGTGTTCTAGATTCTTCTACAATCTAATCAGCTTCACGGGCCCATCTCCCCGGTGCTGAGCAGGTGTGTTTGCACTTAAAATAGTTTTTACTCTGTCGATTGGGTGAAATTGGAAGTTGAGGGGTGGAAACCGCAGTCTTGGTCAAAACCTTAAAAAGAAAAACAAAACCCACAACACCATTCAAGTTTAAAAAAAAAAAAAAAAGAACTAAAACCCGAGACTAATGCCCATGCCCTGTATAGAGCTCACTGAATCTCTGCATTCAGGAGTCCAATCTCTGTATTTTTAACAACTTTCCAGTAACCCCTATGTTGCTGGTACTGCCTCCTGCACACCAGGAGTGACTATGCTTAGCAAACACTACGTCTTATTTAAAGGAGATAAGACAGCACAGAGTAGAAAACCCTATGAACAAAAGGGTTTGCTACTGTACAATTCCAAGATTTTAATACAAGTAACTCACTGACAGGGAGTCTGGAGCTAGCACTGGGTGTAAGCAGAACCCGCCAGAACCTTCCATCAGTGCAACTCCTCTGGCTCATTTGAGGGGGTCAGGGGCAATACATTGTAACAGCCATCTTTAGGGATAGAAGGCAGCTCAAATAGTGTAGGCCCGTGTTGCTCAAATTGTGGCTGCAATCACCTGACTCCTGAGCTAGGGTCGGGGGTGGAACCTGGGCATCTGCATTAGAAAGCTCCTTTCTCTCTCCCACCCTCCATTCTTATGCCCAAATAAAGTCTGGCAGCTGCTGAGTGAGTCTGGTATTCCCTGAACATCCAACTGAAGATCACCTGGGGCTGCTGCCATCCTGGCCCCACCCCAGGCCTGGTGAAACAGAAACTGTTAAACCCCGGGTTACTCATAGACACTGGGAAGTTTGAGAAACACCAATTTAGGTCAAAATCTTCATTTTAAGATAAGGAATCATGCCCGAGAAGTTAAATAATTATCCCAAGGACTTAACAGCTGACGAATAATAGCTCTGAGAAGTTAAATAATTATCCCAAGGACTTAAGAGCTGACGAATAATAGCTGGGTCACCGGAAACCTGGTGAGCCAGTTCTTGCCTCTTAGACCAATACCAACTATTATGTTTATCATGAGTATCTGTGAGGTTTCTGATTCGTCATGGTGAGGCTATAAGTCAGTGACTAACGCAGTCTGAGCCCGGAGGACACGTCAGACCGCGCCACTGGTTTAAAGGGTGACTGACGCTGTAAGCTGTCCAGTGTCCGCCTGCCTCTGGACTTTCACTTTCAGTGTCAGGATGAGGAGGAGCACAGAACAGCACGTCTGACAGAACGGTTACTACGGCCCCTCATATTTATAACCAGGTGAGGGTGACTCGAAGTCCCCGGATCTATTTCTTAGTCAAATATGACACTTTAGCAAATAAACTCTACTAATCATCCACTCTGGGTGACAGCATCAGCACGCCCCTTGCTGTTGGGACAGGAAAGAGGACACTCCTACAGAGATCCCACAGCTGGCCCTGGAACCAGCACGTCTGAGCCCATCAGTGAGGAACACGGATGGGAGAGCAAACACCGCGCTTGGACCAGCACAGGAGGATTTAACTCCGGAGAGCCTGCCTCTCACCGGCCCTCCCACACGGTCTCACAACTTACAGCTGGAATCAGCTTCACAGAGAGGGTGCTGCATTTCTTTCCCACCCCTGAAATCAGAATCATCTCCAGTTAGGCTCTTACCATTATTATTTTGAATTAAAAAATTGTTTTCACCAAGATATTAAAAAAGATGAATGAATGAATGAATGAATAAAAGCAAAGATGTAGACAGATCTTTTGGAAATAACCACTGACCCCTATGAGCTAATGATAACCCAGTACGATTCAAATTTGCAATGGAGACTAACATTAATTCAGGAAACCTTTCTGTTCCAGGGCACACGATCCAAAAAACACATTCATCTGGTCAGACGTTTTCCATACTCTAATTTTTATCTTTCTTGGCACACGGACTCTCCTCTAATAAAGTCACAACCCTTTGTTGCCATGGAACCCAATCACACATGGAGCCTGTTACTATGACTTCCCTGCAGGTCTAAAAAAAGACCCAGTGACCAAAAGAACAGCTCTTTTTTAAAAAAAATTTTTTCTCTAAGGCACAGAAGCTCCAAAAAGAATTCAACCCTTTTATGTCCAATGAAGTTTAAATTTTCATGCAGCATAACTTAAACTCTTGAGCCCAAACCAGCCAATGTTTTGTACAAATTTTTCAGCTGGGACGTTCCAAAGAAGATGATTTTATAAATAAGTACCTGGCAATGAGGGTAAACATATTCTTATTTCATATTCATATGTCTTCGTTTTTTTCCTTCTAGGTAAGCTTCCTGAAATGTGGGTAGCTATTTAGCAAACATGTGTCAATCAGCAGTTACCAAATTGCAATATTCATTTCCACCAATACTGAATTTTTGCCAAGAGCTCATTATTTCTCTGTAAAGAAAAGATAATCTAAACAGCACAATCAGCCCTGTGTTCTGTCATATCTGGAGCTGGACTACATCTGTGGAGACAGACATCTGAGACTAATAGCAGAGCTATTTAAGGAGAGAGAATTAACATTTGCTGAGTGCCCACCATGAGCCGAGCACATTTCTGTCACCATGAAAACCCTGCAACAGAGGCCTTTTCACATCTCTGTTTTGCAGATCAGTACTCAGCCAGAGAGCTTAAGGAGCATCCTCAAGCTGCCAGGCTAGACTGGGGGATTGGTGTCTGACTCTCAAAGCCACAGCTATTCATTCATCCCACCAACATTTAGTTCTGGCCTCACAGGTGCTATGCATTTTTCCTGGCTTCTTCTTTACGATAGAACTTGCAGCCTGTAAAACCTGTTTGTAAAGAGGGCATGGCATCTATCTTTATAGGCACAAGGTGCCAGTTCTGGCTGTGCCCACCTGTAATAACTACCACATCTGCACAGCAGCAGGTGGCCCTTGGGAGAATCACGAGGAAGTGCCCTGGCTGCTTCCCTAAGATGACACGGAGCCAGACACCTACTGCATCCTTTAAAGCCTGGCCGCCGACCCCTCCAAGCCTGGGCTCTACAGTGGGGAGGACCGGTAAGCTCTTGGTGACTGTTCTTATGCGCTGTCAGCAACAAAGTCAAAGCCAGGCCATGCACCTCACAACCATTATTCCATGCAGCCCTGATTTTGGACAACCAGCTTCAACAACTCGCTGGGAACAAGGAATGTGTTAAAGCATGGAAGTTAATGTTGAAGTGATATTATTAATTATACCAGACGTCCGACTAAAAATATTCTACCTATTTCCTTGTATAATGAATACAGCTACTTCCATGAAAAGAAATTTCAAAAACCAAAATGAGATACAACTTCGCATCCACTAGGAGGCTACAATCAAGAGACAGCTAACAAGTATTGCAGGAGATACGCAGAATTGGAACCCTCATAAACTGCTGGTGGGAATATAAGATGGTGCAGCTGCTTGGAAAACACTTTGGTGGCTCCTCCAAGGTTAAACATAGAGGTACCCTAGGTATACACCCACAAAGCTCCTAAAACTCCTTGGAATTTCCTAAGTTATGAGAGCGGTAAAACTGAAACGGGTCTCTTGGGTATGCACTCCAGGCATTTACCCACGAGAAATGGAAACACATGTCTGCGCAACAACTTTTACACTGATGTTCATAGCAGCCAAAAAGTGAAACAACTCGAATGTTCATTCACTGATGAACAGATAAATGAAATGTGGACTATCTATACCAGGGAATATTGGCTGGCAATGAAAAGAAACGAAGTACTGACATATGCTACAACATGGACGAACCTTGAAAACATTATGCTGCCTTAAAGAAGCCAGACGCAAGAGACCACATTATGTCCGATTCCATTTACAGGAAATGTCCTGAACAGGCAAATCCACAGAGGCAGAAGTAAACTGGCAGCTGCCTTGGCCTTGGGGTTTTGGGAGGGAGGAAATGGAGAGTGCTATTAATGGGAATGGAGTTTCTTCTTGGGGTGACGAGACTGATGGTGGTGGTGACTGCACAACTCTGTGACTACCCCAAGAAACCATTCAACCACACACTTCAAAAAGGTGAACTGTATGGTATGTGAATTATATCTCAATAAAGCTGTCATTTTAAAAATAGAAAAAAAGAAAAGCCAACACAACCTCCCCTCCACCTTTTTTTGTTTTATTTTTTGGTTGTCCTATTACATAAAAAAGCCCAAGTGATGAGACTTGCCTGACCTGGGACAAGTTACTTTGTCTCTGCTGTCTCTTCGCCTTATTAAGAAACAAAACTCCCTGAGCCAAATGCTCTCATTGCTCCACCTGAACAGAGGAATCTGCAATGTTTTATCTGAGGGGAAAAACCACCTGGGTTAAAACCTCTCAGATAATGTTCAACTGGGAGTCAGACCCGGTCTGCGGCCAGGCCGGGATCCATTCCACTCTAGCTGAGTCTTTTTAAGCTTTCCTTGTTTTTGGTTCTTCCCTTCACTCCAGCCTCTGTGCCATGGTCGATTCCTACGCGCCTGCTATGTGCAAGGCTCTGTGCCAGTTTTCATTACCTTTAGGTCTCAATCCACAGTCTGTGGGGACACCGGTATCCCTTCCACTCTACAGAGCACAACAGACGCAGAGAGATGACGCCAGGTGACCAGGGTCCAACATCTCAACATGGCAGACAGGATTTGAACTCAGAACCAGAATCTGAGCTGCTTCTTCCTACATCTGGGTTTTTCAAATCGGGTCCATACACATATTCCTGGGTTCCACGAGTTTGCTACAGATACTTTAAAGTGGTATGTTTAGTCAGATGGTAAAGAGTATTAACAGAACTGCATTTGGGGGATCACAGCGATAACCATCTGCTGACCGAGTACTGCCCTGGTGTTTCAGGGCCTTCTGTATTTCCACTCATGTTAGGGTTTCTTCAGTTGTGGGGTCAACAGGAAACACACTGGCTGACAGCGTTAGTTTCCTAGGGCTGCCGTAACAAAGTGCCACTAACTGGGTGGCTTCAAATAACAGAAACCTATTGTCTCACAGTTCTGGAGGCTTGAAATCAAGGTGTGGGCAAGGCCAAGTGCCCCCTGAGGTGCCAGGGAAGGAGCCGTTCTCCCCTCTGTCCTAGCTTCTGGTAGCTGCAGGCATTCCTTGGCTTGCAGATGCATCACTTCAATTCTGTCTTCACGTTTGAAGTGTCCTCCCTTCTTCGTCTTCACGTCACCTTTCCTCTGTGCATGTCTGCTCCAAATGCCCTCTTTTCATAAGGATACGGGTGAGTCACACTGGATGGGGACTCACCCTAATGGCCTTGTGTTAACTTAATTACCTCTGTAAACCTTATTTCCAAGCAAGATCGTATTCTGAGGTACTGGGGGTTAGGCCTTTGTAAAGGAAAAATTCCCTCCTGTGTCTCCTCTTCTCTCACACTTATCACCACACTTCTGGTCACCAAATGTGTGTGTGGTCCGGGGGAGGGGGCGGTGCCCACACCGACCAATTCTGCACCAGCAGCTGGGAGTCCTACAATTTAACCCCGTTCTGACACTCCCTGCCTGGAGATGGCATCAGATCCCACAGGTTAAGGACTCAGTACCAAAGACTGCCTCCCACGCTTCAGACACCAACTGCAAGTCCAGGCTGTTACCAGTGCTTCTGACCAACCAGCTGTAAACTGGAGGTTCTCATGACTCCCTCTTTGTGTTGATTAATTCGCTAGAGCAGCTCACAGAACTCAGGTGAACATTTACTAACTGGATTAATGGGTTATTGTAAAAGGATATAATTCAGGAACAGCCAATGGGAAGATGGGCACGGGGCAGGGTATGTGGGAAGGGGAGCTGAGCTTCCGTGCCCTCTCTGGGAGCCACTCTCCCCAAATCTCAATGTGCTCACCAAGTGGAAGCCCTCCCATTCTTCTGGGTTTTTATGGAGGCTTTGTTAGGAAGGCAGATTACACCACAGGCCGCTGGTGACAGCACCAACCTCCAGATCCCTCTCCTTCCCTGGAGGTGGAGGGTGGGACTGAAAGTTGGTTCCCCTGGCAAGCAGCTCCCTCCTTAGGGGCTTGCCAAAGGTCACCTCCTTCACATGAACTCAGGTCTAGCTGAAAAAGGCTTCTTTATATATTAATAACAACAGAACCATTTCTGCTTTATCACTTTCATCACAGGAAATTCCAAGGGTTTTAGGAGCTCTGTGTCAGAAAAGGGGATAAAGTCCAAATATATTTTCTTTCATTATCATTATTATTGTTATTCTATTACAGTTGTCCCAATATTTCCCCTTTGTCTCCCTCTGCCCAGACCTCTCCCTCCACAATCAACTCCCTTTCTGTTGTCCATGTCCGTGGGTCATTCGTACATGTTCCTTGACTAGTCCCTTCCCCTTCTTTCCGCCCTTATCCACTCCCCCCTGTGGTCGCTATCAGTCTGTTCCTTGTTTCCATGCCTCTGGTTCTATTTTGCTCATTATTTTTATTTTGTTTATTAGATTACTCTTTTAAGTGAGATCATATGGTATTTGTCTTTCACCACCTGGCTTACTTCACTTAGCATAAGGCTCTCCAGTTCCAACCATGCTGCTGCAAGACAGGAACTCCTTCTCTCTTTCTGCTGTGTAGTATTCCATTGTGTAAATGTACCACAGTTTTCGACCCGCTCATTTACTGATGGGCACGCTCATTTACTGTTTCCAGCACTTGGCTTTGTATAATAGCACTCCTACGAACATAGGGGTGCTTAAGTTCTTTTGAATTGGTGTTTCAGGATTCTTAGGGTATATTTCCAGCAGTGGAATCACTGGGTCAAAAGTTAGTTCCATTTAAAAATTTTATTTCTTATTATAAATCACAGCATCGCAGACTTCAACATATCTTTTCTGGGGGATACAATTTAACCTGTAACACTGACTTTAACTACAAATGATGCAGCAGTTCCAGATGAAGGTGAAATGATCTCTCAGTGAACAAAGGTGTCACACACCAGTTTTCTAACAAAACAGTTAATGAACTGAGCCTTTGTGTATGATATAGTAGGGAAGAGAAGTATTCCAAATGCAAAAAAACCCCCAAAACCTGTCCTGTAGTAGTTGCTACCATACTGTATTAACACTGAGGAGTGATTTAGGTTATCTGTATACAAAGCTGATGTTAATTTAAATTGCTACTATGTCTGAATTGATACGGAGAGATCTGATCAGATAACTGGGGAGGAGATGGGAGGGGCCATAGGAGGAGGCAATGGTAAACAGTCTAGGCCGGGATTGTCTGAGAAGCTGAAGGCCTCCAGAAAGCGTGGAATTATGGGCTAGAAGATTTGAAATAAAAGAAGGTCTTCCAGACAGACTCACTGGCTCAGTCTCTCTTCTTCCTCCAGGATGCCTGAATGATTGTGCTGCAGCTGCCTGCCATTTCCCAACAGACGGTATTTTGGATGAGAAGGGACTCCTGGGGTAGTCTAGGATTGGGTTGGCCTGGCAGAAGGTGGTGAGGTTATTCTTCTTTGGGTGTTCTAGAGGGCACAAGCTCTATGGCAGAAGCCTGCCATTCTTCCAAAATTGTGTAGTTTTTGTATCTTATATTGTTTTAGTTTGTAAACTAACCCTATAGAAAGAAGATAATTATTTCAAAGGTATCCAAGATAGCTGCAGAGTAGCTGGAAGTTTCATCCACTTGCTCCCAGACGGGTCTTGTAGCTAAACCACAGAACAATCAACTTGAAAATCCAGTTGAGGGTGAGTGAGAATGGGTGGGAGTGTGTGTGCGGATGAGTGTGCAGGGCGTGTGCATGAGTGGGCAAGAGCCTGCCCACCTGCAGGGTACTCGGGAGTGGGCGGCCCAGGCTCCCCTGGCAGAGCGCAACTGCTGCCGCTGCTCTGCCCGACACTTCCGGCTGTGCAGATTTGGGACAGGAGACACTTTGAGGAATTTAAAATATCCTCCTCAGGAAGAAGCCTCTGGAGTGCCTGCACCTCAGAACCCAGATGTGTCTCTGACCCTCCACTCTGGCAGGGCCGTGCACCCCACCGCCGCCACGAGCCAGGATCCAGGGACTGTGGTACGTACTGGGGAAGGGGCTGTTGTCTCTCTGAACCCAGGCACCACGGGAACCATGAACGGGATAGAATCTGACTGAGGAGGCTGCAGTTCAGCTCAGGAGCCACAAGCTCTAAGGGCAGAGAGAGAAGCCAGGGTGGTGGCTGGCTGCAGAAACAGCGTAGTGGGAGCAGGCCTGCCCGAGGCTGAGACTCACTGGAGGGAGCGGGGAGAGCACCCCTCCACCGCCCCATGTTAGAGTATGGCTGCAGGACTCTTCCGGCGCCATCCGGGAGCAATCCAGAGGGAAACTTCATCTAAAGCTGTCGGAGGCTCTAGCAGGCTGTGGCCAGCCCTGACCGAGAGATTTCATGCTTTCTGGGGTTGGGGGAGCGCATGGAGAACAGGCTCCCCAGGGTTTGGTGCTGCAGTGTGGGGGTCACACAGAAACTCTTCTAAAAGAGGAGCTGAGGCGAGATTCGGGGCCCAGCAGGGATTCCGTGCTCATGACCAGAAGCTGAACTCCTGAGATTTGCTGCAGCCAGGCAGGTCCCTCACAGGCACTCATGTCCAACCCCCTCCTGCGAGATTACACGCTCTGTAGATCAGTGAGGCTTGGCTCAGGAGTCCCCTGCTGGGCGCATATCTGCAGGCGAAAGCTAAACGCTCTGAAAAGGCCCCAGACACTAGAACAACACTGTCCCTCGGGCCCTGGTCTGCTGAAACCAGCAGAGCAGAGAGATTAGAGACAGGAGTAGCAAGGGGTGTTCAGGGCCGCACAAGCCTCTGTGCCTAGACAGAGCTGTTGTCTGCACCAAGCAGGAAAGAGCTGCCCCTTTTACAGATTGGCCCCTCAAGGAAATGGACAGCTAATTCACTAGAAACCATTCATTATTGGAAAGATTCTGGGACAAACCAAGTCATGTGGTGAGGGGGTGGGGAAACACTCCCACCATCTTCCCTGAAAACTGAACAGTGCTCCCTTGGGGAAGACCCAGGGTTCCCACCCTCCCAATCACACTGGAGGCTCCCTCTGGAGGTAGGTAGAGAAGGTAATGGCCATCCTCTTAGGACATTAAATGAACAACTCCTGGACCCTGAGCTGATGGAAAGCTGGCTGGGCAGTACAGTGGGGACCAGCCAAATCTTGAGACAGCCACAGACTGTGGATCACTTGTACTCTCAAACAGGCTGCATAGGGCCAGACTAGGACACCATCTGACATCACCAGGGGTGGATCCAGAACGAGAAGACAGTGGTAAACACTGGGTTCTACGAAGACGAATTACACCATGGTCTTCTTCATTATTGCATTATTTTCTCTCCTGCGTAGCTTTTTAACATTCATTTCTTTTCCTTCAAATTTATGCCTATTATTTCACTAGCTTTTTTTATTTTAGTTTATTTCAAATCTCATATTTTGCTCCTTCCTTCTCTTACTCATTTTACCTTCCTTCCTCTTCTTATTTTTGTTTTAAATTTTATTTGTTCTCTGGCTATGACTTATTTCTATTCTGCACTCTTACTATTCCTCCCCACTCCAGCCTCTCAAAACCATTTTTCTTGTCATTAGTGATCTCACATTCTTTTTCCTGTTCTTAAAATACTCTTACTCTCTCTCCACCTTTGTCAATCTTTGCTTGTTGGTTGTTGATATTTTCTTTCTTTCTTCACATTGTTTCTATTCACTACACTTATTAGTTCTCCTCCCTCTACCCTCTCAAAATCATTTTTCTTTCAGTTAGTCATCTCATATTCATTTTTCCTTTCTTATAATAGTCAATCTCTTTACACATTTATTAATATTTACTCATTTGGTGTTGATAGTGTGGTTGTGGGTGGGAGTTATTACTGCAAGGGTACATTTTGTTTCCTGGGTTATTTTGTTTTGGCAGCACCTGTACAACAGCATACAAGATGTGGTGGGCTGTGTGACTCTCAGACCACCAACTGGAGGGAAGAACCCAGCAAAGAATAACCCAACAACAACCCAAACCCAATTACAACAGGGAGCACACATGAGCAGCATAAAGGGCACTGCAAGAACATCCAGGTCAGGAGATCAAGGAGACTGAATCACCGAGTCCCACAGGTCTCCTATCACAGAAGGTCACACCACAAAGACAGGGGAGTCTAAGCAGATCAATCAAATATGCAGAAACAAACAAGGAGAGTCACCTAAAATGGGGAAACAAAGGAACAACCCCAATCAAAGGAGTTGAGGAATCCCCAGAATGAGTGTGAAACGAAATTGAGGCAAGCAATCTATCAGACACTGAGTTCAAAATAATGGTTATAAGGATGCTCAACGAGCTCAGTGAGAACAACAAGGAACTCTATGGAAGCTACAAGGAATTTACTAGGAACTACATCAGCATGAAAAAAGACATAGAAACTACCAATAAGAACCAGGAGGAAATGAAGAGTACAATATCTGAAATGAAGAACACACAAATGAATAAGGAATTAAAAGCAGGATAGATGAAGCAGAGGATTGAATCAGTGAGCTGGAGGACAAGTTAGGAAAAAACTCCCGACAGAACAACAAAATGAAAAAAAAAAAAGACTCACAAAGAATGAAGAGGGTTTAAGGAAGCTGCAGGACATCATGAAACGTAATAATATTCGTATCACAGGGGTAACAAAAGGCGAAGGGGAGCAAGAGACAGAAAATCTGTTTGAAAAAGTAATAACAGAAAACTCCCCTAACCTGATGACAGAAAAAGTCATGCAAGTCCTGGAATTACATAGGGTCCCAATCAAGATGAACCCAAAGAAGTCTACTGCAAGACACAGCATATATAAAATGGCAAAATTAAAGACAAAGAGAGAATGTTAAAGGGAGCAAGGGAGAAACAGATAGTAACATACAGGGAAGCTCTGATAAGGCTATCAGCTGATTTCTCAACAGAAACACTACAAGCCAGAAGGGAATGGCAAGAAGTATTTGAAGTAATGAAAAGCAAAGGCCTGCAAATAAGACTACTCTACCCAGCAAGGTTCTCATTTAAAATGGGAGGTGAAATAAGGAGTTTCCCATGGGGAAAAAGAGAAGGACAGGAACACAGGTACAAAGGGAAAAGTGGCAATGAATACATACCTATCAATAATAACCTTAAATGTAAATAGATTAAATGCTCCAATCAAAAGACACAGGGTAGCTGAGTGGATAAGAAATCATGACCTGCATATATGCTGTCTACAAGAGACCCACTTCAGAACAAAAGATCTATACAGACTGAAAGTGAAGGGATAGAAAAAAAATATTCCAAGCAAACGGACATGAAAAAAAGCTGGTGTGGTAATACTTATATCAGACAAAATAGAATAAATAACAAAGGCCATAAAAAAGACAAAGATGGTCACTACATAATATTTAAGGGAATAGTCCATCAAGAAGATATAACCCTTGTAAACATATAACACACAACATAGGAGCATGTAAATATATAAGGAAAATCTTGGAGGTCTTCAAGAAAGATATTGACAGCAACACATTCATCATAGGGGATTTTGACACTCTATTGTTAACAATGGACGGATCTTCCAAGCAAAGAATCAACAAAGATATTCTGGCATTGAACAACACTCTAGATCAAATGGACTTAATTGATTTACACAGAACCTTCTGCCCCAAAGATGCAAAATACACATTCTTTTCAAATGCACATGGAACATTTTCAAGGATAGACTACATGGTAGGACAAAAAAGCAGCCTCAACAAATTCAAGAAAATTGAAATCATATCAAGTATCTTCTCAGATCACAATGCCTTGAAACTAGAAACCAACCTCAAGGAAAAAACTTAAAAACATTCAAATTCATGGAGACTAAATAACAAGCTATTAAAAAATGAGTGGGTTAACAATGAGTTCAAGGAAGAAATCAAAACATATCTGGAAACAAATGAAAATGAACACACAACAGCTCAAAACTGTTGGGACACAGTGAAAGCAGTCCTGCAAGGGAAGTTCACAGAAATACAGGCCTACCCAAAAGAGATACAAAAACCTCAAATAAACAAGCTAACCCTACATCTGCAAGAACTAGAGGAACAACAACAAACAAAACCTAAAGAGAGAAGGAAGAAAATAATCAAGATCAGAGCAAAATTAAATGACACAGAAACTAAGAAAACAATTCAAAGGATCAATAAATCCAGAAGATGGTTCTTTGAAAAGATAAATAAAATCGACAACCACTTACCCAGACTCATCAAGAAAAAAAAGATAGAGGTCTCAAATAAATAAAATCAGAAATGAAAGAGAAGTTACAACTGATATCATAGAGGTACAAAGGACTGTAAGAAATTACTACGAAAACTTATAGCCAAGAAATTGGACAACCTGGGCAAAATGGACATATTTCAAGAAACATACAACCTTCCAAAACTGAATCAAGAAGAAGCAGAAAGTCTGAATAGACCGATAATAACTAGTGAAGTTAAAGCAGTAATCAAAAAAGCCGTGGCACACAAAAGCCCTGGACCAGATGGCTAAACCAGTGAATTTTACCAAACATTTAAAGAACTAACTCCTATCCTTCTGAAACTATTCCAAAAATTTCAAGAAGAGGGAAGACTCCAAACTCTTTTTATAAGGCCAGTATTATCCTAATTCCAAAACCAGGTAAAGACACAACAAAGAAAGAAACTACAGGCCAATATCTCTGATGATTATAGACACTAATATCCTCAACAAATATTGGCAGTCCAGATCCAGCGATACATTAAAAAGATCATACACCATGCCCAAGTGGGATTCATCCCAGGGATGCAAGGATGGTACAATATTCTCAAGTTAATAAGTGTAATACATCACATAAACAAAATAAAAGACAAAAATCACATGATCGTATCAATAGATGCTGAAAAAGCATTTGATAAAGTCCAGCACCCATTTATGATTGAAAAAACTCAGCAGAGTATGAACAGAGGGAACATACCTCAACATAATAAAGGCCATATATGAGAGACCTACAGCCAACATCATATCCAACAGGCAAAAACTAAAAGCTTTCCCCCTAAGATCAGGAACCAGACAAGGATGTCTGCTTCCACCACTTCTATTTAATATAGTATTGGAAGTTCTAGCCACAGTGGTCAGACAAGAAAAAGAAATAAAAGGAATCCAAACTGGAAAGGAGGAAGTAAAACTTGTTATTTGCAGATGGCATGATAGTGTACATAGAAAACCCTATAGTCGCCACCAAAAAACTATTTGACTTAATAAGTGAATGTGGCAAAATGGCAGGATATAAAGTCAATATTCAGAAATCCAGGGCATTTCTGTACACCAACAATGAAATATGAGAAACAGAAACTAGGAAAAAATCCCATTTACTATAGCAACAAGAAAAATAAAGCACCTAGGAATAAACTTAACCAAGGATGTAAAAGACTTGTACTTGGAAAACTACAGAACACGGAAGAAAGAAATTAAGGAAGATACAAATAAATGGAAGCATATACTGTGTTCATGGATTAGAAGAATTAAATCATTAAAATATGCACACTACCCAAAGCAATCAACAGATTTAATGCAATACTTATTAAAATATCAATGGCATATTTCACAGATCTAGAACAAATATTTCAAAAATTTATATGGAAACATAATGACTCCAAATAGCCTCAGGAATCTTGAAAAGAAGAACACAGCAGGAGGAATCACACTACCTGATATCAAACTATATTACAAAGCCACTGTAATCAAAACAGTCTGGTACTGGCATAAGAATAGACACATAGATCAATGGAACAGAACAGAGAGCCCAGAAATAAACCCATGTCTCTGTGGTCAATTAATATTTTACAAAGTGGGTGGGAGCATAGAATGGAGTACAAATAGCCTCTTGAATAAATGGTGATGGGAGATCTGGACAGGTACATGCAAAAAAATGAAACTAGACCACCAACTTACACCATACACCAGAATAAACTCACCATGGATAAAAGACTTAAATATAAGTCATGACATCATAAAAGTCCTAGAGGAAAACATAGGCAGTAAAATTTCAGATATCCCACGCAGCAATATTTTTGCCGCTATATTTTCTAGGGCAAGGAAATAAAGGAAACAATAAACAAATGGGACCACATCAAATTAAAAAGCTTCTGCATGGCTAAAGAAACCATCATCAAAATGAAAAGGAGATTGACCGTATAGGAAAACGTGTTTGCCAATGATACCTTGGACAAGGGTTTGATCTCCAAAATATATAAAGAACTCATATGACAACACCAATTTTTTTAATTTGTCCAATTAAAAAATGGGCAAAGGACCTGAATAGACTCTTCTCCAAGAAGGACATACAGAGGGCCCAGAGACATATGAAAGGATGCTCAGCATCACTAGCCATCAGATATACACCTTAAAACTACAATGAGATACCACCTCACACCAGTCAAAATGGCCACCATTAACAAATCAACAACCAACAAATGCTGGTGAGGATGTAGAGAAAAGGGAACCTAGTGCACCGTTGGTTGGAATGCAGGCTTGTGCAGCCACTGTGGAAAATAGCATGGAATTTCCTCAAAAAAAACACAGATGGAGCTGCCTTTTGATCCAGTGATTCCATTGCTGGGGTTATACCTTAAGAATACACCAATTGAAACACCAATTCAAAAGAACCTATGCACCCCAATGTTCATAGCAGCGTTATTTATAATAGCCAGGTGCTGGAAACAGCCTAAGTGCCCATCAATAAATGAGTGGATCAAAAAACTGTGGTACACTTACACAACGGAATACTATGCAGCAGAAAGAAGAAGGAACCCCTACCCTTCGTGACAGCATGGCTGGTACTGGCGACTATTATGCTAAGTGAAATTAGCCAGGTGGTCAAAGACAAATACCATACCATCTCAGCTATAAGAGGAACCTAATGAACAAAACAAACAAGCAAGCAAAATAGAACCAGAGCCATGGAAACAAGGAACAGACTGACAGCCACCAGAGGGGAAGTGGGAGGGGGATAAGGGTGGAAAGAAGGGGAAAGGACTAGTCAAGGAACACTTACAAATGACCCATGGACATGACAACAGGGTGGGGATTGACAGTGGGAGCGGGGGTGTGGGCAGGGCAGAGTAGAGCGAAGGGGGAAAAATTGGGACAACTGTGATAGAACAATAAAATATTTATTTAAAAAAATTAACAGGGAATGCTAGGAGCACTCAGATGTTAAAGACTGAGCCTTCATTGATAGGCTTAAGTGATTAAAGCTGTAACTGAAGAGTTAAAGAGTTTAACCTTAATTAACAGGCTTAAGTGACTAATGCAAGTGGAAAGCTGTTATTCCAAAATTGTGAAGCTTTTGAATAACCCTCCTTTCCTTTATTACCACACTTTTGCGTCTGGAATTTAGCCTGGAGGGTGGCAGCGGGCAGCGGACCCCAACTGCTGTTTGGTAACAGTATTTCTAACAACAGTATTCTGTATGTATTTGTTTGAAATTTTCTTAAGAAAATGTTGGGGAAAAGTTTCCTCAGAATGCTGATGAAATGTTACCAAAATTTTTATTCTTAAAGAACACCTAAGTAAAAACACCAATTAGCATCTCTGAACAAACATTTCTCCACAAGCCAAAAGCAGAGAGAAGATAAATTTTAAAATATGAAAATAAGAGTACGTCTTCCCTAATTAGACTTATTTGGATAAAAATGTAGCCAAGTCCTTAAGTAATCACTTGATAGCCTTAAACACTGAACTCTGAAAAGAAAAAGTCCTGCTGTCTGTTGGAATGTGTGAACTTAAACGTTACACTAACATCTATGCATGAAATTCTTAATTCATTCTTTCTTTCCTTCCTTTCATCTCTTAGCTGTCCAAGCATTTATCCGCCACCATGTGCCAAGCACTGGCTATACAATCCCTGCCCACTCTGTGGTGGGGAGAGAGACAATGTGACAATTCCCGTTTCCCAGCAGACTTGGCACAGCTGCGTGGGGAGCACCCGAGCTGAGCGGGAGAGGAGAAAACGGAGTCAGAGAAGACCCTTCACTGCACACCTTACTCAAGCCTTCAACACCCTTCTAAGTTCAGTACTATACTTATTTCTTACACGAGGAAACTATAGTTCAAATGGGTTGAGCAAACTCCTCAAGATGACCTCACACAACTTGTAAGGATTTAAAAGCCAGGCCGTAGTCCCCAGTGGACACTGGCACTACACTGCCCCCTCAGAACTCTTAGCACACCAAAGGAGGGCTTTAAATGGCCTTTTCTTACAAGATCTGACTGCCTCTTATCACCCCCACTGCTAGCATCCTAGTCCATGCCACTCTCCCCTCCTCACAGGTCTCCCTGCCAGCTCATGCCCACCTTTGGTCCATGAACTGGCCTCCCCACTACCTCTTAGACCTCGTGTCCTTACTCACCTGCTCCTTCCACAGAGCCTCATGGATACTCCTCAAAAAGAGCAGGCACACTGCAGTCACAGGGCTCTACGTGTCCGTTCCCTGTCTCTGGAACACTCTTCCCCCGTCGGCTGCCCAGCTTACTCCCTCAGGTCCTCCCTCAGCGACATCTTTCAGCCTTCCTTGAGTCTCCTAGGTTAAAACTGCTTCCTCCACCCCCACACGTCAGACCTCCCCAGCTTGCTTTCCTTGATTGGTTTTTCAACATTGCATTTATCATTTAACTTTTAAATCATACATTTAAATACTGTATATTTTACCTAATGTTTGGTGTGTCTACCTTGCCTTAACTAGGATAAAAGCTTGTTGAGGGTGGAGATTTTCGTTTTGGTCCCTGGAATGCCTAGCACATAGTAGGTGCTCAAAGTGTATCTGTCAAATTAGGGTGAAAGCAGAATGGTTACAGTATGACACATACTTGTGCTGCTGATAATGGACTCTGGCCTGACATCTCCCACATACTATGCTCCTGACCTGGTCCCAGGGGGAGAAGAGGAGATTGCTGGGTGGTTCAGGGTGTCAAGAAGGGATTTATGAATGAGCTCCCAAACCAAGTGACCTGAAAGGTGCCTGAGTGACTCCTTTTCCATGCCACATGCCATGGTGACCACCAATTTCAACACTACTGCCAAGGAAGTGGGGCCAGGAATCCCAAAGTGCACGTGTGGTCCTGGGTGAAAGGGACTCCTCAGACACAGAAGTTGGGGGGAATAAAGGACAGCACACTTCCTGCTTTCTCTCAAAGTGCTAATCAACAAAAGTCTCTGCTGGGGCGCTCAAGGAGGCCCTTATTTTACCAAATGAAGCTCCACCTATTCACACAAGGGCTCCTTTCTTACGCTGGCCTTGCGTATACCAGGTGTATGAAACCTCACCAGACCTACCAAAAGAAAACCTCAAGGACTCAATTCTCCAGGAGTTCTCAAATAGCAAAGGGTGGACTTCGAACTTGCCTCCTAGAGAAGGAGCAAGATATTCTCAGCATCTCAGCATCTGCTGGGTCTAGAGAGCAATGGGTGGGGAAGAAGAAAGCACACAGGATCATACAAGGTCACACAGCAAAAGCATTTAGACGTAGGAGATGGAATGCTTTTCCCCAGGGAGGAGCCTGCCAGAGAGTGCACAATGCCTGCCAAACTGCAACTCATCCTCATTCTGATCCCTTCTAAAAATCCTGGCCTGTGGCTTAGACTGATTGTGAGGGGTGGAGTGGAAAGGAAGGGGACACACAATGGTAATGGGAAAGCCACAGCACCTGATTTGCAAAGTTCTAAAGCACTTAATGGGTGCCTTTCAGCTCTGAAATTCTATGAAGGAACTAAAAAAATACTATTTCCAAAAAGCAAATAAAACCCCACTAAGAAATGGTACTATAATTTCTTGAGTTTGTCAGTCTGCTTTCTGTAGTTAAAAAAAAAGGTGACTGGTTTGGGTTACAAAGGCAGGGTTCCACTATAAAAACCTGCTGGTTGCCATGACAATGAACATCTCTTCCTCCTTTTTCTGCAGCATCCTTCCTCCGTCTGAGTCAAATCAAAGAAGCTATCTGCGATGCTCATGATTTAGTATTTCCTTTGCATGAGGATATAAAACTATACATACACATAAACAAAATACATATCAAAAGGCTAATTAGAGATGAACTAGAACCTCAAACATTGCTGTCTCTCCTCCTTTACCAATAGTAATGTCCTACAAACAACTATTAGGAGACATACCTGCAGAGGGGGGACTAGGAAGGGAGGAGGGTAAGCCCACACTTACTCCTTCCGGTCTAGAGCCTCTCAGGATGGACTGTGGGTCAGTTCTTTCCAGAAGGGCCCAGTTGAGGCCGGGGCTCCCTGGAGCCCTGCCACTGTCTGTCTGCAGGTCTGTCCTCCCAGCCTAAGCTCCTCATGGCCAGTGTCCGCACCTGACTGATTCCGGGGCCTAATGCAGTGCTGGGCGCACAGGACTTAGGACAAGGAAGGGAGCTCTGGGATGAGGCAGCCTTTCTTTCTGTTTTCTGCTGAGATCTCGAGTTTGGGCCTAGCCTGCTTCATATCATCTTGTGGATTCATCCAAGGTATAAAAGCATGCAAAAACATGCAGAGGAATGAAATACAACAACTTCAGGTTACGGAGGCCTCTGAGGAAGTCGGAGGGAGAGGGCATCCAGACAGGCGTATCTAGAACCACTCATTTCTTAAAAACAGTGACAGAAATTGGATGCAAACATGGCAAAATGTTAACATCTGTTAAATTGAGGAGGTAGGCATATGGGTATCATATTTTAAATTTTTTCCCATGTTTGAAACATTTAGTAATTAAAAATAAATTTCTCTACTAATTATTGTACTCAATCAGAACAACTTGGTTAAAGATTTGATCTGGGATTTCCTCATGCTCGGAACATTCTCCCCTCTGTGCATCTGGTTTACTTTTAAATATGGTGTAAGTTGCTGTTTCTGATGGGCCATTTTATTGGCCCTTATGATTTTGGAATCTGATGGCACTGCATTTACTTCCATAGGATATTAACTTCAACCTTAAATTAAATTCAACAGCCCAAGCAAGCATGACCTTAAGAAAATTAAAATCCACTGAGAGTTTAATAAGCTAGCTGCCCTAGAAAAGCATACTGGTTCATTTTAGGCTATTGTATAAATAAACTAAGGAGTAATTATTTTAAAGAATTATTTACTAACAAAGTTGTGATTTCTGAAATGTGCTAAGTATCAGAGAACATGAAATTATCTTTGTATACAAATTTGTGTCTCCATCTTTCAACAGTATATGTATTATCCTTATTGAGTGAATTTGATACTTTTAAAACTACCCCAATCATGCAACAAGTTATTTCAAAAATAAAGGCTGAGAAGGCATCAACACTTTATGTATTTACTTATTTATTTATTTATTATTAATTGTTTTTCCTTCTTCTAAACCACAGCATTAAAAGCACTTAATGTTTGGACATTATTTTTTCTTTTTCTTTTTTTTATTGCTGTCCAATTAAAGTTGTCTGCATTTTCTCCCTTCCCCACACCCCACCCCAGCCAAACCCACCTCCTTCCCCTGCCTCTACCCTCCCCCTTGGTTTTGCCTTTGTGTCCTTTATAGTAGTTCCTGAAAACCCCTCTCCCCACTGTCCCCTCCCCACTCCCCGCTGGCTATTGTTAGAACACTTAACTTCAATGTCTCTGGTTATATTTTTTTTGCTTTTTTCTTTTGTTGATTAGGTTCCAGGAAGGAGCTTATACCCTTTGCAACAGCATGGATGGAACTGGAGAGCATTATGCTAAGTGAAATAAGCCAGGCGGTGAGGGACAAATACCATATGATCTCAACATTTAATTTAGAAGAAAGCCACATAAATACAGGACTATGTCATTCATTTCCTATTTTCCCACAGAAATAAAAGCTCCAGAAATGTCTGCTGGAATGGTGGGCTGTTTGCAAAATTGTCCTTAAAACATCACCGAGACTGAAAGGCTCTCATTTTAAGTCCTTTTAAAGTAAGAGCTAAATTTGAGCCCCAAGTATCTGCAACACTTTTAAATGGCCTGAGTGCTAGTCAAATTTCTCACTAGTAGAATTTCATATACTCCCACCCACCCAAAGAGCAGAGCATTTCTGGGTGCCAGAAACAGATAATGACGATTCTAGAAGCATCCTTTTGAGGTAGCGCGTGGGATAGTGTGGTCTCTTGTCAACTTCCACCATGGCGTACCATGGCCAGAGCCAAAAAGTGCCGAAGGCGATGGTGCGGCCCATCAACCTTATCTTCAGACCCTGGCAAAACAGATCTCGGATTCAAGTGTGGTTTATGAGCAAGCGAATATGCAGATAGAGAGTTGTATCACTGGTTCTGATGAACACATGAACCTTGTATTAGATGATGCAGATGAGATTCATTCTAAAACAAAGTCAAGAAAACAACTAGGTCGGATCACGCAAGAAGGAGATAATATTACTCTCCTCCAAGGTGTCTCCAACTAGAAATGACTAATGAAGTGAGAAATCGTTGAAGCAATGCAGCGTGTGTTTTTTAGGTGTTCTTTGTTGCGGGAATAGTGCTTGAACATTTACTCATATTGTTTTGATTACCTTTTTGTTATTACCACATGACAGTAAATACTATGTGACTGTTTTTATTAAAAAAAAAAAAAAAAGAAAGAAACAGATAATGATTTGGTATAAACAAGAGCCCTCATGGCTCCCCCAGGTGGAAACAGGACATAAATGAGACACTTTAATGAAAGAAGACTCGCTTTGATTTTTGTGTCCACATACCCAGCTGACCAGTTCAGTAAGTACCTCTAAATTGCTCAGCATATGAGGTAAAAACTTGGGCTTTATACAACAAATATTACTTGATAATTTGCTTAAGTCCAATGGTTTTTACAAGTATGGTGCTTTTTTCCAAAGGAAGAGCATGTAATAAAAGCATATTCATTCCAATATTAATAGGCCCTTTGGTCAGGGTTTGAAAAGCTAAGTGTTAGTTTCTGGGCACAGCCAACAGTTTTAACCTCCCTCTGTGTCAGATGCAGAGACTACAAGGCAGGTGAAATGCTCAATAGTTAACACAGGTTGGTATAACAACCATCCCCCAAACATCCAGTGATATTTAGCAAGTCATAGGGGTAACCTAAAAATAAGGATAATCAAGCCAAATAAAGAAACTGTTTGTTACCTACAAACACGAAATCTTTTTGTATTCATTATACTAACATGAGTAACAAATCAACTTAAATTTCCTAGTACTGAGGAGAGCACAAGGGTGCTAAATATATTTACTAAGGGAGAGGACGACAAGCTTGAAAGTGGTCTGCTCCCCACAGAGCACAACCTTAGCTGGGTTCCTGCTTGTCCATCTCCCTAGCTGGGAGGGTGACAAGTGACGAGGGCGGCAATGACGGTTTGTTTAGGAAGCAACAATGCACACTATTTATCCTGTAACAGCCTTTGCAAACACGTGGAAGGGCAGGATTCTATATGAAGTAGAAATTGAGAAGCAAAATCTTATTCAAAAGAGAACTGAAGGCAAACAACAAACTTGACCATCTCTTCCCCTCTACCTTGTGGTCTTTCCTTACTGTGATGACACTGGAATCGCGCCTGCTTCAAAGTGTCTAAATGCATGAGTAGAGTTCTCAAATGGCCCACTTCAAGTCCTGATTAGGGGGAAGGGGAATCTCAATCCAGCATAAATGCATCTAAAGTACACCTTTTTGGTTTGTTTTAAAGGCTAGAGAAAAAGTAGAAATTTATAAAAATAAATAAATAAAATAAATACATAAATATGTTAAGTATATCTAATATATTTATGTAAACAGAAATATATAACATATAAAAACAAATTTATAAAAATAACTGCAAAAAATGGTGTTGGGATAACTATGTCATTTATCTGGAGACATCTTAAACGAAAACAAATTCTCACCGGATTAAAGATGAAAACATATAAAACTAAAAATCATAAATTGTATTAGAAAAACACGGTGTTTTGGATTTTTTAAAAGCATCCCAAAGTATGAAAGGCCATTCTAAGAATGACAGAAACCTAACATTTTTAAATTTCGTTATGGCAAAGTCCGGTTACCATTGTGTTCAGAGTTTGCTACGTGCCGTCTCCACACTCAGCACACACAGGACATGTCATTAATTAGGTCAGAGTAGTAGGGAGAACTCTAAGATGGGCCCAGGATTCCCACCTGCCGGTGTACACACCCCGTATTATTCCCTCCCCTTTCATGTGACAAGACTTGTGAATACGATGGGATTTCACTCTCATGATTAGGTCACATTATATGGCAAAGGTGAACGAATTCTGCAGATGTAATCAAGGTTCTCTAGCAGTTGACTTCAGTTAGTGGACTGCCTGGGTGGGCTGGCGGTAATCAGGCGAGCCCCTTCAGAGAGGGCCTGGCAGGGCTGTCCAACCTTTCGGTGTCTCTGCACCACACTGGAGGAAGAAGAGTTGTCTTGGGCCACACATTAAATTCACTGAGACACGTAATCACAAAAAAGTCTCATAATATTTCAAGTAAGTTTACGATTTTGTGTTGGGCTGCATTCACAGCCATCCTGGGCGACACCCCTGGTGGAGGGAAGAGACAAAGGCGACAGAGATGCTCTCCTGCTGGCCTGGAAGAACAAACTGCCATGTGGTGAAGAGGGTCAACTGGCAGGGAACAGTGGATGGCCGCCGGGGGTGCGGGCTTCAGCCCTACAGCTGCAAGGAAGTTACTTCAGCGAACCAGTGAGCTCGGAAAAGGACTCCAAGCCTCAGAAGACACTGTGGGCCTGACTGACACCTTGATTTTAGGCTGACAGAAATCTGAGAAGAGGATGAAGGTAAGCTGTGCCTGGACTCCCGGCCCATGGAGACTGTGAGATGATACATGGGGGATGTTCTAAGTTGCTGAATTTGTGGTGATTTGTTACACAGCAGCAGAAAATTAACACAGTCAGGGAAGGCAAACTGGAAAATACGTATGTGCAAAACAATTTACTTAATAAGTAAAAAAACTTCTACAAATTAATTTAAAAGATTAGTAACCCAATACACAGAGCCAGAATATAAAACAGATAGTTTACAATACAAATGTTTTTTTTAATTATGTAAAAATATGATCAACCTATTGTACTACAGATGTAACCACCCGGCGATTCTGGGTGAGGGGTTCATGAACATATAATTCTGTGCCATTTTTCTGCAACTTCCTGTGGGTCTGTATTTATTTCAAAATATAAAGTTTTAAAATATGATCAACTTCATTCGCATCAGAAAAAATATAAATTAGAATGAGCTACCAGTTTTCAGCTATCAGATTGGCAAGGATAAAAAAATTAAAATACACGGTGTCAGAAAAATGTGAGCTGAGCATGTTCATACATGGATGGCAATATACACTGTATCATCTTTGCTCATTGCTGCACCCTCGGCTCCTAGTGTTTGACACAAAGTAGGCACAGCGTTCACATCAGCAATATCATAATTTAAAGTGCCTGTGCCCTTTGCTGAGCAATTTCATTTTTATGAATGTACAGCCCACTAATATCCTTCGCACGAACAAAAAAGAAGCCTGTCCACGGGCAGTCGCCAAAGTGCCTGACCAGAAGCCATCCACATGCCCTTCAGAAGGAAATGGTCAAATAAATTATGAAACACCTGCAAACCTGTTCAGCAATCAAAACTAGATGAATCTGCACTAATATAAATCAAGAGTAGAATGTTTTCCAGCTTCTCAAGTCCATAGTGCAATTTTATAACATACCCTCATTCACTATTTACAAAGCCCCAACTACGAAGGCTCCATGTGGACATACAAAGAACACGGCCATTCCCATGTGAAAGGATGGAGCAGGTGCCCGGAGGCACGGAGGCCAGGCACGGGGGCCCACAAAGAAGGGCACCAGAGCTCAAAGCAGACAGTGGGTGAAAGGGAAATGTCCGATGAGAGATGCTGGGTGTCAGGCTCAGAAACGGAGACTCTGCCTATTGAAGGATTTAAAGGAAGATACTGACAAGACACTATGCCAAGCATACACTTGCTGTAAAAATAAAGGTGTGGTTTGACTGGAGAAGTCCATCCTCTGGAGACCATCTCTGATTCCATTAGAGGTGTCATAAGGTACCTCAACCTGTGTACTTGTGGTCAGCTGAGTCACCCTCAAACCTCCTTCACCTAGTGCCTACCAAAACACGAAGACTGCACGGAGTCCTCGTCAACCGTCTCAGGGGTGGACTCAAAAGAGACACCAGACACTTTCCTCGTCTGGAGAAATACCTACAAGGAGCCCTCTCGAGCATCTGGACACGCTGCACTGCACCATGCCCTTTACTAGCTGCACACGCAACATCCAATCAAAGCCGCCGACTGTTAGACATTTGTTCTGTCTTCTCTCAGTCCTGTGTGCTTTTAAGGGTCAAAGCTTTTAAGCACTTTGATGCCAACAGGGCTTGAACAGCTCTAACTGAATGGGCCTCGTATTTTCAGATAAATTAAAATCCATGCCAGCTAGTGATTCAGTCTCAAATAGAGGCCACCTGTTCCAATTAGTGAGATTAAAATAGTACACCACTGACTACCTGAGTGGGGCTCCAAGTCTTCTGGATTATCACGCCATCCTCGCAAAGGCAGAAACAGAGGCACGTTTGGGCTCGACGCACAGCTGCACACACTGGAGTAAATCCACTGAGACACCGAAGTGCAGTTATCACTGAGGGCCTACTTCATTTTTAGACACGTGCTATGTGTACATTTCTCTGAAAGGCTACAGCACCATTTAATTCCCTCACAGCACAGCAAGCCTACATACACATCTTATTAGATTCGACTTTACTTCAGAAAACCACGGAGTTTAAATTTCTTCTCCACCCACCACTTTCTGTCCTTGTCT
Source organism: Desmodus rotundus (assembly GCF_022682495.2). Lineage (NCBI taxonomy): Eukaryota > Metazoa > Chordata > Mammalia > Chiroptera > Phyllostomidae > Desmodus > Desmodus rotundus. The sequence goes on along the minus strand of NC_071389.1, from coordinate 116,851,972 downwards.
GAAATTCCCAGAGAATCCTAAGGTCTTCTGTTGCCTCAGTTTCTCTCAAGTCATCAGAAGACTAGAGACACGCCCTTCCCGGCACAGATGCAACTCTCATTGTGCAACGCACCTATCCAAGTCGTCCTACGCAGACAAGACTGCCTTCAACTCACCAGAGTGGGCTTTTGTTCACCCCTACACTCAATTACCCCAATTTGCACAGTCCGTGAGAAAATATTGCTAAACAAACTCTAGGCCATGTTTCATAAATGCAGGAGAAGAGATGATACATGAAGACCATGTTTCCCCAAGAGATTCTGAGTTATTTTTGGTGGTGTTGAACGAAAGCATTACAACAGAATCACAGGGAGCAGCAAGTCAGTGCCTTCAACACAACCCTCGATCCAATCCAGGTGATTGGGTCCAGGAGAAGTTTCTGTTTTGTGCCACAGCTCTCTAACAAAGCTTCCGCATTTACTAATCCTTTTAATCTGGCACTGCCGGCCTCAGAGGGTCAGACAATATTTAGTTGGAATAGCAACAGGGATCCTTTAAAAATAAATTTAACTTTCAGGAGTGAACTGATTTAGAAATACTAGGTAAACAATTGTACAGGTGGTAGGAGGCTATGTGTGGGTGTGGGAATGACTGAGGATTGGGACACTGTCAGGAAGACAAGGAATGACTCAACCTCAGAACACCAAAGGCTATAATGGGTTTCCTGACGCTGCCACTTCTCATAGTCATGCTGGTAAGGGGAGGGGCTGACACGCAAGTTTGACTTTGGAGTCCACACTCTCAACACTTCATCCTAATCTCAAACCCAGAAGTAAAAACGAAGGGGGTGATGTTGGGGATGACGAGAGAAAGGTGACTGAGAAAATTTAAGAAGTAAACCACCGGCTGTGGTGTATGAGTAGGGTGACTGAGGACATTCCCATGCATCTTGTTTGAGGATTGGCTAAATGGGAAAAGCATTAACCAGGAATGGGGGTGGACATTTGAGAAAATGAATTAAGCTTGATACATACTCTTTGAGGTGCTTGTAGGACATCTAAGTAGAAATGGCTTGTATTATGTGCTAAAGCCACATCTTACTCCAGGGCTGGGCTTTCAAGTTGGAGGGTGAGGCAGAAATCATACAGAATCTGCCCCAGAGAGACACTTCATTGGGGGCTGGCACTGCATGCACCTCCTCTCAACAGGCCAACAAACCCTCCCGCTGTCTCCCCCCAGGGCCGGAGCACTGTCAGGTGACGTTTCTGCGTTCACGGCCTATGCTGTATGGAAACTAGAAATCCTAAAGACACTCGGTGCTGGAAGATGCTCTCAGTGACAGACTCACAGCAGCAGAGAGCTTCACAGGGAAGAGAAGACTCGGGTTCAACTGTAAACTAAATACATAGAGGGTATACTCATGACTTGGGCATCTAGACTATGTTTTTTTCCCAATACCCCATCCCAACATATGACACTCATTTCTCAGGAACTTTATTTTAAGAAAAAAAAATGAAAAGACGCCTCATTCAGAAAAGGTAACTTTCAAAAAGTGGCAGCAGACCCAGGGCAGCTAAGTAGTTTGGTATATGAACTGTCACACCTCTTCATCCCGACCCTGCCAAAATCTGGAAATACACTCAGAAAGATGATGGCCCAACAAAACCATTTAAATTCACTTTTTTTTAACCTAGAAAGCTCAGAAAATTTTAAATTTGTTCAATTAATTCCCTACTTTAAAATTTTTAAATTCTCATTCTTCCTTTATTAATTTTGAGATGTTTATCCCATATAACTTAGCAATTAACTTGGTATTTAAAAATCCTTAAAGCCGTTTTCTTTTAAGGAATTCTCCTTTAAGACAGTGGCTGGTATAATGGTTAGTCCTAATCAGTCTGTATTAGTTACATAATTTTACTGGATACAGTCTGGCTGGATGTCGCTGTGCTGTATCTGCAAATGGAACGGTGTGGAGTTAGAAAGGTCTAGACTCCCTTTCGGTTCTAACATCGTAAAGCCTTTAAGTCTAACTTTATAACGCTCTGCCTTAAATATGAGGAGTGCACACCTTCGATCCAGTGAGGCTGAGTCCTGCAGGAAGATCGGGCGACACCAGACTGTTGTGACAAGGAAGAACCACCCTTCTTATGTCCTTCAACTGCTTGTCCTCCGGAGATCAATACTGGGCTAGCAGATGGTTTTTAACTCCATTCTTAAATCATGAGTTTATTTAGCAGCCTCTAAGACTACCCCAAACTATCAGCAAAATTCTTATATCCTAGGCGTTACAAAAAGTTCCTAGATGATCAGTCTAAATCATTCACTCATCAAATGTTTACCGGGGATATATGACGATATGCAAAGGACTGGCAAGTGCTGTCATGAAAGTCTCGAGTACACCACTGGCTAGGTGCCCTGCAGAAGTCGCACACGTCCATCTCCAAGCACTCAACAGGTTTGTTAAGACCAAACTGCTCTCCGGTACTCACTTCAGAGGCAGAAGATAGGAGAGTGGTTAACATGTAAGCTCTGAAATTAGATCTTGGTTCATCAAATGCTAGCGCTATTTTCTAAAAGCCACAGGACCTTGGGCAAATTATTTAACTGCCTGGACTTCACCTCCCTCATCTGTAAAACAGAACTATAAATAGGATATCAGGAAGATTAAGGAGACAGTACATTTGAAGTGCTTGATACTGTGCCTAGTGTATAGCAGAGACTTAGTACACGTGGGCAATTATCATTGCTACTGCATTCTTCTTTTCATTTATGTTCTTGTTGCTTCCTCACAGAGGGATAATCAACACACACACTGGGTTTTCCTCCAGGTAGCATCCCTCTCCTCCCAAGTCAATGGAACAGCTGGATTATGATCACACATGCACTGATCATATATCCTGATGTTCCTTTTCTAAGGAGTGCGAAGTCCTCATTCTGATTCACAGGACAGTGATTCATGCTTCTTTTCCTTCTCTCTCACCTCCCCCCCAACTGAAAACATAAAAACACAATTAAGAGACAGCAGGGCTGAAAGCTGCAGCCTCCCCTATCAAGACTTCGGCAATTTCCGTCGAGAAGGACTCAGTTGGTTTCTGACCCTAACAGCAGCCCTGGAGATTAAGGCAGGATCTGAAGCAACACATCCTGCGATGCAACTAGGTAGCAGCTGTTGTGGTGTTCCACAGCAGATGTGACAAGCTGGTGCGCTGGCGGGGAACGGCAGTTTGTTCTCCTCTAAAGGGAGAACTGGGAAGGTTGCAGCAAAGCATAGCTCAAAACACACATACCCCATCAATCTATCCATCCTAAATTTAAGAAAAATCCAACTTAGAAGACTCATCATTATTCACCATTCCTTTAACTAATATGTCAGAATAAAGCAAATCACTGATTCAAAGTGGACTCACAAAATAGCAGTTTACCATCTGACTAGGTCAGTGTCACCTCCGACAGAAGTCTGTTTCCACTCTAGCTCCTGCCCAGGAAGTAAGCACGTGATCCTCACCTCTTTGCCTCACGGCCCACCCGTTTCCACCGTGAGAAGGGCTTTGACACTCTTTTCCTTGACTGTGTTTAGCCCTTACTTATCGTACATTTCTGGGTCTATTTCCAAACCAAAGAACACTTATAGATGCACTACAGGTGGCCACCATGGCTGACTTAGGTTTTTTCTTCAGATGTTAGAAACTTGAACTTATTATCATCATTTCTTCCTGTAAAAAGAGGAGTATTTCCTGGGCCAGAAGTAGAAATAAAATAAAAGCAACAGACATTAAGCTTCTGGAGAGGCCAGGCTGTTCGCTTCACCATTACATTACTGATCCCTAGCACAGCAGCCAGCACAAAGAAGGTACTCAACAGGTATTTAGTGAATGAAAGAAGCCTCTCGTGCTCCGAGTGCCAGTGTCTATAGTTTACAAACATGTAAATGACAACACGAGAACAATCAACGTGACAAGAGAGGAGCAAAGCGCTAAAAATACCAGGAAAGACTGTCCCATTCACCAAATTACCAGTTTTTCCATTTCAAGCTTATGATCACTTCTTATGTAATAATAACAAAAATGGCTACTGTCGACTGCGTTCTTACTGTGTACCTGACATTTCACAGAAATTACTGCATTTATCCCTGGTAACACCCCTAGGATATGGAAGGGGAATCTGAGACTTAGAAAGATTATAGGTCCAAGATCCCACCCCTAGTCAGCAGCGCTAATGCAAGATCTGTCTTCTGGGGGCCGGCCTAATGAAAGCGGTTCCGTAGGCAGAATACTCTGGTCCTTGCAGGCAAGATGGAATGGAGGTTGACAAAGTCACAGAGCAATGAGGAAGCTGGTGTACCGGTTATCTCTTTCTAAGGGTTTAAGTGGCTCAAATAAGATGGGAGATGACAGGAGAAATGAACCAACCCCAGAGAAACATTAAGAAAGACCCAGTGGCATGGCTGATAGATAAGAGATGCGGGGAAGGTGATTAGATGATTAGAGTTCTGATTAATGGTGATACCAACAGAACAAGAATAAAATCATTCACCTTACATAAGGATAAAAGGCTGTGGAAGGCGGCCTTTTAGAACATTTAAAGTGAGAACTAACATAAAATTTGATTCGCACATAATTGATTAATAAAAACCAGACTGCCTGTATTCTCAAAAAGACAATAGGCTTTATCTAGGGCATGAAAAAAAAGTAGGAGTCTAACTATGTACGTTCTTTCTTTTAAAGTAGGGTTACATTAGGTGCACCAAGTTAACACGCACCATTTCTGAGTTTTACCCAGATGAAGTTTAAAACTGAATGATCCTGACTCGTCAGCTTAGAGACAATCACAGAACTTGTTACACTTTCACTGAGGGGGGAAAATCTAGGTTAGTCCACCTGGCTATAAAAATAGATCTTTCCAATGTTAAAAGAGTAAACGGCCTCATTATTATTCCAGTCTCAAAGGCTTAACCAAGTTCAGCAGGAGAGATGTGTGTTTTTCCTGTTGTCTTCACAGGGTATCAATTTTGAACTCAAAAATATGACCGTTCGGTAACCAAGAATTTGATCTCATAGAGTCTTAGGTCCTTCTTAGGAGGAAACTGCACATCTCTGAAAGGTTAATCAACTCTTCATAGGCACCGCCAGGTCTCGTTAGCTATAGTGTTTTTCAGGGAACTAATTTACCAAATGAGTTCACAAACGGGTTCTTATACAACTCTATTAGATGGTTTATTGCCAAGGAGAGGGTGACATCAAGAAATTAAACCCTAATACTGCTTGACGGTTTCCTTTTGCATACTTTTTGAATGTAAAGAAAACATGTCTTTATAGCTACATCTAAGTGAATCCCACAAAACAGGAGCTAGAATCATCTAATGGGATAAATGTTCTCCGCACAGGAAAATTGTTGTGGCTTTTCCCTTCATTACCGCAGGCTTATTGCAACCTTAAGGACAGACTCAAAATTACATCACCTCCACTGAGAAAAGTTCTTATGCAGTAACAAAATTTCCACTAGTTATCTCTATTCCTCATGTCTCAACAATAAAACCCCTAAAAGCAGACAGTCAAGAAGTTCAAACAGAGATCTTAACGTCACTGCTGCAGACCTTGTGATTACTGTCCACTCACGTTTTAGCCTCCCCAGTCTGACTTCTAGACCTCACTAGATTTCATTTGCCCAATAAGCCAATTTAGAATAATCAGTATATACTATAATGTCCAACTCAGTTTTAATACATGGTTTACTTAAAAAGCAGGTACAGTCAGGCGCCGCATAACAACATTTGGGTTAATGATGGACCACATACACGACCATGTTCCCATAAAATTATAATGGAGCTGAAAATTTCTGCCCGCAGAGTGACACCTTAGCCACTGTAATGTCATAGTGCGGCACATTACTCACGTGCTGCGGGGATGCTGGTGTACACAAACCTACTGCACTGCCATCATATAAAAGTACAGCACATACAATTATGCACAGTCCATAATACTTGACCATGATAATAAATGTTACTGGTTCATGTATTTACCATAGTATACTTTTTATCATTCTTTTAGAGTGCGCTCTTTCAACTTATTTTTTAAACAGTGTGCTGTAAAACAGCAGCCGTGTTATGCTGGCAGTAGCCTCGTACGACACATCTTGCGTTTACTGTGTCTCTTGATTGCGTCATTTTCTCTTGTGCTTGATTTAATCTCAGGTCGTTTTGCACAATAACATGCTGTACTATGCTACACTATACAGCCTAGGTGTGTAGTAGGCCACACCATCTGGGTTTGTGTAAGAGCACTCGATACAGGGGTGAGCAAGAGTAGGCTTACAGTTCAAGTACATGAAACATTTTATTCTTGTATTGTTGTTTCCCATACAAACTGTAAACCTCCCTATGCCCGCCTGATATATTCACACAACAATGGGATCGTCTAATAACCCATTTCTCAGAACTATTCTGTAACCCATCATTAAGCAGCATATGGCTCTATCTCCATTATCCATCACACAATATACTAGGTATAACATCGTGGGTACAATTTAAAAAAAAAATAAGAAGCCCCCTTCACATAAGGTTGTGGCACTTTAACCAAAAAGAAGGGTGTAGAAACGGAACAATGGCTGATACAGCACAGAAACTGAGTCTGCAGTTAAGTTACCCGTTTGCTTTGGCACTTTTCATCTGTAAATATAGTTGAGGTAAAAACTTTATCACCACTATATTACAGACTATGAAGAGGGAGTTTTGGTGAGTTCTGTGAGTTTTACTAAAACATTTAAATGAGTTACCAGTGAGCCATCCATCCCTCAAAGATCACTAATCTTGTTGTTTACACAAAGATTACCACAGTTGTGACCAGCAAAACCAAGCGTCCAAACTTTCTTCAAGTCTGAAATGTCTTCTGTCAACGGTGACATTAATACCGATTCTCCCAATTACTAATGCTTTAGAAATAAAGACCTTCACCTCTCTTCACAGTTAACTGTGTTAACTAGTAGTCATCCTTCCAAAAACTTCTTAGTGTAGGTTAAGAAAGATTTTTTGCCAATGCTTTCTCCCAAATGCAGTTTCTGGTTATTTTCACAATGAATTGCTATGACACTTTTAAAGAAAGTGCAAAAAATAAGAGAATTCTTTCAGGGGAGGAGAGCAGAGTGAAAGCAGGAGGGGAGGAGAGTGGAATGGATGCAGGATGTATTATTCCACCAAATATATTTAATCTGTAACAACTTAAATCATTATGCTAAACTGATTAGCAAATGCCAAAAGAAAAAGGGTAAGTACACCAGGGATCTGTCACTTCACTTCTGGGGCAATTGATAACTTCTGTGAATTATGATTAAACAGCCAAATCCTGCACAAGGGGCGGCACCACATTTCGGTCACTGTTGCTACTTCTCCCATCCGGTTGGGCTCTGGATCTGGGAGGCGGCAAGCCAGAATTTGAACACGATTGTTCCTCCGTGAACTTTATACAAAGCAGCTGACACTCAAACGCCGAGATCTCGGAAAAGCGAGTAGAGCAAAGAACAAACCCAGGTATCTCCTGCCAGAACAAACGCCAGGGTGGAGGAGGTGCTGTTCCAAAAGGCACTTCAGTCGGCCAAGGGGTGAATCCGGGCCTGGACGATTCCACAGCCCAGGAGGGCAAAGGTGTCCCGTGGGGGAGGGGGAAGGAGGCTTCCTCTCCCTACAGGGACCGGCGCTCAGGCCGCCGCCTCCGTCTTTATTTTGAAGCGCTACAGGGCTAGTCCCTGCTGTCTGCTCTGAAGAGCTATTTTCGACCACAGCCGAAATCAGCAACAGCAAATTACACTGCAAACAATGGAGAGGGCGCCTGCTCCGCACGGCTAGAAACTCCGGAGAGGCAGCGCGAAGACTGACTTTTCATTCCCGCAGAGCCTCACAACGCTTCCGCCGCCCCCCGCCCCCCCGGCGCGAAACCCCCAGGGCTAGGAGACCCGGCGGCAGCTGTCCCACCGCGGACGGGGGGCCACGGGCGGCGGGATTCCTTCACGTCCGGGCACCGCGCGGAGAGCGCTCCCTGGCGGAGAGCGCAGCCGTCGGGGAGTCCCGGCGCTCCGGCCAGGCGCCGGGGGACCGAGGTTCGCCGGAGGGTGGGGTGAGGGGGGTCGGCGGGCCGGGCTTTGCTTGCGCCCCACCCGGTGGTGGACCTGGGGTCTCAGAGCCGCAGGCTGGGCTCCGACGACCCCCACTCTTAGCCCCTTCGGCGCGACCAACGGCAGGGAAGTTCGGACCCCGGGCAGCAGGGGAGGGACAGTGTCAGGCAAAGAAATGGGAGGGCGAGAGTTAGTTGACGCCGGAGCCGAAGCCCACTCGGCCTCACCCCTCGGCCGGCGCCCCCGTGGCCACCCAGCCCGTGCCGCTCACCCGGCTCTTGCAGCGCTGGTGCCGGCCAGGGTCGGAGTATGTCCGGTCCACGGTGAGCGCCGTGTCGCTGCCCGGCATCTCGGCGCTCGCGCCGGGAACTTTCCCGTTTCCCGCGGCCGCGCCGCGAGCTGCCAGCCGTGCTCGCGCTCGAGTCGCCCTGGGAACCGCGGCGGAGCGGGAGGCGGGCTGCTGCAGCTGGAGCCGACAGCCTCGCTGCCGCCCTGCGCCGCGGGGTGAAGTGAGGGCGGAGCAGGGAGTCTCCTCCCCTTTCCTCTCCCCGCCTCCCGGTGTGCGCCCCGCAGAGGCGCGAGACCCTTCTCCAGGTGCGACTTCTCCGCCTCCTTTCCTTGCTGAAACTTGATTCCACCCTCTTCCCACACTTTTTTTTTTTTTCAAAGATAAGCGACATCTACTTGTTGACTTATTTGTATATTTATGATAAAAGATGGATTTTTGACAAGATGTTGTGGCTTGCCGTAAATTCTTGCTTTCAGGTTATTACTATTTTTTATTCAACATGCACCTACTGGATATCAGCAATGTGCCAGACCCTGGGACAGGAACCAGAGATTTTTTTAAAAGTTTTTCTTATAATTCCACTGAGCACAGAACACACTTCCACTTAAGGAAGATCTACAGTGCTGTGTGTTTTAATTTTGCAGGTGTAGCTCACCTCTATGTTGGAAGCTACTTGAAAGTCAAGACATCTTTTCATTTCAGTGTTCCCTATTTCCAGTGAATAGTCAGTCCCTGCCCTCAAGAAATTTGCAGTATTGTTACCGAAGCCAACGTTCAGAACACCAGGTCTGGTTGTGCAGGGTGTGCGTAGTGGGTGATTGACTTGAAATGCTGAAAGTGCAGCTGCTCCAGAGAGGAGTCAGAGTGCAAAGTGAGCAGCCCAGAAGGAAGGAGGAATATGCTAGAGTCTCCCCTTCAAAGAGGTGAGGGGCTAGAGGAGCGCAGGCCTTAGAAAAGTACTGAGCATAAAACAAAGGCACGTTTGGAAAACCTCCAGTTACCAGTTTAGGGGGTGTCTTTAGGAACAGAAGGACATGCTGGAAAAAGGAGGTGGAAACCATGTGGTGCAGGGCTCTACTTCCAAAACTAAGACGTCTGCCTGGTTCTGTGAGCATTGGGAAGCTGCTGGAGGTTTCTGAACAGGGAGATGATGAAATCAGGATGGAAATTTAAGAGGATGTATGTGATAGCCATGAGAAGCACTGATTGAACATGGGTGAAGGACACTGGTTAGAAGACCAATGCAAAGGCTGAGAACAACCTAAGGGTCCTTCAGAAGGAGACTGAATATAAATTATGATACATCTAACCAGTAGAATATTAGCAAACTAATGGAATGAGGCAGCTCTATGTATGGCTACAGAAATATCTCTAATATATATGGTTAAGTGAAAAAGCAATGGGCAGAATAATTTACATGGTATTTCACCATTTATGTATTGTAAAAACCATATATGTATGTGCTTATATATGCATAGCATATTTCTGGGAGGATAAGCAAGAAACTAGGGAAACAGACAAGAAACTGAAGGCAGGAGAAGAGAACTAGGTAGCCTGAAAGAAGGTATAGAAGAGAGATTTATTTTTCACTGTATATTCTCTTAAAACTTGAGTATTTGAATTATATGCATATATTAACTATTCCAAAAGTAAAATAAAAATATTTTTAAATGAAGATATTAAACTGATTAAAACTAACTTAAGAAAGAGAAAACCCCATATAGTCCTAAAACCATTCAAGAAATTTAATCAAGACTTTAAAATACCCCCATACATATGACACAAGTATACCAGGCTCAGAGAGTTTTTTTAGGTAAATTCTTTCAAAACAGAGGGGAGTCAAATGTTAGTGTGTGAGTGTGTATGTGTATGTGTATGATTTTAGCTAGGGTGGCCAGAGAAGGCCTCTACGATAAGGTGACATTTGAGCAGAGACCTGAAAAGTAAGGGAGCCAGTAGATAGGGATGTAGATACCAGAAAGTTTCAAACAGAAAGAACAGCAAGTACAAAGGCCCTGGGGAAGGTACTTTTGGGGAGTGTTTGAGGAAGAGCAAGGAGGCCAGTGTTCCCTGGGAAGACAGTAGGAGATGAAGTCAGAGACATTTCAGAGGTCTGGATCATTTAGGCCATTTTAAGAACTTTGACTTTAATTCTGAGAATATTTGGAAAATTTTAAACAAAGGAATAGGGCGGCATGCTCTGCCTTTTCAGTTGGAGAAAAAAGATCCCTACACCTCACAGCGTCACAGGGTACACAAAAATCAATACCAGATAGAGTAGAGGCCTAAAGGTGGGGGTGGGGGGAACACTACTTTTAAAACTGCCAGAAGAAAATTGGAGAATATCATCATCTCAAGCCATAAAAAGCAGGTCACAAACAGCATAAATCATAAAGATTCAACTACATTAAAATTATAAAACTTCTACTTATGAAAAGGAATAATCATAAAGTGAAAAGCCATAAACAGAACTTGAGCTAAAAAAAATCAATATGGATGATTTTCACAATCAATGCTTAGAAATGAAAAAAGCAAGCCACATAAAATGACATGCATTATGATTTTATTCATGTAAAATTAAAAATATAATGATTAAGGGAGCCTCTATAAAGAAGAAGCAAGAGGTTGGCATCCTTGATTGAAGCACTTGCAGACAAGAGATGGGCAGTAGCTAGGAGTCAGGAGTGACAGGGGTGGCGAGCAGTCTACAGCGAGCGGGAATCCCCATTCTGTTTCCCAAAGTGGAAGTGCTTGTGGATCTGGGAAATCTGCAAGGCATACCCCTGCAAGGTCTCTGTCCAAGGAAGATTCCAGGCGTTCCAGATTGAAGTCCAGGTCCAGATCTGGATCTAGATCTAGATCCAGAAGAAGTTTCAGAAGGGATTATACAAGGTCACGATCTCAGTCTCACTGTTGGAAGTGATCCTGTGGCAGGACTTATAGTTGAGATTAGGGAAGACTGTCGTAGTCACAGTTATTCTCCCATGTCTACTTGCAGGTGTCATGTGGGGAATCGGGCAAATCCTGATCCTAATTGTTGTTTTAGAGTATTTGGGTTGAGCTTGTACACTACAGAAAGAGTTCTAAGAGAAGTATTCTCTAAATATGACTACATTGCTGATGTTTCTATTGTATGTGACCAGCCAGTCTAGGTGTTCAAGAGGATTTACCTTTGTACATTTTGAAAATGTAGATAATGTCAAGGAAGCAAAGGAGCAGGCCAATGGACTGGAGCTTAATGGACACATAATCAGAATTGATTTCTCTATAACAAAGAGACCTCATACCCCAACACCAGGAATTTACAGGGGGAGACCTACCTATGGCAGCTCACGCCATTGCCATCACTACAACAGAGGACACAGTCGAGGCTGTGATGATTGGGACTACTAGAGCAGATCACAGAGAGGAGGAGGTGCAGGAGGAGAAGGATGGAGAGCTGCCTGAGACAGGGATCATCAGATTTATAGAAGGCGGTTGCCTTCTTACTATAGTCACCGAGGACACTGATCACGTTCCAGATCTCGATCACATTCACTGCCTCGCTATTAAAGCATGAAGTTGAAGACTTTCTGAAACCTGCCCTAGAGTTTGGATATTGTTTGTGGACAATATTTTTTATTGTCTCCTGTTTAAAAAGTGCACAGTGCCTAGTGAAGTTAGGTGACTTTTACACCTTCTGTGATGACTACTTTTGGTGGAGTTGAAATGCTGTCCTCATTCGGCATTTGTGTAGTTCAGTGTTTTGTTCAAAGTTAAGTGTTTTCAGAAAACTATGTATGGCGTGTATTTTTTTACAGTCTAAATTTTGATTGTGCTGAGAAGTTACTATTGTACAAAACTTCATTTAAAAGAAAGGTTTTTCTACCAAAGCCAGGGTATTCTGAAGATCAAAGCCTGTGTCTAAATGTTACCAAATGGCAAAAAACAACACACAAAGTTTGATTTTTACTTAAAAAAATAAAGATTAAATGACTCATATTTTTAGGAGAACAAAGATATATAGTAAAACTAGTAAGAAAAACAAAAGCATGATAAACACTAATTTCAGGACAGTATTTATCTTTGCTGGGGGGAGGAAGGAAGATTTAATAGGAGAGGAGTACAAGATTGCAAATAATGGTCTATTTAATGAATGACTATATCTGCACTGGATATGTATTTATTCACACACAATGTTTCATAATAATTTAAAAATTTTAAAAGCAACAAAGACTCAAGGCACAGATGTGATGGTGGCACCCTTAATCCTGGGATTTAAGTCACCAGTGGGGGGACCCTACTCAAATAAATAAACATAACAGCATTTTTATAGGTGTAAACTTGTTACAAAGTCAAGATAGCCTGTTACTATTAACTTGTCATTATGTCAATTTAGTCTTACAAAGATCCATCCTGAAAATCTTATTTCTGGGCTTTCCCCCTCATTTGCCTGATACCTAATTTTTTTTTTCTAACTACTTAGGGCTACACGAAGTGCCATGCTCAGGTGTGTGTGCGTGTAACTGTGCGTGCATAACTTTAAAGAGGTCAGACCTAAGTGAGGCGTCAGACAAACCAAAGTTGGGCTTATGTCAGTATGCCATCAGGCATCTGCTCTTCATTTCTATTAATGTCTTAGCATTCCTTAGAAGAACTCCATCCTGGAAATGCTAACCCTCAATGAAAAGGATAAACAAACACTTTGCTAGGTTCACTTGAATGTCATTTAACAGAGGATGTGCTTTTTAGATCATTTAGACTTATTCTGTGGGCCCTGAAGCTGCTCTACTGGGCACTCATATAAAAAATAATAGTGTTTTTTTAAATCCTCACCTGAGGACATTTCTGTCATTGCTTTTAGAGAGAGTAAGGAAGAACAAGAGGGAGAGAGAGCAACACTGATTGGTTGCCTCCTTGTGAGCCTGGACTGGGCATCAAGGCACCCTGACGGGGACCGAACCTGTAACCTTTCGATTAGGGGACAACGCTCCAACCAACTGAGACACATGGGCCAGGGCAAAAACTCATGTTTTTAAATACACAAATTAAGTAGCGAGACCAAGCTCCCCAGAAAAGACAGAAGACAAGCAGTGGTGATCACTCTTTGGCTCTCCTATTGGGAAGTAGGCCCCAACGGGTTAATAGACCCTGTTCCTTCTTTTGGAGGCATTGCCTAGGGTTTTGTCAGTCCTTAAGGGAGAGAGAGTGGGAGAGAGGGAGATGACAGAGAGAGAATGCAAATTTAGCCTGTCATTGTAAAAATTGTCTGTGCCTCTGCTGATACCTCCAAAAGCCTCTCTCCACAAAAAGTAATGAAAAAAAAATCACACTTTTACAGTAACAAATGCAGTCAGAACAATAAGGAACACAAACGTACAAAGACTAAGTGTGAAATAAGAATTTACTTCCTAAGTTAAGCAGCACAATAAGGCAGCATATGCTAGGCACCTAGAAAACAGTGGAACAGGTCATTTTAGTTCTACTAACTTTAAGTTTGGAATGACGAGAACAGGGTTTATGAAACAGGTAGGATTACCCTTGACTTTTGTAGTACATATTTGTTTTTTTCCTGCCCAGCATCCAGTTCCTTATTTTTGAAACAGGGTCTGGATTTTTGGGGGGGGAACCTATCCCACCCCTACCTTCAGTCCAAATGGTTTTAGCGAGGCAGGCCAGCCCTACCATTGGCTCCAGTGAGAGGCATGTGGTCCAGTCTTGGCCAATCGAAATCACTAACTTGTGCATAGGCACATGACCCAGTCACAGCCAATCAGAATACCTCCTGAGACTTGCTGGAAGCATGGGGAAAGAGTTGTGCTCTTTCAGTGGTCATTGCTGAGCTGGTAGGTTGTGTGCCTGCCGCCACTGTGGTGGACGTCGTAGCCGCCGTGCAAAGACAGCCTTTGAGGGAAGCAGAGTGGGAAAGCAGGAAGGTTCCTCACTGAGTTAGAGCACTAGCTCCAGCCTTTCCATTATCTATTGGGGGTAAGCATGACAAACTACCCTAAAATGTACTGCCTTACAACTACCATTCACTTGCTGTTGATTCTGTAATTTGAGTGGGACTCCAAAGGGGTGGCTTTTCTTTGCTCCGTGGAACATTGGCTGGGGCTGAAGTACCCTAGATGGCTTCACTCGTACGTTAGCCAGCACCTAAAGGAATGGGGGTAGCTGGACCGCCTGGGGCTGGCCAGACCTCTGTCTCTGTATATGCTTACATTTTTAACCATAAAATATTTTTATATTTTATAGTCTGTTATCTTCCAGGGCTCCCCTCTCTCCATCGGGGATGTCAGACTTCTTTACATGGTGCCTGGTGTCCAAGAAAACAAAACCAAAAGCTGCCCAACCTCCTAGGCCTACCCTGAAACTGGCAGAGTACCATTCCTATCACATTCTACTGGTCAGAACAAGTCAAAAGTCCAGCCCAGACTCCAAGGGGGAAGAAAGAGCACCTACCCCCTGATGGAAGGAGTGGCTATGCCTTCGGGGGTGGGAGACAGTGCTGGCTGGTCATGGCCATCGATCCCCCACACCAGACATGGCTGGACCCCTTTCCTCTTATACATAAAAAAAAGCATTCCTCTTTCTGCTTACGCCAGTTTCAAGAATCCTAAAGATACAACATTCAGTGCTGGCTGTGGGCACAAAGAAAACAAAAAGAAGGGTGGCATTTCAAGCAATGGCAAGAACCGTGGACAGCATGAATAAAGAAGAATGAACAGACTCTGTTCCTGGTGCTGGGAATACAAAATTGCGTAAGACATAGGCCCACCCTGAAGGGACGTTCCATCTAGACAGGGAGACAGTAAAGAAAGTTGCTACATCTGTAAAGATAGTTGTGGCCTTGGTTCAGCGGCAGGACGAGGGAAGTCTCCTTAGAAACTCCACCTCCTGACTTGTTTTGGGCTTACCAGGTCAGTACAGTGGGGAGAAGGAAGGAGACATGGAGAAAAGCCTAATTTTGTACAGAAAAAGGTAAGCCTTTTACCTTTACAGGGAGCCTTCAAATGTTCTGGAAACTGGTCTCTAACGGTTGTCTTCCTTGCAGACTTGAGGCTAACTAAAAGTTCAAAAGTGTGTTTTATCTCATCAAAATGAAAAACCTTTGCCTGTGAAAGAGACCTATTAAAAGGATGGAGAGACAAAATATAGATGGGGAGGAAATACTTGCAAAACCACATATCCAACAAATTAGTTGCAGCAGTATCTAGAATATATAAATAACTCTCAAAACTCAATATTAAAAAGATAAATAATCCAACTTTAAAAATGAGCAAAAAAACTTGAACAGATACCTCATCGAAGGCCAATATAGATGGCAAGGAAACACATGAAAGGATGCTCAATGTCGTTAGCCATTAGGGAAACGAACGTTAAAACCACACAGAGGTATCATTACATACCTATCAGAATGGCTAAAATAAAAAAAGTGACAGCAATAAATGCTGACAAAGACAAGGAGAAATTAGATAATTCACATATTGCTGTCAGGAATGTAAAATGGTACAGCCTTTCTGGAAAACAGCTTGGCGTTTTTCTACAAAATGAAACATGCAAATACCGCCCAGTGGCCCAGTAACTGTGCTCTGAGCACTTATCTTAGAGAAAGGAAGAATGTTCCTCCAATAACCTGTACTCAAGTGTTCATAGCAGCTTTACTCATAAAAGACAAAAACTGGAAATATCTCTGATGCCCCTCAACAAGCAAATAGTTGAACTGTGGGACATCCCCATTATAGAACACCACTTACCAGTGAAAGGGGACAAACTGCTGATGTACAGCAACTTGGGTGAACGTAAAGGGAATTACACTGTGTGAGAAAGCCAGTCTCCCAAGGTTATATACTCCCAAGGTGTGATTCCATTTATAGCATTTTTAAAATGAGAAAATGGTAGAAATGGAGGAGATTGGCAGTTGCCAGGAGTTAGACACTAGGTGGGGAGGGGAGGGGTTTGCAGGAGGCAGGTGGGTGTAGTTACAAAAGGGAGGCACCAGGGAACTGTGGTGATGGAGCTCTTCTATATCTCAGCTGCAGGTGGTGGGTAGGAACTACTCATGTGATAACTGCAGAGAACTAGCCCTGGCCAGGTGGTTCAGTTGGTTGGAGCTTCGTCCCGTGACCAAAAGTCTGTAGGTTCGATGTCTGGTCAGGGCACATACCTAGGTTGTGGGTTTCTCCCAGTCGGGCTGCATAGTCCGGGCACGTAGGAGAAGCAACAGATCAATGTTTCTCTCTGTCTCTCTCTCTCTCCTTCCCTCTCTAAACATATCATCGGGTGAGGATTAAAAAAATAAAACTTCAGAGAACTAAAGACACATACATAACTAAATATGATTGTGGACTGTATCAATATTAATATGATATTTGTACTATAGTTTGGCGACATGTTACCTCTGGGGAAACTAGGCAAAGGGTACACAGGATCTCTCTGTATTATTCCTTGCAACTGCATATGAAGCAACAGTAATCTTAAACTTAGAATTTTAACTTAAAATGTATTTTAAATTTTAGGTGCAGTTGTAATTTTTACAAGGAAAACTTTGTCTTGGGGGTGGGGGCAACACAGCAAGTAGGAAAGGATGGCATATGGATTTTTTTCTCTGAAATTGTCCAGAGAACAGAGTTCTTCCAGGACCTGGCCCCTCGCTGCACCAGAGAAGGGAACCAGCTGCAGAACTGAGGGGCTAAGGAGAGACTGCAGGTGGTGCTCACTAGTGCGACCACCTCCATCACCACCTGACCACAGTGCGTACTGTGTCTGAAGCTCCGGCCAACTATGAAGAAATTAAGGGCAGAGGCCTTTATCCTTGGTCCTCCCACGTGGAGCTTAGCACCTGGAAAAAGCCATGATCCTATAAGGTTTTTGTTGAATAAATGAGCGACAATTCAGTCCTGATTTTGTTGGAAGAGTATGTTAAAGTTCAATAAATTTGATTCAAGTTCAAATTGACTCATTATATACTGACTTGTTTACTAAAAATTTACATTGTAAGTAAATTGTAAAAATTTACAAATTTGTGTGCTTCATTCTGTTGTGGGGTTCCAGTACTGGTTCAAGTCTTTTTTTTTTTTTAAGATTTTATTTATTCATATTAGAGGGAGGGGAAGAGAAGGAGAAAGAGGAGAGAAATATCAATGTGTGGTTGCCTCTTGCTCACCCCATACTAGGGACCTGGCCCTCAACCCAGCCATGTGCCCTGACTGGGAATTGGACTGGCAACCCTTTGGTTTGCCACCCACCTCAATCTACTGAGCTACACCAGCCAGGGCTCAAGTCTTCATTTTCTATTAGGTGCACATGGATTACAAGTGCTTTGTTATTTCTAACCTCCTGACCCTACCATTTGCTAGGAAAGGGTTTCACTGTTGATTACTGTGTATGACTATTGACTGTCTGTTATTGCTGTTTCCCAGAAGCCCACAATGACAGAAAACCAAAGTCGACGAAAATACCTTACTTTGCACGAGGCACAGTGTTCTGTTTGGTTAAGTCTTAACTGGAGTTGTAATGCTGAGGTTTCCCAGTTCACTCAAAGCAGTTCCCTGGAGATCTCTAGCTGTCTCCATTCTATGCATGGCCAGCCCAGGAAAATTCTTTTTCATTAGGCACATATTACATCTGAAGGATGACCTAGCTACACTTCAGGAACACATCGTCTGTGAATTCACTTTGCATTTTATCAATTCACGTTGTAAGATAAGAATGGCTGGTGGAATGTAAAACTACCAGAGAAATCTGACGTGAAGTCTCCAACCAGTCCAAGTCACAGTGCTTTTAAAAGAGGAGATGCTGCGTGCCAAAGCCTTCCTTGTCCACTTCAGTCTGCACTCATTGCTCCCCTCTCTGACTTCTGACAGTATCTGTTGCTTCCATCACTCACATAAACATTGGAGTATAAGTAATCCTGTACAGTTACAGGGAGGCAGGATGGTACACTGGAGACAGAACTCCTGGATTCAGATCATGGCGCTGCTACCTACTAGCTATAAAGCCTGGGCTCTCTCATTCACAAACTGAGGATGGTAATAGGATCCACCTTATATTACTGTTCAGAATAAAGGAGGTAATATATGTAAAGCGCTTCCAAATAAGAGCTCAGTAAATGTCTGCAGAAAACAAAACAAGACCTAAAATCTGTCTTCACGTGGTAACTTCTTACAAGTAAGACTTCAAAGACTGCTGTTATCCTGGAACTGTTCTGTTAAGGAAGAGGGTGCATTCCAACACTGAACCTCGTCACCTCAAACTCTGGTAACAGAACAAGGAAGCAAGTGGAAGCCTCTGGCTAAGCTCTGGGCCCTGGCTACTGAGAAAGGTGAACTTCCTCCCTTAACACGAATCTTCAGTTCTGTGAGTCCCCGAGACACCTACTCCCACATATAGCAGCGCTCCTTTTTGTTTGTGCCCTTTGACCAAATAATTCCACTTGCAGGAGTCTGTCTTAAAGAAATAATACAATATAGAAAAAGTTTCACAGGCAAAGATTGTCCATTACAGTTTTTTTCTCATTTTGAAAAGTTTGAAAGAATCTAAAGGATTGTTTATGAAAAATAAAGGGCAAATTATATAAATGAGGAAACAGTCACAAAAAATAGAGGATACCTATTGCAAATTATACTTAGGAAGAAGTATGGGGAAATGTTTATACAATGATATTATACAAAAAAGAAATCAGGATAACCCCACCAGGTCGACACAAATTAAATAGCATCATAATACTTAGCGCGCCAATGATCTGCAGCAGCAGGAACTCTCACATGTCGGAGGTGGCAACGTAAACAGGTACCATCCCTTGGAAGCACGATTTGGCATTATCTCATAAAGCTGAAGCTACGCAGACCCTACGATCCTGCCTCTCCACCCCGCAGTGTGCACCCTAGAGGGCACAAATCAATCAGGACACCCATAGGAGGCTATTCATAGTGGTGATAGTCCCTTTCTGGAAACAGCCCAATTGTCATCAACAACAGAATGGCTACATAAATCTCAGCACAGTTATTTCCCAATTACCATCAGTCGTCTGTTGCTGGAAACCCAGCAGGCAGGCACACACCTACAGAAATAATAAGAAGTCACTGGGCATGCAACACGCAGGTTTTTCAGAATATTAGCAGGGTTTGGCCATTTGGAGTTAAAAACAACAAATACTCCTTTCAACAAATATTCCTTGGAGGTTGTAAAAGGAAAGACAAACAAATAAAAAATAAACGTTCTCCATGAAAATGCTAACCAGAGCCTGCTTCCCATTATCTTAATTCACTTTACAAAGTAAGATTTTTCTGGTGTGTGCTGCCAGACCTCATGGAGACCCAGACAGAGCTCCTGCTGACACAGAGCCTGACAAAATCCTGGTATGAAGTATCACAGATGGTGACACTTCCTGCCCCACCCCATCCCGCAAAGGTTCAGGGCAAAACGGTCAAAGAAATCCTGAAGTATTTTGCTCCAAAAGAGTAAGAAAAAGAAAATCTTTCTCCTCTTTTTTTTTGTGTGTCTTCCTACAGCATCTCTATAGTATTCTGCACAGAGTCTGCAAATGACAGCAGTTATTATTTATTTACGCCTACTTCTTCTGCGCCAGACCTTGAAATGCATCAACTTGGAGTTATGTCAAACCTCTTCCTGGCCCCTTCTCTGCAATGGTAGGTGCCATTATTTTCCCATTTTATGGAGCAATAATACGGTCTCTGAAGAGATTAAGTGATTTGACCAAGGGTACCCAACTAAAAATGGCAACAGTGGAGTCTAATTCTAGGCTTATTTTATATTCAAAAGCTCATTTACTAGGTGTATATCCCTGGACAATTTATGTATTTTTTATTAGCCTCAGTTTCTGCAACTGTAGAGTGGGAATAATTGCACCCATTAAATAATAACTGCCTCTTAACCTACCAAAGGCCTCTGCTAGCACCACTAAGCACATCCATGGGAAAGAACTCAATACGTCTGGACACTCCACTGTTGCATGTCCCCTCACATAATATTTCACTCATATAAACTTGACCCCCCCACCCCTGCCCAACCTGACATTCCCTGCTTCTCCCAAACACTGTAATGAAGGTCCAGCATTCCTAATAAATCTCTGTTTCCTGTTCTTTCCCTGAAGAAAGAAAACAAGCAGGGCTTTTGAAATTCAAAATCACACCATTATGACTTTATCCTCTGTCTGAAGGCTCCTTGCCAATCCTTTTGTTTTTATCCTTTAAAAATTTTATTTATTTATTTTCAGAGAGAGTGGAAGAGAGGGAGAAAGGGAGGGAGAGAAACATTGATGTGAGAGAGAAACATCAATTAGGTTGCCTCTCCCACGCCCCCAACCTGGGACCTGGCCCCACAGCCCAGGCTGTGCCCTGACCAGGAATTGAACCAGTGGCCTTTCGGTTTGCAGAACAACACTCAGCCTACTGAGCTACACCAGTCAGAGCAAATCTTTGTGTTTTTAAACGATTTCCAAGTACTTTCGGATTTTGAGTTTTGCACTTTAAGTTTCACAAAGTAAGATCAATTCTTTGGAAGTGAAGGTTAAATGTCCTACAGGTATTCAGAAGCACTCACTTCCCGAGCTGACAGTGCTGAAAGGCATTCTGTAGTTCTATTGTTTCCCACTGCTTCTTCCCAGATCAGCTGTGGCTGACGTACTCCTAGGCAATATTTCTGACATTCCACTGAAGGAACATCTTTCACAAAAGAAGAAAACTGCTGTACCAGGCGCAAGATTTACAGTATCTAATGTAATGTCACCGGCATATACAGGGTACCCAGCAGGCAGGCACACCAGCTCACACGTATGAGCATGCATGTAACATACACATCTACAGAAATGATCAGAATTCACGAGACATGCAACATGTAGGGTTTTCATAATAATAGCAGGGCTTGGTCATTTGGAGTTAAAAACAACAATATTCCTTTCAACTGCAAAAAGGGACTCTTGTAGGTTGTTAGAGGAAAAAAACAAATAAAAGACCTGAAAAGAGCCCAAACGGCTAGTAAAGCTCAAGTTACAATTTCTGTTCCCCCCCAAGAAGAAAATGCCTGTGTTTCACTACAGCCTTCTGACACTCATAACTGCAACACTGTTCTCCAGACAACACTCTGCTGAGTAAACTGAGACACGAAACAGAACCCACTACTGCGAGGCGGTGTTCCCCTGCTTGCTTATTCCCGTCTTTCACAAACAGAACCGCATTTGCCTCAATCAAAAATATCAGAATACTTTAGATATTCAATTAGAATATACATTATCAATGGAATATATATTATTCATTGAAACCCAAGCCCAGAGATACCTATTTAAATGACTGTGCTTTAAGTGTTTTCCCTTTTTTGGATATCACAACTGATTGTCTAAAGCCGCACTGGCCAGCCGAGCAGACTCTAGCTGCAGGTGGCCAACGAGCCCCTGAAATGTGCATACTCAGAGGGAGGAACCTAAATTTTACTTAATCTTAATTAAATACTATTTTCAAGGCTTCATACAAAAATTCAAAATATCTCAATATTTCTTACGGTGACTAGATGTCAACATAAACAACAAAGGTCACTTTCATGTAGTTGCCAACATACAACACTGCAGCTGACAGGTATTCTGCACATCGCACTGTAGGAGTATGAGACAAATGTTACATAAACATCCTACTACTCGCACAGCTCTTTCCCCCAAGTGATCTCTCAGGTCACAGTTAATCTTCCTTCCCTACTAGCTTATTATGTATAATTTTAGCATAGTATTGTAACAATCTAATTTATGTTAAATAAATTGTGTCTATATCTACCACACCCCTCTCTACTGGAGTGTGATCTTTTTTAAATAGAGAACTAACTTGCTTATTTTAAAAATCCATCACTGCCTGGCATAGTCCTTGCAGTGGAAATCTTGCCATAAATGTTGGTGTATTTGATACAGTGTATACTAACATTTTAAAAAAACAATCATTGTTCTACAAAAGAAAGCCTAAAACTAATATTGAAGTATTCCATACTCCTGGAGTGAAAGATGCAGCATGAACCACTTGTGAATTTTCCCTAAATTAGCTGACAAATAAAAGAGAACCCAATTTAAAAGGGTTTTTCCTAGACTTGACAAGCTTATTTTAAAATTCAGTGGAAGAAAACATATAACTCTGATAAAAAAAAATGTGATGAGTGGGGGCAGGCAAGGTGATTTCTCCTCACCAAATATCAAGATATTTTATAAGCAATAGTAATTCAGTTAACTTGACTAGGGATAAGCTCACGGACCAATGAAGAGAGAGCTCAGAAGTAGACCCATGCACACTCGCAAGCATAATCTACGACAGAGGCAGCACCATAAATCACGTGGAAAGGAAAATACTGGGCATTCACCTAGAAAAAAGTAAAACCGCGGTGGATCCCTATCTCACACCAAAAGAAAAAAATTCAGGTTCAATTCATCATTGGAAATTATGTCTTATTTCCTATTATTGGTGATTCATTGAGAATTCCATGTGGATTATGCAATACATGAATTATACATTGCTAATACATTGTTCCTACCCAATGGAAATAAAAATAAACAGAAATGATGGTTTTTAAGGACTTAAAGATGCCCATGCAAAAGGGTGCAAAAAACATTTTTTCCCTTTCTTTAATGTACTGAATCAAGTCAGAAATCACTGTGGTTTTTGGAAGGTCAAAATTTTAGAGCTGGATGGAGGCTCATAAGTAAATGGAGGGACTCCATTACTGTGCAAGTGCTTCTAAAGACTTCTTCGAAGCTAGTGCCAGAGAGCTGCACACAAAATCCAGCTGAACAGTGACAGCGCGCCTGTGCTATTAAGCAGCACCCCTGACTCATCTAAGCCTGCTTGTTGTTAACAGAGGCAAAGCTCAGTCTCACCCTCACTCGCCCAGAACTCAGCTGGTTATTCTCAGGGCCACCCCAGGCATCAGACCACAGAGCATCCGCATGGAAGGAGCTCTCTCTGGATGCCGCAGGGTTTGCTTCCACTGCTGTAGTTCTGAGCGCTGGTGACATTTCTTTCCTGACGTCGAGAGAGGCCCCCCCCTCGCATTGGGTTTTGAGAGAACAAGAATGTTTTAAACATGTTACAGATCACATATGTCCCCGAGCATCTCTCAAGTGAGTCAATTTCCTGCTTGGGAGTTGTTGTTCCCTGTTTTCTGGCTCTCTTCTCTTGATTTTCCTGTTTGATCCTGCAGTGATCTCATAGCA
Organism: Desmodus rotundus; assembly: GCF_022682495.2. NCBI lineage: Eukaryota > Metazoa > Chordata > Mammalia > Chiroptera > Phyllostomidae > Desmodus > Desmodus rotundus. The sequence goes on along the minus strand of NC_071389.1, from coordinate 116,828,417 downwards.
CAGATGTGGCACTGCTATGAACATTTTTGAAAATCTTATTTTCAATTTCAGTTTACATTCAATATTATTCTGTATTAGTTTCAGGTGTACAGCATAGGGGTTAGACAACCACATACTTTACAAAGTGTTCCCCCTGCTATTTCCAGTACCCGTTGGACACCACCCATAGCTATTAGAATATCAGTGACTAGAGACCCTATGCTGTACTTTAGTCCTCGTGACTATTTGGTAACTGCCAATTTGTATTTCACAATCCCTTCTCCTTCCTGAACCAGTCTCCCAACTCTGGGACCCATCAGTCTGTTGCCGTGAACATCTGTATTAGTTTCTAGGGTTGCCATAACAAAGTGCCAGAGGCCGGTTGGCAATATTTTCTCACAGTTCTGGAGGCTGGAGTCCAAGATCAAAGTGACAGCAGAGCTGGTTTCTCCCAAGGACTCTCTCCCTGGCTTTCCGATGGCAGCCCTCTTGCTGCTGTCTCTTTACCTGGTCATCCCTCTGTGCACACACCACCCTGGCATCTCCCTACGTTCAAATTCCCTCTTCTTACAAGGACAGCAGTCAGACGGGAATAGCGCCCACTATAATGGCCTCATCGGAACTTAATCACCTTGTCAAGTTAAAGGCATCTCCAAATATATTCTGAGGAACTGGGGGTTAGGGCTCGAATGTATGTTATTTTAGGGGGATACATTTCAGCCCGTGACACCATTTATGTGATGACTAACTTGGCAGATATACGTAAGCAGCGATGTATGCTGTGAGGCAAGGAGGAACAACAGCTGGAAAGTGAAGGAGAAGGGATCTCTCAACCTCTCCATCCCAGGGAAAATAAAACCCTGATTTCTTTTGTTGAAAACTGCTCACTTTGATTAGGCAATCTCTTAAACTCCCACTTTAATTTCACAGAGAGAGAGTGATGTAAAGAATTTCTTCAAAAGAGGTAACTAGAGATGTAACAATCTATCAACTGTCTTTAACAGCTCCTGCAAAATATCGTCTTTTTTCCTTCTGAGCAGCTACAATTCTCAATATGCCACCCCTATGTCCAAACATATGTGCAGGGCCCAGAGATAAATGGGCAAAACGTGAGAGTGTAGGGAGAGGAACGGAAGACATGGAGACAAGGGAAGCCAGTGAATCGAGACTTTAAAGAAAGAAGCACAGTTAAGAAAAATAAACGCTATTGAGAGCTAAGAACACTCTGCAATGGTGATTCTCTGAATGAACCCACTAGGGTGGGACTAACCAAGTGAATTTCTGGTGTGAAAAAGAGGCAACAGGAAGGAAAAGGAAAGAGCAAGTACTTATAACTCAGTTGCTCATTTTGAAATGAGATGTAATCTCCTTAAAAAGACTTGGGAGAAGGGAAGAGAACGTGCAGTTGTCAGTGGAGACTTGGGGGCGGGACAAAGCTCTGCCCTGGCTGGGTTTTCAGGTCAAACAGACAATATCCTCAAAGGCTGAACCTGGGACTAGCAGAGGGCCCTACAGTCCCATATTCTGGTGTTAAAAGTCTATACCATGCCTAAGTAAATGTATTTGAGGAGCTGTGGCCAAAGATGGGAATTTATAATTACATATTGATCTGTATTGGATTACATGGTTGGCTGCAGAGTTTGGAATCTCTCCAGGATTACTTCCCTGCCAGCTTCTAGGTAACTTACAGTACTTTCGAAGCACCTCTGAATACACATTTTCAACAGATGGAATCACTAAATGCTTAGTGCCACGATCCATGGATGCGTTACCACCCACAGTAGACAAAGCAGATACTCTGTCTGCTCCACTCGCATTCCAATAAATATTTACATCCTTCCATGGACCCATTTCAAGACGCAATATATGGAGTCTCGTTGCTCTTTTAAAGTGGATGCAAAAACTAGTTGATGACTTCCGGATTTTCCAGTTAACTTGCTCTCACACACGTATTGTTTTAGCATAAAAAACAGACACAGTTCATGGTCTGTAGATATTTTTATTTACATATCAATCATACTTCTAAGTATGGTAGCAGTAATGTTTTTTCAAGTAGGAACAATTTTTTAAAAAGTATTTATGCCCCGACAGGTGTAGCTCAGTTGGTTGCACGTTGTAACACAAAGTGAAAGGTCACGAGGCAACCAGTTGGTGTTTTTCTCCCTTTCTCCCTCCCTTCTCCTGTCTCTAAAAATAAATAAATAAATGAAATCTTTTTTTTAAAAAAAAGTATTTACACTTTTAAAGCCCAGAATTGTAGAACTTTCAGAACCTTCAAGAATATGTGGTCTAGCCCTCTCTTTTAGATGAGGAAACTGAGGCACAGATATGTAAACTGACTTGCTAAGCAGCAGCAGAGACAGAGGAAGAAGTAGAAGAGGGAGAGAGGAGACTGCAGTAACCGTAAGCACCAGCTGCGTGGCCGGATCCAGTCTAGCATGCGCACATGCGCACATGCGCACACACACACACACACCTCACAGCGTCCTTATCACCATCCTAGGGCAGTGGGGCTGAGATTGAGCTTAGGAAACACTCCTTGTGACTCTGAGCAACTGATTTAAACCTGTCTGAATAATAAATACCACAACAGCTCTTTCCCATTTCCCTACACTTTCAAAGAAAATAAACAGAGCCAAGTTATATCAAGTTCAAAACTGGCATTTAAAATGGGACTATACAACATTAGATTCAATAGCTTCTCAAAATCTTGGGTTTCTTTCCTACTATTCAATCTCTGGATTGTTACTGGCTTCTATGTTGGCAACATAATTGACATTCAGTTAAGAAAGTATGAATTAAGACATATTTGGGTGTAAATCTAGTGAAGTTCTGGTTGGTTGACATTAATTTATCAGTGATAAAAAGTTCCATAATCTTTTGATTGTTTTTATTTTGAATGCAATTATTTGAATGAAAATGGAATTTTCATTATGCTTCAGCATGTCTAACCTGAATAGGAAATTTACTGACTATGGCGTATCTTTCATAGCCCTCACCCAGTGTTCACAGTGAGAGACAAAAAGGTACAAGAATCAGCTAGTAATTGATTCAAACTCAAGACTATCTGACATCAGAAACCAAGCCAAGGAAGTATGGAATGTGTTTAAAACATATTGCCCTGGCTGGTGTAGCTCAGTGGATTGAGCATGGGCCTGCGAACCAAAGGGTCGCCCGTTCAATTCCCAGTCAGGGCAAATGCCAGGGTTGCAGGTCAGGACCCTAGTAGGGGGCATGTGAGAGGCAACCACACATTGATGTTTCTCCCCATCTCTTTCTCTTTCCCATCTCCTCTCTCTAAAAATAAAATAAATAAAATATTTTAAAAAAATATATCAAGCTTACTTAAATGTTCTTAAAACTTAAAGATTCTTAAAACCTAACGCTTCTTAAAACCTTGTGTTTGTTTCACAGAACTGGTAGTCCAATTGGAGATGTTTCATTGTACTGAGCGCTGGTGCTCAATTTCTGTGATCCCATTAATAAGTGGTTCGATTTGGCAGAAAGAAGAAATACTTTCTATGTGTTGGATCCACAACTACACTGGTAAACACCGCTGGATTTCAGGGCTAATGAGACCTGATGCTTCACCTATTGACTCAAAGTGCTGTGAACACAAAAGTCATCCTCCAATCCCACAAGGTAAGTCTGAATTGCAGGAGTGATTAGGTAAGAGCGTGACCAGTCACTACTGCCCTAAATACAGCTTCCAGGGCATATGCCATTCCTATTTGTAGGAGCTCAGTGGCACAGTATTAGTTTTCTACAGACAGCAAGTAACATTCGTTGTCAGATTTTCTGTGCTTTCCTGCTTATATTTAATGCACAAGGTTCGTGTCTGAAGTCGACGCTGTTTTTCCTTACCACTACTCAATTTTCTTTCACATCACTTTGGAAGTCTAACTCTGCCCCTGGGTCATCCTCAGTAGAATGGACACTGGGAAGGGGATGGGTTGTGTTGGTTTTTATGTCATCATGCCCATAATTAGGCATTGTTTTCAAAAAGGAAACAACCGAATGTCCAGGCACAGTAACCCTGTACCCTCGCGCAGTTTGGTGATCTAAAGTGGTGCACTGACAAGCCTGGTAGGTATTCTTGTTCTAATCTCAGATAGTCCGCTCCCAGTCGCCAAGCGTGCACTCAGTGAATCAGATCTACTTCCCTCAGTGTTTTAGATCCCGTTTGTATCCCAGCACAAACACACATTTCCTGACGGAAAGGAGCCCAGTCCTGAAAAGGGAAGTTGAAGTCTTTAAGCTTCAGATAAGTCTTTTCAACATAACCCCCCCCAAAAAAAACTAAAAACAACAAACCCCACCTTTGGCAGGACTTGAGTGTATCCTATAGCAATGCAAATTAGAAACCTGTGCTTTATTTCATGCCTATTACTACACAAATTATAAAGTGTACTGACACCACATCAACCAACTCCCCAGAAGTATCTGTAGCTTCAGAGAGCAGCCTTGTTGAGGGGGAGGGGCAAAAGGAACTAAAGTTTGGATTCAGAGGTTTGTGAAGATACTCATTGCCACTGTCCCAGACTCCCCTTGACTCTCGCCTCAGGGAGGGCACATTTTGAATATTCATTCAGACCTAGATTGAGAGGAACCCTACTTGACTGGATTAGGCCTATGAAGTCAAGTTGTTACAGTTTATGAAACAGAACCAAGTGAAATGAAGCTCATAAAAAGGCTGATATAACAGCCTATATCTGAGCTTTCCTATTCTCTTAGTTCACCCTGTGTCTTTGAACATCCATTTCCATCTTTCAAGAACTACAGATCACATACCTGCTGACTCTTCCTCCTGTTCAATGAAAAGGATCACCAGGTTAATGAGTGGCAATTTCAAGCTCCACCTGGAAAACATTTTGTTTTACGAAACACCCTGACTTGACAGCAGAATCCAAGTAAACCAGCTGGTGGACATTTATGGAGGGCCTACTGTGGGCACCGATGCGGCCAGGCAGCAGGGAGACAGCAGCTGAGACGACCAACAGCACCCAGCCACACGGAGCAAAGCCACACGGAGGGAGGAGAGACACTACACAAGCCAGTGCAGTGTGACGTGGGCTCTCACGAAGAAATAGGCAGAGGTGTGATGGAACATGGCAGGGAGACGTAGCCACACCTGGGTAGTGGGAAGGATTCCCTGATGGAAACTTTCGAATTGAGGCCCGGAGAAAGAAAAGTTTTTGAGTGGGTGCAGAAGGAGTAGAGAAATGCAGCCGAGGGGAGAGAGGTGTATACCAGAGACATGGAGACAATCTAGTGTAGCAGGAAAAAGGGAGCGGTTGGGAACAGGGCAGGGGGAGGTGGGGGGCAAGTCACAGATCTCACAGGGCCTGGTGGGCCAGCCCAGGGACTCTAGAATATTTTGCCGGGGCAATTAGGAACCACTGATGGGTTCTCAGCAGAGGAGTCATATGATCAAGTTGTTGTTTGCTGTTGTTTTAGGTCAGTCTGGCTGCAGTTGGTGTAGAACTGAAGGATCTGGTTTCTTTTGGTTACAACTAAGTAAAGGATTGAACACTCACTCAACCCTTTTTTTAAACTAAAAATTTCCTTATTACGTAGTGGGGTGCTCTAAGTAGCAATGTAGGTACAGAACTATTATCCCAAAGCAGACAGTAGTAAGCTTTCTGTGGCCAAGGGAAGGTGTTAAAATTCATACTTGGGGCAAAGTGTTCTTTACCCCGGGAGGGAGCGCTCTGGCCCTGCACATGTTAGCGGGATGCCTACTGACGGTGAGCCACTCCACTCCAGTGATGTAATCCCAAAGCAAACGCTTCTGATATTAAGTGTCCGTTTCACTAACTTAAAGGCTACTCCCTTGTGAGAAAGGCCCATATTCACAGAAAAATTTTTTCCCCTGCTTCTCATAGAGTCCTACATTTTTGTAGATCATCCACTCTAGCTAAAGGGGCAGAGCAGACACTGAGGAACCGGTAAGGAGGCCATTGCTCTCGTCTGGGAGACGTGATGGAGGCTTGGAGTAGAGTGGTGAGGGGTCCACCCATGAGGGGCTGTGGGACAGGAACAGCAGGACTCGGCGATCTCCTGAATATGATGTGCTAAAGGGAGGAACTTGGAGTGGGACTCCTGAGCAGTTGGTTAGGGGCCACTGACTGAGGTGCGGGATGTGAAGACGCATGCGCACGTGGGGATGTACTGAGTAGTCACCAAGGGTGGATAGAAGTAAACAGGTGGGTAGATAGGACTGGAGGTCAGAAGAGAGACAGGAGTGAGATCTGGGTTTGGGAGCTGTGGGCACACAGACATTGACTGAAACCCAGGTGGTCTAACAGAGAGGACAGGATGGGAGGGGAAGGGCCTGGGATAGACCCAGAGAAGTGCAGGACTATTTCAACAGCCTCCTAGGCAGACCCCTGCTTCCAACCTTGCCCCCTAATAGTCTTTTGCTTAAAATCCCCCACTGGCCTCTAATTTCACTCACAGTAAAGCAAGTCCTTGCTGTGTCGGACAACGGCACAAGATCTGCTCTGCCCCTCTCCTAGCCCCAGGGGGCTTCTCCGTCCTCCTCCCCACCGCTCTCCTCACCAGGCACGCTCTGCTCCAGCACGCTGGCTTCCTTGCTGTTCTCCAAATGTACCGAGTACACCCCACCACAGAGGTTTCGCGCTCGCTACTCTGTCGCTTCCTGAGGGCTCCGGTTCAGTCGGTGAGGGCCGCCCTGAGCATTTTATTCTAAACTGCAACGTTCACCCACCCCCCTCCCCTGCTTTCTAAAACTTAACATCTGTGTGACATCTGTCTACTTTCCATACAGCTCCTTGGGTATAACATAGCATACAGTACATTCATATGTTATGTACCATATTTGTATTTACTGCATGTCAATCATCATCCAGTGCACTATACATTCATGTTTATAACTTACCACCCCCAAATGTAACTCCAAGAAGCCAGCAACTTAATTTTGTTCACTGCTCCATCCCTAGAGCCAAGAAAAATTCCTGGCATGAAATATGCACTTGCCAAAATATTTGTTGAGTTAAAAACTCCAACATTTCGTGATACCATAGACAAGGAGGAGGGATCGAGGGTGTGGGAGGAGAACAAGAAAACACAGTGTCACAGAAACCAAGGAAGCGTGCGTGCTGCCGGAAGCTCTTGTTGCTCAGCCCCGCGGCAGACACTGTGCTCACCATCCCCACCCCTCACACCATCTCCTTTAGACCTTGCTGCAGTCCTGTGAGGAAGGTGCTACCCCCATTTAAAAAAAAAATTAGCTAAGTAACTTTCCCGAGGTCATGATGATGTGTAGTAAGTTCTGTTGAGAGGAATTAAATATGAGTCCTACAAACTGTCTGCTGAATGGATTCACAGGGAGACCACCGGTGACCTTAACAAAAACCTGGGCAGTGTCCAGCCTGGAGAAGAGAGAGGGAGGGGGTGGGGGAGGGGAAGAATCGAGGACAGGGAGGCAACCTGTCTGTCCAAGGCTGGCCTGTGAAGAGGAGTGTGGGGAAAGAACTGGACCTGTGGTCACAGAGGAAGACGGCTTTATTTTAGGTGAAGAGGAAATAATTTGAATTTCTAAAACCCAACCCCTTTCAGAGTTTTGGTTAGCATGTCTATACGAGCAATCAGCACAGATGAGGAATTTGTTTCCCTTGTTTCCTGCTCCACAGAAATTCAGATTTTGCTTATACATTTGGTTTAAAAAAATCCTTAGCTTTGCATAAAACTTGCTTCCCACATCCTACAGACAGAGAAATCTACAGAAAAGGAGATGTGTAATTGGGTCAACATAACAAAGAAACAAAAAGATGACCTACTCGGATTCTCTTGGGAAGATGAAAACAGCAGGGCTCTAGACAAATCAATCAACATGCTATTCTGTAACAACGCGGAGGGGAGGCCCACACCCTGTACCTGGGCCCCGAGAACGAGCCGGCTGTTCCTTCTGATTTAGCCACTGTTTGCCACCTTCTGCAAGTTGCTCAACTTCAGCGTCAGGATAATGTTTACTATACCTCTCTCGGTTCTGAGCACAATCAGACGAGGTGGAGCCAGTAAAATTGCTTGATACACATACCAGATATTCCCAGTATTACTTGTAAATAAAAGTCAGCCTAAAAAATTCTTAATCATAATGTACACAGCCTGGAAGGAACCTGTTTGGGTATGTGTACAAACATTCACCAACTGAATCAAGAGGGGAAAAAAATGCCAAAATTGTTTAACAATTCCACATGATAGGTATTTAGAAACACCTGCATATTTATCATTCATTCCTACAACTGGTGCTAGTTGAAACTGATTTTCTGCAAATCAGGTTAAGCCAGGCCTGAGCTTGAGGCAATGTCTGCTCTCTGAAAATACTGTGTGACATGCTTTCAGTTTGCTCTGGATCTGACAATGTAACAATTTGTACCCAAGTCCTGCTACATAGTAATTCCATGCGTTTACTAACCAAAGAAAAACCAGTACAGCCAGTGTAATTAATTATAGACCAGCCAAGCATCAAGACCCAGCCTTAAAAACTTCTGAAATTAGGCGTCACTTGGGGCAAGACCACACGTGCCTCCAGCCATGTACCAACTCCCCAACTGTGCCCATTTCTTCTGAAGACATGGGTATGGCCACCTCCATTTAGAGAAATGAAAATAGAAGAAAATCATTTGGGCTTTACTTTTAGTTTTATATTTAAATCGTTCAAGTCCTGCCCTTTCGTTATCACTGTGCATTATGAATATTGAAAATGCTGAATGGGGGTGGGGTGGGATTAGGTGTTATTAAGTGTTACAGCGACCAAATGCATCAGGCGTTTCACTTATGTAACATTCTGGGCTCCAGATACCTCTGAGTGGGAGTGAATCAATCCCACATCCAAGCAGATAACAGCTGAAGCTACCCTCTCTGCACAATTATTCCGGGCATCTTCTAGTATCTCTGCAAAATAAGGTGGGCTCTCCTTCCTTTCCCGGACCCCAGAAACACCCAAATCGCACTGTCGTCTGGGCTGCTCCGGCCCCTGTGGCTGTGGCTAGGAATGAGCGCAGCGGGGCAGAGGGGAGAGTGGAGCTCGGCTTCGGTAATGCGTTCAGGGCTCATAAAAGAGTTGAGAATCCAGTGACTTCAGGAGCAATCCTGTTGCCTCCTAAGTCTGCAAGGGAATTCTTGCCTCCAAGGCAGTCTTGGCTAGGATCATGAGTACTAAAAATTCAAAACAAAAACAAAAAAACAAAAGATAGGGATATTCTTCTTCACAGAGGTAGGGACCAGGAGATCACTAAGATGGGAATTTCCACAAACTACCTCTGTCCAATCTTCACCCCCTCCCTCCCATGGTTCTCCCCGCCCTCTGCACGTCAGACAGTCTGTATCACTCACCATTCCCAACACCGGCCTCGCCTGCCTGTCCCATCTCTGTGCTCTCGCAGGTTTTGTTCCCGTAAAAACCTAAAGCGATGACCGCCTCCCCACTCTCATGGAAATTCCTCCTTGCTGGGTCCTGATGGAATGCTCCTCCTCAAAGAAGTCTTCCTCAATTACTGGAAGCAGGATCTCCTCCCCCTTGCCACAGATAATATGTTGTTTACAACAGTAATAAGAGCTGGTGGTAAGATTACTTACTAAGCACATTCTATAGGGCAGGGATCAGTACTTTATACATTTTATTTTATGTATGAATCCTCACAATACCTTCCACACAAACACACTGTTATTGTTCCCTTTTATAGATGAGAAAAGAGGCCTAGAAAGGTTAAGTACTTTAAAAGGGAAGTGGGGGAACTGGACAGGAGCCAGGCAGTCTGATTCCAGAGCTCACACACTCTACATGTTGCCTCATACTGCAGTGATCGGTGCCGTATGGGAATTTCTGCTCTGTGAATTTCTGAGGTTGTATGTCTTTGGGTATCCCGTTATGTTAATTCAGAGCCTGGCTCAACGCAGGTGCCTAAATTTGAGCAAAAGCGATTTGGTGTGGTTTTATATATTTCTAGACAGATCACTGTGGCTGACTTTTCCATGCATGCTATCACTGTCTACTCTATCTTTAATTCAAAAAAAAAAAAAAGGATTTAGGGCAGGTCAAGAGTTGCAATTATAACTGGCCTTCCAGTTATAATTTAAGAACTACAATTTAAAATGTGAGAATCCAAGACCCAGGAAAGTAGGAGAAACCTGAGCCCTGAAACTTCCTAGAAGCATCGAAAGGGCCGGCAGGATGTGGACACCACTGGTCTCTAACTCTGGCAATGAGGTTTCTGAGACATGAAAGAACCACCTCTGTGTGCACGGGCTCGATCGCTTAGAATGGCAGGTCGGGGGTTCTTTCTTTTCAAGTACATGGTAAAATTGTGTCGTGTTGCCATCAGCGTTTCTTCATACTTCCTGTTTTTGGTCCTCTGGTGAATAATACGTTCTTGTTGAGAGAATAAGGCAGTATGGCTCCAAGGTTAAAAGCAAGTGGGCTTTAATGCTCACTGGACTTGGTCTGAATGAGTCCTGTAGGGGAGGAAAAGGGTTTTCTCAACCCTCTTAGGGTTTGAAAAGTAAATTAGCAAAAATATTAACAGGGGGAAAAATACAAATTTATTTAATCTAACTTTTCTATGATACAGGAGCCTTCACAAGGAAATGAAGACCTAAAGAAGCAATTAAGTATTGGGCATTTTATGCTAGGTTTGATGAAGAGTGGACAGTTATAGAGAAACGTGGCAGTAAACTGGGGGAACTCAGCAAGGCCTGCATGTTCAGACTCTTCTTAGTGTCCCTTGGTCTTTGGAGACTAGGGCCCTCCTTCCCTCTGAGTACAGGGAGGGTTCCATGGCCTGTCTTAGGGGAGAAGGCGGGAGTCTGGTCAGAGTGTTCTTCCTGCTTCTGCTTTTTCTCAAACACCTTCAACTTGAAATATTCAATATTCCAAGGTCCCATACTATGGGATGGCCTGTCCTGAACCCCCCAGCCCCCGCTTGGTCCCCAGCTTTATGAGGTGGGACAAGTTTGTGCCTCAGCCTCCTTGTCTGATACTGGAGATAACATCGGCCCCTATTTGTAAGGTGATTGGAAGGACAGAATGGGCTAATGCATATAAAGTGCCTAGTCAATAAACATTAGCTCTTGTTATTTAACAATTACTATTATTAATATTAATCGCTCCTCTCAGTGGTCATGGTTTATAGCTCACAGGGGAGCAATTTTTTATGTGAAACATTCTTTTCTAAAAGTATTGGTAAGTGCTATTCTTTTCTGCTCTGCAGAGCTAGCAGTATATACAGAAACCCGTAGCTCTAATCCTGAGGAATGAAGAGACAGAAGCTGTAGAAGTGCCATCTGGCAATTAAAACTGCTCAAAATATGGTGGCCTCTGAAATTATAAGCCTCCCTCTTACCCCACCCAGCTGCAGTCACCTCCTATGGATCTTGCCTTTGGTGCAACTTAAGGTCCAAGTCTAAGACCCCAGCCAGTTTAATGCAGCCACATACACATACGTATATACACACATATGTCATCAGTCCTCAAAGGCCTGGAACACAGGGTGTCAGGGGGACATGCAGTTGCAGATATTGGATCCGCTCCGAGACTGGACAGTCAGAACACTTCTTTCCCCTGACTCCAGTGACAGGAGGCAACAGAGCATTTCAAACAAACGAAGACCACAAACTCTAGGGGACACTGCTCAAGTTCTGCATTCACTACTGTGTGATCCTGGGCAAGTTACTGAACCTCTCTGTGCCTCAATTGCTTCATCTATAAAAAGGGATGTTGTAAGAATAAAGTTGGTTCATATGAATGTTTTCATTATTGGACGATCATGTGACCAAGCCAATGTCTCTCAGTCCAGGGACTTTTGCTGGAGATGCTTTGGCCAGAGTCACTAACTTGGTAAAAATATAAGCTGAGGACCGTCAGGGGCCACCTGGGGAGAACGTGTTCCTGAGAGCAGACTTCCCACAGAGGAAGGAGAACTGAGAGGTGGCGAGAGCAGCTAGGGCTCCACGCTATTGATTGAGGCTGGAATCCAATCAGCCCCATCTAGGTGGGGCTTTTCAATGACATGGGCCATTAACTCTTCTTTTTTCCCTTGAGTCAGTTTGAGTTGGTTTCCACCACCTGTAACAAAAGACTTGTGGCCTAGCTTTACTGAGGTATAAATCATATACCATACAATCCACCATTTAAAGTGTACAATTTCAGTGGTTTTTAGTACATTCATGGAATCGTGAGACCATTACCATGATGTAGGAGTTTTGATTCAAAACTCCTCAGAGATGGCTCAGTAGACATAGGATGTGGGCGGTAGTGGGGATGGCAGGAGCCAATCTGCTTCAAAGTCCTCACCATTCTGAAACTATGTAGAAAGCTGGAATCCCTGACTTTTTAATTTGGGACTGGCTTAAAGCTCAGCACCGAATACTGGAAAAGGAAATGAACTGGGAGTTAGAGCCCTGGCTTTCTTTCGAGGGAAAGAAAGAAAATCCCTATAAATTTCTTTCTAATTTCGAGGGAAATTAGAAAATCCCTATGGATCTTTGATACTCTACATAATTCTATAGTTATAGTCACAGATTCTCTCATTTGTTGTGGTAAAACTGAGGACCAGAGAAGCTAAGCCAACTGTTCAAGTTGACAGAGGTATTTACTGTAAGACACACTTAAGAATATAGTTCAGCTTTCTGTTGTTAGTTTTGAGGCATTCTTACTTATCCTGCAGGATTTCACGCTCAAGAGCCAAGAAAATCTGTTAAAATGGTGGGAGGTTGAGAGACTCTTTGTAAAACCAAGTAAACATTCACTTATTCATTCATTCATTCATTCAAGAAATGCACTGTGATTTTGGGTATTCTCCATATTTATGTTTAATTCCAGTGTTTCTCCTCAGACAAAATAGTGTTCCACCTACAAACTAGAGGTAAATTAATATACCTTCCTTAAAGCAGGATAGAATAGCAAATTTCAAAAATATTCTATGCTGTATGGTGTGTTAGGTGGATAATAAACTGGTGAGTTGAGTGTCCACATACATTTGTGCAATAATCTTGGTTTGCAGGACCAGGAAGTTTAATTACAAAGAAGTGCTGCTGGGGATAGGGGTGGATGGTAGTCAAAGGAGTAAGTACGCTCTTCATCTAATAAAAATAAGGAGACTTGATAACCAAAAGGGAAATTTAGAGTGATTTCACTTCTAACGCTTGAGGCTTCACAGGGTTTTGCAAAAATATAAAGAACAACCCTTTAGTTACTAATTACAAATCTGTGTATCTGGGCACACAGAACTCTCTATACAGGCTTTGGAAATTTTTAGAAACACATTTCCTGGAAGAACACGAGAGGGTTGGCTCTAGCCAACAAAATGTAATACAGCCGGGGGCAGGATGCATTGTACTGAGCCGTATTCAAGGACCTGGGATATCCTGTGAAAACACATTAAGAACTCCCAGGGAAATATCATCAGCAGGGATATTTTTTGTGGTCATCGTCATTTTTAATGCATGTTTTTTCCTTTGTGAATCCGGGCAAGATAAGTTGAACTCCGTAAAAGAGTATTGGCCGTTGGATTTAAATTGCAAGCTAGAGGTGCTCAAATTTTTAAACTAAGTTTAAGGTGAGGTCCTTGGATGGAATTTAAAGGGAAAATAGTGCAAAAAGAAGAGAAACTGTCTGTAATTCCATTACCCTTCTACAACTACTACGAGGACTTTGACACGTTTTCATTTACGTTTTCCCTAATATTTGTTGTATATAGTTGAAATTGGCAAGACCCCCTTCCACCAAACTATCCTCCCTCCCAACACATGCATATTCTCATCCTTCGAAACCAGCAAGACCCATCTCTTCATGTCCGTTCCCCCGTTAAGGGCCCGTCACTCTAAGCCCAGGATACGGGCAGGTAAGCATCATCACCAGGCTGCCAGTCCCCCACAGTGCTGACGGCCCCTTACACACTTTCCTCAGAACCCAGGCTCTGTCATCAGCGGAGTCCTCTCTATCCCTAAACTTGAATATTTTCTCCACTTTCTTGTTCTAACAAGGGTCTCCCCGCAGATGCTGTCCACTCTGCGGGTTTTCTCTCCCACTCCCTTTGTGCCATGGCCCCGAGCTGACTTCTGCAGTTGCCCTCCTGGCTCCTCTGTGTCACCCATCTTCCTCTCTCTCTACACTTGCCCCCTTTCCAGAGTTGCTGTCATCAGCCTTCACACAGGCTACCCCTCCTTGCTGCGGTTATCAGTAGAACCCCCAACTGTCACCCTCCTCACATTGAAGAGTTTGGCCCCTGACTCAGTTACGTTTGCCAACATCCCTCGGTTACAAATACTTGGTGACTTACAGGAACACTGCCCCAGTGTGCCCTGACCACTTTTGCATCAGGCATCCTGCCCTCTGCTGACCTCAGCTTCCCGGAGTCGCTGCCTCCACCGCCCATTGCAAGCACGTCCCATCCACATCTTCAATTTCCAGTTCACTCCCGTGAGTGCTCTCCCAGTCCAAGGAGACCTATGATGCATCCATCCCACCATCTTTTCAATATTATCAGTATTCTCCACATCTTCGCTTAACTTCTTAGCAGCCTATCATCATTCACTCACTCATGCCCCCAACTCCCTTGCTTCTTCTTCCCTTCATAATATTCACCCAGCAAACCCTCTGCCTGGGTTAAATCTGACTCCCCACTTACTCTGTGCCTGCATCCACGCAGCTCAACGTGGCTGGGGGAAAACAGAGCCACGTGGTGTGTCTCATTTCAGACTCATGATCAGAAACCAGGATCATGCTCTCGTTATCCTACCTCATTCCCCCGGCCCATTAACTCTCCCTCTCTCTTAGCAGGTTATCCTCTCTCCTCAAACCTCCAACACTTCCTCCTCCTCCACTCTCGCTCTTGGTTCATGATCTTACTTTGTACTTGTCTGAAAGAAAAAATAGAAGCAATCAGAAGAGAACTCCCACGGGTTCCCACCACCACAGAGACCCACCACTGCATCTGTGCCTTCCCTCCTGCTGCTCTGGACGAGCCATCTGTGACCCCGAGGCCAGTCCCTCTCCTGCTCTATATCCCAGCCCCCTCCCTACTCAGGGCCATTGCACCAGCAACTCTCCCCCTTCCCGCAGCATCATATTTTCGCTCTCCATGTGTTGTTTCCAACAGCAGGCAAACACGCTGTTGTGTTCTCAGTCCTTAAAAATCCCTCTCTAAGGTTAATCCATCATTAACCCCTGTTAAAACTAAGTCATCACGCCTGCTCAAAATCCTTTAATGGCTCCCATCTCACTCAGAGAAAGACCAAAATCCTACAAAGACCCACACAGTCAGACCTCACTTTGACTTGACCCTCTGTGCTCCAGCCAAGCTGGTATCTTCACAAGCAAGCACACCAGGCACGCTTTCTTAGAGCCTTGCACTTGCTGTGCCCTCGAAGTGCTCTTCCTCAAGACATGTGAACGCTCATTCCCTCCCTTCACAACTTTAATCAAATGCCATCTTTCAGTGAGACTTGCCAAAGCCTTCCTATGTAAGGCTGTGTTGCAACCCCAGCCCCTGATACTTCCTCTCTCATCCCTGCTATATTTTCCTTCTTAGTACTTGGCATTTTCTAACGTACCACATAATGTGCGTACTTGTTAGGTTGTTGACTGTTTCCTCCAGTCGGTATTCACAGAACTAGAACATAAGCTCCTTCGGAGCAAGAATTCTTTTAATTGCTTTGTTTACGCTAAATGTATCCCAAGCACTGCGCTGTTTGTCACATAGTAGGTGCTCAATAACCATCAGCTGAATAAAGAAATGATTAAAATTAAAGACACAGGCATAATGTCTTATGATTTCACAGTTTTCATAATCAGGCTCACATATGATTCTTCTATAGCTTCTGCATTAACAGTGCTCTGGATCAGACGCATGGAGCGTTGTGTTAAGTTCTACTGTGAACATGTCTTTGTCTTTCAGACAGAATTTGAGTTCAGAATGAGGGGAGTTAAAATCCTGGAGAGCCATTGGCAGTTCACCGAGTCTCCTTTCCTGCTTTCATTATGATTTATACTGAGTCTGGTTTGGAGGGAGAAGATCTTTGTGTCTGTCCTGGGGAGGGAGCAGAGATCTTGGGAGGACTTCAAAAAGAATATTTGGCAACAGAAAGCATCACTCAGAGCGTAGACATGACACCCATGAGAGGCCAAGGGGGAAAAAAGGAGCTGGAGAGAGAAGGTAGAACCAGTCATATCCCCTGAGACTATGGCTCTCTGGGTCATAGGACATCATGGCTCAAAGCAGATGCTAAGGATTAAAAAAAAAAAGTGGCATTCCACAATAGAAACCAAGATTTTGGCCATGATTCAATGTAAAAATACTATAAAAACAAATCACAACAGGATAGAGGTTCTGAAACAATAGGGAGACAGTAGCTGAGCAGTGGACAGGACCTGGGTTGAGGCTGGCTTCACACTTGCCAGAGCTGGGACACAGTTCCCGGCAGGTCTGGCAGAGGATGGGGACTTGATGGATGCCAGCTCACTCCGCTGCCGCCCCCCCCCCCCCCCGGCCTCCACTGTGTCCCCAGAGCAGAGCGTGGCACAATGTAAGACGAAGAGTGAATGCTCAACAAACATCACTTTAATGAATCAAGGCCTAACTCAGGAGGACTGACGTCTCCAGTCGAGCTGCCTCTACCTTCGCACCAGACTTCACACAACTGGCTTGTTTTTTTCTTATTGCCCTTCACCCTTTCACCTTCTGCTCAACCCCCTGCCGAAATCATCTTGCCATTTGTTATTTGTGTCCCCTCTCCACAATGGATCTGGCGCCTGCTACGTCAATCCCTGAGCTGCCAAACATTAATTTCCATTTAAAAACATAGCTTTTCAGTGGAGAAACAGACCAAAGAGGCACTGTGCAGACTCCAGCCTCCATTTATTACTCCAGGCTGACAGGTTTTTCAGCAGGTTCTTGTTTTTCTCCTCTGGAGGAAAGCTTGTTTCCAGAGAAGGATTTCCCCTCTTTGTGTTCACTCTTTGTTCACAGTTTCAGTGTTTACTTTTGCTTTTTATCTTTGCATAATCCTTGCTCTTTCAAGAATCTGAAGAGACTCTGGACTGGAAAGCCTCACTCCTCCCTGGAAAAGTCTCTGGTTCTTGCCAGTAGCGGCTGACACATTTCCCTAGTTGTCTTTTTACATCAAAAATGTGAAAGGATGCTGGTGAATCCTGAGGATAAACCTCAGATAACCCGGTATTTGTTTATGGGGTATTTTTCAAGTCTTCAACCAAGATTTTGTACAGCAATCAATTCGTTTCTGTGGAGTTCCTGGAGAGAGGGTTCCAGATCTGTGCTGGCTGTGTGCGTAACCACGGACCTACTTAGATGTCTGGCGAGGCCAAGGAGGTGGAGGGTCTCTTTGCTTGGAAGGCAGGGGAGCCCACTGCTCAGAGAACAGCTGTGCCCTGCTCTGTGAAGCAGGTGGCTGCTCTTGTGAACGAGCTTATAAGCAATGAGGGATGGGTGGGGTGGGAATTGCTTGGAAAACACTGGAGCAGCAAAAGAAGTGACACCGTGAGACCCCCCCCCCCACCCCCGGCAGAAAATAATCTCTGTGAATGCAGGGCCACTTCTTGATTTGTTCCTCGTGTCCCCTGCACCAAGCTGTGTGCACAAGTCATGACTGGTGTTCAGTAGGTATTTGTGGAATGAATGAGTGAGGTAGGAGGACAGGGCACGGCAAGAATCCTCTTGAATAAGAAGGAGAGTTTTGGGAGGAGTTCAGGTTGTTGTTTTCATGTTTAATTTTACTAGGAAATATTTATAATTCTACTGAAACCCTGGGTTGGTATGGCCTGGAGAAAAATGAGTACCTAAAGCTTTTCTCTCTCTCTCTCTCTCTCTCTTTTTTTTTTTGCCATAAATGCCAAACCAAAAAAGGGGGCTCCAGGCAAAAACTATGGTGCCTAGCGTGTGCCAAATATGATGCCAGATAGGAGATGGGAAACCAAGAAAGTGGCTCCTGTATAGAGAGCTGTATTTAGGTGCGTTATCGCACATGTGTATATACACCTGTACATATACAGTTAAATGTACTCAACACTTGCCTCATGCCAGACACTTATTTTTCTAATACTCCTAAGATACTGTGGTATTATTATTTCCATTTCATGGGTACAAAAATTGAGACTCTGAGAAGTTAAAAAATGGCTGAATATAAGGCAATCTTTAAAATAAAGTGACTCATCCTTTTCCCAATGAAAATATTTCTCCCTCACAAAAATTTCTGGCTAACTTGAATAAAAAAGCTCTTACAAATGATGGTACAAAATCTCTTATATGCACTGTTCAAAATAAGGAAACTATAAAAGGTCATTTGTTTAATTTTTCCTTTGGTCAAAACAAAGGAGAGGCAAATAAATTTTGGAGGATCCCTTTCTTGACAAAATACTCAAAACTTTATATCATCTTTGGAAGTTACACTTACCAATTTGAATAATTTTACCTCATGACAATTAGCATATAATGTTATATCCACAGGCGATATGAAAATTTAGAAAGCCTGTATTCTCCAAGTCGGTTTCTTAGAGACCACTTTAAAAAGATATTTAATAAATTACTAAAAACAGAGTAGGGTTTTATTACGGGAATGTTTTCAGTCTTCAGCTTTATCCAAGAGCTTTCTCCTCTGTGGCTTTACCATTTAGCACCTTGTCTCTGCCTTTACATCAACAGACGCGGAGGCCTCGAGTTTCTGTAACCAGCAATTGCTAAAAGGGAAAACTCAGTTTCAGGCCACGGACGAGATCGCATTTGCCGAGTGTGAATCAGATACACGGACCCTAAATCTAAGGCTAACCCGGGTAAGGCTAACGAGAGGGAATCAGCTTCAAAGGCTGTGTGTGGAAATACCAACTCCCATCTTTTGTCCTCCAACTAAATCATTGCTGAGACTTTTTCCACACACACACTTGTAAAAAGTGATTTGTAACGGTCTACCTGGTGGATCTAGCCATCTGTTTAAACAGCTGGAGCCAAAAATATTTGAATCTGCACACATACAAAGACCTGTGAGAAAGCACAGGGACTGCATCGAGGGCCTCCAGATGGCTCAGCCTGGGGAACACCGGCAGGGGGAGGGAGAGACAAGAAGAGGGAAGGCTGAGGTATTCATGCCCCCAGTTTCCTTCTCTATGGCTCACTGCGGGCAGGCTGCCTCCCTGCTCTGGTCAGGCAGTTCCTCCACGTGACCTCCTGGCCCAGGTCCTAGTAGCCACTCCCTCCCTCTTCAGGTCTAGGGCTGGCACCCGCCCTTCCTTACCAGCCTGAGTGTCCCTGCCCTATCTCCTGCATCCTCCCACCATGGTACGGAGTTTCTTCATTAAGTCTCTTCAAAGGATCTGATTTGTGTATATCATCTATTTCCTGTTTGGACTCTAGTTATTGTAATCTCATCAAAGGCTCAAGCTGAAGCCTTCATAAGACATGAAAAGAAGGACACCATTAGAAACATCCTAAGGGACATGTCTAACTTTAGGGGGCCTGGAGGAGGAAAAATGAATGAATGGGCTTTCCTTACCAACACATAAACAAACCACCCACAGAGTTTGAGGTGCCCTCAACATCTGCTGCTATGCAGGATGTGGGGGGAGGGGCAAAAGGACATGGCGAGGGCCCCTATTATGTGCCCGGCTTGGTGCAGGAACTTTCACACACATCATGTCATCATGTGCCGTGTGACCTCAAACAAACTCGTATTCTCTCTTCACCCCAGTTTTTCATCTGTGTAAGGGAGAGTAATAATAGGACCCAGCTCCTAATGTTATTAAGAGAGTAAGTGAGATAGTAAATGCAAAATGCTTATGGCAGGACGATATACACATTCAATAAATATCAGCTATTACTAATGATGTTGTTGATGACAGTTGTAAGAAGAATAAATAGCTCACAAAAATTTTCTGAAGTTGATGTCATTTCCCCCATTTTAAACATGAGGAAACTGTGGCCTCATGAGCTATGTCCCAAAGAGGCAGAAGAGAAGTTAACCCGGGGATTGCTTCTTGAAAGTGGGGACAGAAAAGACTATGGTGATCTGTTGATTATGCTTTCTAGGTCAGGAGAAATTCTTTCACGAGCCATCATTTCCAAAAGACAGCTAACCTGTCAGTCAACTAAAATATAAGTATATTGATGAATATTCATACACAACACACACACACAAAATGTTGAAAACTAAAATGAACCCATGATGACTGAGCCAAGTCCCCTTCATGTTTTTTGAGTGCTTGATTAATGAAATTTCCTGTGCCGACTGAATCCAGCTACTGAATTACTTGTGCACAAAGTATTGGTTACTGCTGTCTCAAAATATTCTGTGAAGAGCAATAGCACCAGAGATCTTAGATCTTCATCTGAGGGTACAGACATCTCCGGGGAGTTGTAGGGAAACCATAATTTTATGACCATGTAAGATGGAAAAACACTTATGACATTATTTAAAATTGATCAACATCTTCTCATTGTTCAATACAACATTTAATTAACCCTAAAGAAGTTTTACTACTGTCCTGTTTCAAAAACTATACACAATATAAATTTAGGATCTTAAAGCCTTCTGTCACTTTATAGTTCTCTTCTTTTTATACTTGTTAAAGACCAATAAACAACCACTTAAGGATCTTATGTTATCCTTCTTTAAATAAAAATTAATCAAAATTTCAAAATTTTTTGAAAAGGAGAGAAAATTCTGAATCCTGACACCACATCTGTATGTATCCCACCATCCCCACATCACACGCCCCTCATGCATCTCCCGCGTGCCACAGCTCACAAGCTATGTGAGGGAAAACACCCATGTGATCCACTTGCTCTCGTATTCCTTTCCCCAGGTGAGTGACAGAAGAGGGTCTTCTTTCTAGTTGATTCTCAGAATACCTAAGATACCACCCCAAGCAGCCACTGACAATTAATCAAAGTTGACTTGGGCAGTGAAACTCATTTGCTATCCCCGAAAGAAAATATTACTTCAGATGAACAGGTCAGAATCGAATGCAACAAAGAAAGTCTGCTCATAGATCTGGAAATTTGCTGTGTTTACCCCATAATCTCCAGGGCTTCAAACAATGCCTGATGCTTAGGAAGCACTCAATAAATATTTGAGTGAATGAATGAGTGAGTGAAAGCTGCAATCTACAAGAGCCAGTACCATGCCTTCAGGGAATGTACAGAGAAGGAAGATGGACAAAAAGGAGAAAATAAACAATCCTAATGCAAATTAGGCTCAGATATGTACCATAAAAGTGTAACAAATTATGGGTAAAATGAGAACAGAGTAGTCTGAATTAGTATGAGTGAAACAGCATTTCAATGCTTTAATAATCAAATGAAAATAACTTATAATTAGGAACATCATTTGCCTTAAACTGTCTCCAATTTAGGTTGATTACAAAAGCTCTTCTTTTTAGAGTGAGCAAGTGGGACCTTCAACCCCAAATCTGTGAAGGAATGAGATCTTGAATTATTTGAACATGAGCCCCAAGGGCTTGTCCGTTTCCCACTGAAAACTAACAGAGCTCTTGCACAGAGAATTTTTTCTTTTGACCAGAGCATGGACATATCTTTAATTTTTCTTTCATACTTTTGAGAGTCATATACAGTCAAATCTCAATTCTTGAACCATCTGGTTCTCAAACAATTCGGTTCTCGACCAGGTTGTTCATGAAAAAGTGTCTCGATTCTCCACCCAACGAGCCTTTCACACCACGCCTGTGGGATCAGTCATGCGTCACTCAGGCGACAAACAAAGAAGATTCATTTTTCGAACAAATTGCTCTTGAACAGTTTTCCAGAACAAATTGAGTTCAAGAAGCTAGGTTCCACTATATAATTATTCTAAAAAGTTCCCAAAATACCTAAGTTCAGTAAGCAGAAAGTGGAAAGCAAGTCACTTCCTTTCTCCTCAATCGTCCACCTCCTCCCCCACCCAAATGGCCACAGGGGTCAGCAAACACGGCCCGTGTGCCAAACGCACCCTGCAGGCTGTTTAAGTACAGCTTGTGAGCAAGAATGAATCTTACCATTTTAAACTGGTAAAAAAATCAAAAGAATAATAATATTTTGCGGCACATTAGAGTTATATGAAATTCAGTTTTCAATGTTTATAAATACATTTTTATTGGCACATAGCCACGTCCATTAGTTTACTTCTTTGTCTGTGGCTGTTTCACGCCAGAGCTGCAGAGTGGAGGAGTCCCCCTGGTCTAACAGAATAGATCCTGTCGCCTTTTCTGAACAATACCTCTCTTTCTCACTCACTATACTATCCATCCATCTATATGTCAAACAAATTACTTGACACAATACCTCCTATTTGTCTGACCATCTTTTTCCCAATCAATGATATTTGTGGCCATTTTAAGTTTTCATGGACTCATCAGCTATCTTATAGGTGTTTCACTTCCACTCATTTTACCACCAGCCATGCATCCAAGGGCATTTCTTCCCCTCCTCTTATCTTGTGGGGAATACTGAGCACAGGGAGTGCAAATTGGAAATGGTTCAGGAGAAATGGGAGTGATAATCCAGTGACTTCCCTTTGCAGTAGGCACACCACCCGGGTAAGCAATCACCCTCCAGCTTGGCTGGTCAGGTCTGGTGGAACACACCCTAGTAATTGTGCTGGCTGTTTGGGAAAACATTTGCCAAGCAAATGTCTTGAGACAGGGGGCAGTGTCAAAAATATTATTAGATTGTATTCTTCCCTTTACCTAATGTGAGAAACAAACTTTAGACCGTGCAATTCTTATACCTAATTTCCAATGACTCGCAGATTCATATAAAATCTGATTTTATATTAATTTAGTTTCCACAATTATTTTGATGGCATTTTGTTGATATTCCACTAACAAATATGTTATTTTTCCCTTAAAAGATGCCAATTTAGTCATTAAATCTGTACTCATGTAGGTGGTCTTTGATATTTGCTTCAGAGAGGATAGAGAAAAAGAACATTTTAGCTATGCAAAAGGATTTCTTGGATGACTTTCAGGGATGGTTTGAGGTAGGAGTTTTTTATTAGAGGAAACTTTCTATAACAACACTAGTATTTTATTTTATTATTTTAAATTTATTTTAATTAATTAATTTATTTTTGGAGAGAGGGGAAGGGAGGGAAAGAAACATCGGTTGGTTGCCTCTTGCACATCCCCAACTGAGGGCCTGGCACGCAACCCAGGCATATGCCCTGAGTGGGAGTCAAACCAGCAACCTTTCAGTTCCAAGGCTGACAATCCACTGAGCCACACCAGCCAGGGCGATACTAGTATTTTAGAAATAAAACATTGTTGACCTTACATTTGATTCTAGTTTGTATTTGTCAAGCAAAGTTGGCAGGTGTTCCAGTTACCTACTGCTGCACGAATGTGCCATGCCACATTTTAATGGCTTCAAACAACAACTGTCATTCGCTTTGCTCACGACTCTGCAGTTGCGGCAGTGTTTAGTGCTGCAGCCCATCTCTGCTCCTGTGGCACTAATGGGGGTCACTCAGCTGAGGCTGGAGGATCCACTGGCAAGATGGCTCACTCGCATGGAGAGTTGGTACTGGCTGTAGGCTGGGAGCTCAGCTGGGGCTATCAGCCAGCATCCTCATTTCCCTCCCAGGCGGGCCTCTCAGTGGGGGTCCTTGGGCTTCCTCACAGCATGGCAGTTGGGTCCTAAGAGTTGGTATTTAAAGAAGCCAAAGCAGATACAGCAAATCTTCTTATAGGCCACCTCATACGTCACACAGTGTCATTTCCATCACATTTTTCCAATTAAGCAAATCATTAAGACTGAGGAGAGGGGAATTCCATCTCCATCTTAACAGGAGGAGTTACAAAGAATTCATGGCCATCTTTAATCTACCAGAGCACATAAAAGAAATAATGCAACGTGTCTCTGAAAATCATGTTTTGGTTATTGAAGTGGTAGCAAGGGGAGGCCAAGAATAGAATTAAATCTTATCTCATGATTGAACCAACTCTCCTCAGAGGAAGTAAACCACAGATGTCAAAGCACAGACTGCCTGGGTGCGACTCCTAGACATAAATGTCACATACCAGCTCTGTGACCACAGACAAAATTGCGTGACCTTTCCATGTGCTCATATCCTCATCTACAAAATGTGAGTACAGTCTGTCTGAGGGAGGTCATGGCTCTGCTTTTTACTTAACTTTAAACATCTGATATATATAACACGGGCACAGAAAAATACACAATAATGAGTGCTCTACGAATTTTCACAAATGGAACATAGTCATCTGACCAAGCAACAGAGAAGTGACAGGGCTTGGGAAACAGGAGGGAGTGGTAGGGACTTTGGCAAAGAGGAGGGCATGAGTCCTCTCCAGCAGAGACAGCGGACTCCTGGCTCTCGCAGTGGTTGCCGAAGGTGGAGTGCAGGCCGGACAAACAATGGCAGAGGGCAAGGCTTAGTCCACGGGCCCCTGCTTGGGACTCTGTGGAAAGGTTAGAATAATGATGAGGGGATGGAAAAATGGAAGGGGCAGAAGAAAAGGGGATATCTGCATAAAAGAGGTGGACATTTTAACTGTAGCTAAGCGTGGCAGGGATAATGAATATCGAATTAACAGGGTTCAACATTCGGGAAGGAACCTTAGCTAGAAGCTGTCCTAGCACTGGAAGAAGGCTTCCCGATGCTGGGAAAGATTCAGAGACAAACCTACCAGAAGACCAAGTGCTCACCTTTCACATGCACTACCTGTTTTAATCACTAAAATATCACTAAAATGACCAATTGTCCTCCATCTTTCTCTCCCATTCCTTTTGCTCCTTTTCAAAGAGAGAGACTTGCTTTCTTTCTTTTCCTCACTGTCTTGTCTAGCTTTTTGGGTTTATTGCCCTTCTGTGAGGAGTTCCCAAGGGTCTCCCTCTAATGAGATTTCTCACAGCACTCACACTGTGGGAAGATTTCAGCACTCAGATTCCTTTTGGAAAGAGGCAGATACAAACTAGTGAGATGAAAACAAAACCCTGTTCATGATGCTATGAAATTTGAGGCATGTTGGAGACCTCCTCAGATAGTCCCAGGCCCTCCTCAGCCTGGCTCTGGTGCAGGGTTTAAGTGGTGGCGACGGAATACTGAGCAGTGGGGGGAGGAGGGGCAATCGGGGATCACCAGCAACTAACTGCATAACTGGCAGATCTCGGGAGTGGCCACACGGGATGCAGCTGGTAAGAGCCCCATCAGGAAGAGAACTGCTGTACTCAGAAACATTTAGATCAAACTACCATGTGAACATTTCATACAAATATGCCCGCAGCTTGCTAAGTGAGACAGCACACAATAAGCTTTGAGGCTCAGTTGCCTGGCAAAGAGCAGGTGATCTGTGGACTTCCTCCACCCCTTTCCTCTCTCCAATTGTTCTATCAGGCTGTATATGGTTACGTGAAGCTTTACTTATTTCAGAATCCTGCGTGTTATCATCAGCTCTTTTTCTCAGGCTCTGCGCCCTGAGTGATCTGAACTACATGGCTACCACTATTTTTTTCTATTGACCTGGGAAGGGTGATTTTGAATCGTTTTGTTCATGTGTTAAAGGTTTAGTGTCCAGTTCCGAGACCTTGAGTGTTTTTGGAAATATGACATTCTGTGTTTTATAAATCATCATTAACTTAGAGGCCAGATAACGGTACAGCTGGTTTTTCCATGTATGTGAACACTTTTTTATGCTCAGCACATAATCTGTTGAGAGACCTAGGAATCTTAAATACATCTGGAAAGAGGTAATATATAAATTAATGAAATCAAAGTGAAGAAAGAGTTTTTTCCCCTTAAATCTCTTTTGCTTTTCCATCCTGTATCCTTTCGTGGTTTCTATCAAGCACTGTCTTGAATCTGTTAAGTCTTGCAGCATGAGATAAAACTAAGGAATGATAACTATGCATCGGCTTCTCTTTGGTTAGGACAGCTCTAGATTCCTCACACTCTGAATAAAACCCCCACTCAAAACTTTAGGGTGAGCACGACTGCCATTTAAGAAAGCGAGCATTATTTAGGAGATGGGGAGTATGGGTGGTGATGGGAACATGCTTCAGGCTTTGCAGATCCGTCACTTGTAAGACACGGGCTGTTCACACCACTCGGAATTTAGCATGGAGAGTCCACACCTTGGTTTAGGTTTTAAAATATTTTTAGGATAGTCTCCTAGAAGTGGAATTACTGGAACAAAGGCTACACTCATTTTAAAGCTTGGAATACAGATTTCAAACTTCCCTCCCAAATGATCATTTTGATTTTTATTCCCACCACATTGCTCTCCCTCACACCCTTGCCAGCCCAAGGTCCTCTGTTCCTTCACTGTCTTTACCATCTCATTGGCACATGTTTGGGTACATATCTTTGACTACTTGTGAGGTTTTTTCGTACATTTATTGCCATCTGAATTTCTTCTGTGTGAATTGCCTGTTTGTGACCCGTGCAGGGGTGGGGCCTTTCTTGACTGCGGTTTTAGCGTACACAGTGTTAGTGCACAGCAGACATGGGCCTCCAGAGGCCTGCGCGCACTTCTGAAGCAATTCTGGCTGCACAGTATAAATAGGGTGAGACAGAAAAAGGAATGATTCAAACAAAGCTCTCGCTTCTCATCTGAAGTAAACAAGATCGTCTCCCCTGTGTGGCTCAACACAAGTAGCACTTCTTGCTAAAGAAAAAGGGGGTGGTTCTGGCTGCTGAGTCACTTAAAAAAATTAGGTTCCACTTGGCAACACGACTTTAATTCCTTTTGCAAATGAAGAAGGGCTTAGAGCTGCTCCAAGCTCCAAGCAATGCTTTAATGACAATGGGATAAATATACCCACATAGACAATGCTCCTCAACTCACCATAAAATAGAAATATTGTTAAACTGGAAATGCACTTAATGCTGCACTGTGGAGTCGCAGTTGTTACAGGGTGATGCCTGGCGGACTGGGAGCGGCGGCTACCCAGAATCGTGACAGAATATCCTGCCACACATCGCGAGCCTGGGAGAAGATCAAAACTCAAAATTCAAAGTATGGTTTCTGCTGAATGTGCAATACTTTCTCAGCACTGTAAGTTGAAAAATCGTAAGTTGAATCATCTATATGTATATGACATATATATGAATAGGAGTCCAACTATTTATACAAAGTCCAATAACTAAGCTATGGTTGAATCCAGTTAATCTTTCTTAAATTATACTTAAGTGTCAAGTACTGCAGAGCTGGAGACAAATTTAAATAAAACTTCTGAAATCCAAAAGCTCTTTTTGAGTATTTTATCACTCCAAGTGTTAAAGAGTAGCTCGCATTCATGGGCGTGTCCCTGGTATTCCAAGTTCATTACTTCCTGTCTCAAGCCTGACCTGCCTCCGTACTCACCATTCCTGTCCAATGGCATGGCCGTCTCCCCAGGTACTCGGAGCGGCTGAAGACTTTGACGTCATTTTTATTGCTCCTTCCCCCTTGCCCTCCACACTCAAATAATTGCCAAATCCCAAGATCCTTCTCTTAGTTCTTTTTCAATATAAATAAACTTTTGAGAATAGTTTTAATTTTAGAATAGTAAGATTGTAAAGATAATACAGAGTTCCTATGTTCTCCTAACCGAGATGCCCTCAGTGGAACCTCTCACTTGTTTACATTTCTTCTATAGTCACTTTTATGATACGTCAGCCAAGTTGAGGAGTTGTGACAGGGACCCAATGACCCACAGAGCTGAAAATATTTACTGTGTGCACATTTACCAAAAACGTTTGCCAACCCTGTGCCATGCCATGATATTAATTACCCATCGGAGCAGCCTCATTTTTGTCAGGGATGGAGAAAAGAAGTCCTTTGTCCCTAAGGAGATCTGTTAGTTTTGCAATTTACAAAGTGTAAAACGAGACCTTCTAAAACGTTTCGTTAGGGGCTGAGATTTCAGGTTTGCTGGCTTTCCCACCCTTAAGTGATGAAATCACCTATGTGGGGCAGAGGGGATGGCGGTGGGAAAGAGACAGAGATGGAGAGACAGGAACACAGAACAGAGAGAGGCAGAGAAACATACACACCTGGCTGTAGGAACTGGAGGATGAAGGAGGGACTCCCTCGATTAACAGATGATCCATAAAAATGTGTGCACTGAGCCCAAAACACTGCACCCTGGGCACCTGTGTGACGGGCCAGGGGTCTTCAAATGCGAGCACTGAGGTCCTCCTCCCACGTGTACAGCAAAGGCATTCTCAGAAACTTCACTTGCACGTTCCCAAGTCTCAGCTGCTCCCACATGTTCCAGAGAAAGCCCCTCCCAGCCTGCTCTCTCACTCTCGGACGATGGCCCCCATCTTTCCTCTCCACCAATGACAAGGCTGGCTACTCTCCCAACTCCACAATGGCTCTTTCTAACTCTTGGAAAGAACAGAGATATCTCATGAAACTGTATTCAGGGGAGTTATTTACAGTTTTCTGATTTTTATTGTGTATAAAATATAGAAAATTACTTTAGATTTTTTTCTCAATATCTTTCGTTGAATTGTCATTTTTCTTTCCATGTTTACATCAAATGCCTATGAAATTTCGTAGTTAGGAGGCCTGTCCATGTGAAGCTGACATTGATCAGTAATCAGGAAAATGGGATTGTCCTTGGAGAAGAAAACGTAACTACTGCAAAAAGACCAAGGGCAAAGGGAGGGCCACCTGAGGATAACTTTCTGGAAGTAGTTAATAAGCAAAACAACTAATTGGGAGAGTTCAAGGGTAAGCACATTACTGAGGCTGTATAACGTTTACCTAAAGAACTCTACAGTTGCTTCATACTTTCTCCATTTCTAACTGTGGTTCATAGCAATGCTGTGTGGTTAGGAATTCGCCTCACTTTTCAAGTAAAGCCTAGAGAAATTAAATGGTTCCTTTAAGTTACTTCCATGAAGTCAGGGCACAGTACATCAGATTCATCACCTAGCCTCATGACAAATCCCCCAAATCTTCTGCCTCTTGCTATGAACATCTCTAACGGATGAAGATGACCCCTTGCTGCAACAAATGGCCCTCTCCCTTCTTATTCCCCCTTCAGAGTGCAGTTTGTTGATTCATGACTTGCCGGTTTGGGCCTCACCTAAGGGCAGCTCTGCCAGTCAGTGAGTCAGCTGTACGCAAAGAGAACCAGGACAGGGACTCAACATCCCATTGCTTGAGCATTTTAAGCTAATTCCAATTCAGGGGATGAATTATACTCATCTCCAAAGGCAAATGTGGACACCCCGTTTACAGAGGATCCATATTCATGGAGGAGATATCACCTTTTAAAAATTAAGTCTTAAAACTGCTTTCCAAGCTAAGCAATAAGAAAATGAAGTATAAGATGAGAATTCTGCAGAATTCTCATGCATGAAAAAAGCAGAAGAAAAACCCAGCTGTCTTTTTGTATTTTCTTACAAAAACTGCCAAACTCTCAATCACAGTACATTTTGCACAATCTGTTCATTAACCCCTATTTACATAATGATGCAAGTATCCGAGGCTGCAGTTTTCCTTGCAGGAGGCAGGGTTTAAAAGCAAATGCCATTACAATACTACGCAAGGCATGAGGATGCTGCGTAAACGGTGGCAGGGGTTTGCTGAGCCCCTTAAATTTTTTACTCCTCTCAATTTCTGGAATAAATGGTTACTTTCTGGTAATGCCATGTAACCGCATTTTAGAAACAAACTAGGCATAAGAAGGCATAAAATTGCTTTGCAAAATAAATCCTTTTTCTGATTCAGTAAGTGGTGCTGGGGTGGGGGTGCAGGGTCCATTCCATACCTGATCTGAATTAGGAAGAGTAAAGAAAATATTTAATGCTATTAAAATGAGATATTGGTTCTGAAAGATGATGTGAAAAGAATTTATTTAAAAAGAAAACCCAAGGAGCAGTTAGTCACAACAGAAAGATTGATTTTGTTATTCCCCAGAAACTCGTATATTGTCCCCAGAATTTCCTACCAGGCCAGCCAGCTGTGATGGGATAACAAGATATATAAAGCCTAGTACATGCCACGGGCAGATTGGTTCCTCAAGCAAAGCACTAAGAAGTCGCTGGCTGGATGGTGGAAAAAGCAGTGGCAGTGTTTTTCACCAAGCAAACAGAGAGCTCATAGTCCTCAGAAGGAAGAGTTATTGTCTTGCCAACATTTGTCAAAAGTACAACTCAGCAATAGAACAATTCAGCAGGCTTCCTCCCCCTCCCCCACTCCACTGAGGCAGGCAATAGAATTATAGTTCCAAAATGAATGAATGGTTTAACAATACTCATATTTTGGACAAATGTGATCATAAAGGTGACTTTGCTTTGTGATATGGAGACAAATTGGAATTAATTGCTTATGGGGATTTTGTTTGTTTCATATCCTTCTGAATATATGCTATGAAATCTCACAATTATTAGGCTAGAAGGGACTGGAGAGGTCATTGGATCCACACTCCATCCTCTCACCTCAAAGTGTGGTCCTTGGACAGTAGCATCAGCATCCATCAGGCCTGTGAGAAATGCAGACTCTCGCACTCCCTCCCCTCCATTTCATGAATTAGAATCTGCTTTATTGCAAGATCCGCAGGTGGTTTGTACGCATATTTGCATCTCCTCTCCTTCAGCTGTACTGTTTCCTGAGTTTGAGAAGCACTCATTTAGCCTACAGATGGTTAGTGGTGGTATCTGAACATCAGAACTGCTTTGGCCATGGGTAGGATGGGTGCCTGGGTGGCATGCTCACCCCCGGAAGAAGCCAGGGTCCCAAACCATGTGAACTGATAGCTGAGGAATAAAATCAATCAAGGTGCTATTATCAGAAAAACAGGGAATGGATGGTGGGCAAGGAAATTAAAACATATTCCCAGAAGTCATCAATTGTTAGGGATGAGCATCTGACCCAAGCTAGGTCGATGAGACTCATTTGTGGGACTTCTGCTGTATCTTCAGAGAAAGTGAAGCTCTTGGTTCTGAGGTTATAAAGTTGATAAAAAGAAACCTAGAGCCAGCAGGGAAACCAGCTGGAGAAGGCCTGACTGAGAATAGTACAAACCCCACAGCTGAGATGTAGAGAGAAACTAAGTCCTTAAGATTTCACCTGTGCCCCTGAACACGGGGCCATTAATTCCAGGGGACACCATCCACTATTTCCTATTACAATGTGAATGCGCCCCCTGGAGGTGTTCGACAACATGGCAGCCCTTCCTGGATGCAGCTGTGCCTGATCCAAATTTTGACTGGACTTCTGTTATACGTGCCAATAATTTCCTCCACTTAAATTTTATTTTTTTAGTTTAAGACTGTTTGAGGTAGATTTCCTGTAACTTGTAACTAACTGAAAGACCACTAACACTCATGAGGTGAGTTTTTAAAATACTCAAGTTCATATCCAGCCCAAAACCTTCTCCCCTACAACAGACAGACTCTGATATGGCCTAGGTGGGGGTGGGGATAGGGCAAAGGCAGTCAGGGGTATGTATTCTTATGCATCGCTGGAAGTTATTAAATACTATACAGATGGGCAATTTGGCCATTACTATTACTATTAAAAGGATATACCATTGGCCTAGTAATTCCACTTCTGCAAACAGATACTATAGACAAATTAGTACATGTGCCCAAAGATATATGTTGAAGGATATTCAATTAAGTATTGTTAGGATGGCAAAGGACTGTACAGCCAAAATGTCCATCAATAAAAGACTGGCTAAGTAAATGATGGTCCATCGAAACAGTGGAAGAAACATTCCGTCCCCCTCCATTCTGGCAGCTCTACGTTTGTTATCCTACAACCATTCCCAGGTAAGTGAAAAGTGTAAGGTATGGAATAATATGTATGGCATACTATCATCTGTGTAAATAAACAGGATAATTAAATAAGTGTGTGGGTATTATATATAATATGAATATGCATTTAAATAGGAATAGAATGTCTTTATAGGAATAAACAGAAACTTAGTATGATTGTTTCTGGGGGAGGGGACAGGGTTGGGAAAGAGATCTACTTTGTATCCTCTAAGTTTTGTAACTATTATATGCATCCATTACATATTTAATGCCTTGGCATATCTGGAACTTTCTGCTCCTTCTTCTTTTGGAACTAATGGCCCAGAGAAGCTGAGGGCGCATGTCTCAGGCAAGAGGTCTGGAGAACGAGTGATCAACACCCCGTCTTCTCAATTAGACCAGGAACTCAGCGTGTCATAGCCACTCACAAATTCTTGAAAAATCACTGAAAGAACTAAATGGACTAAATGTAATCAGCAAAAATGGAGCTGCAGGAGCAGGAATGGGAGTTATTTTTCCCAGATGCAGAAATGTACGAAGATTGGGCCTTGGGAACATCTGTGTTGCTGTTAGCATGCGGCAGGGGAGGAAGGGTTCCTGGCTGCCTGTCCATCAGAGCAATCCTACTGGTAATTTCTTTGTCTCACGTGCCTGGAATCTTCAAACCCTCAATGACCTCTGGCCT
The DNA here is from genome assembly GCF_022682495.2 of Desmodus rotundus. Classification (NCBI taxonomy): domain Eukaryota; kingdom Metazoa; phylum Chordata; class Mammalia; order Chiroptera; family Phyllostomidae; genus Desmodus; species Desmodus rotundus. The sequence continues at coordinate 116,796,016 of NC_071389.1, read as the reverse complement.
ATCCTATTGGCCACTTAGAATTACTGAGCCCACCTCATAACACCCCTTTAATTTCTGAAGATCTTCCCCTCTGATAGGTGTATAGCTGGAAACATTTAAAGCTTCAAGCACAGTTTAAATGAAAAATGTAAGCAAGGCTGCGCTGATTCTGAAGCTCTGACTCTGCTGGTTACTGGAGGGTTGGGTAGTCTCTGGCACGAGTCTGGGATGCTCCACAGAGGCCACTGTGTGCTTGCTGACGGTGAAACATCACGGTGACCTGAGACACTCACAGCCAAGTCCACACACATAGTGACAGCTGCTGTTGGGGAAGCCCAGAGACTGGCATTTGGGGTCACAGCCATTTTTTTTTGTGATAAATTGTGCAGCCTAAGTGTGATGATGCTGTTGTTTCCACTAAGCAATAATTCATCTACAAATTAACCTCTGCTGCATGGGTTCAGTTAAATGATGTTTTAACAACAAGTTCTGATCCCAACTTTGGGAAGTAGAAATTCGTTCTCTTCCTCCTTTTCCCCAGCAAAGCCTGTCCCCTCACTGCCCCACAGTACGTATTTTACTAGTTATAAAAGTAACTGCTGGTGGCCTTCTGAAACTGGCATGTGTTTATAGGCGTATATGGAGCTGTAGGGGGGTGAATGGGGAACGTAGACTGTGTTTGCTACCAGAGAACACAGAAGTGATTTTGATGCTTTCTCTAATGAACACTGAGAAACTTTGCACTTTATACCTTTCCAGGCCTCTGACTTCTTATCTGCCAGCCCCCTGTGGGCAATTAGATCGGCGGTCTCAGAGCTTCTCGCACTGCACCATCAGCTCTTGGGCCAAAAGCACCCAAACAGGACAGGTGGCATCTAAATGAACTAGAGAGTTTGTTGTTTTCATTACTACTGTTGGATTTGTGTGCTTTCATCTCTCACAATTTCTGTCTTAGGAAACATTTAGTAAATACTTATTGAACTGAGCAGCCTTTGTCTCCATTCCATTGGCCTATAGGACTGTGGGTGTGTTCCGTCTACACAGGGAAAGAATACTGCAAGTGTACAATTTTGAGAACACCCAGCTTAAAAGCATTCAAAATGGACTAGAGTCTAGTATTCACTGTTGTTTGGTGGTGAGCTGAGAGGAAGTGTGGTTCTTTTCATAATGGGGAATTTAAAAACGGCATGGGCAGTTCCAGCTTCAACAGACTTGCCGGGGCCCTTTGGGCGTAGCACACTGTGCCACAGCCCAGAGCGGGCTACTCATTGTGCCTTCGTGTCTGCAGAATTGGCTTTCCCTCTGTTCCACCCTAAGCCTTCCCCTGTCCCTCATTTACCCCATCGGACAATATACAAAGTCTCAACAGGTGCTGGGTGCCCCATCTGTCCCCAGATTTCTTTATGCAGATCAGTCTGGGCAGCCACAGACGGAATTTACCCTCCTCACTTGACGTGTGGTCAGGTAGCGTGTGGTGGGGTTAGACTCAGTCACGGACAACGGCCCTAACAAAACAGTCTCTACCTGAGTCTGAGTCTTGTCGTACCCCTAGCAACAATGCCGATGCTTGAGATACAGTAGGTACTCAAAAAAGTTGCTGAATAAATGAAGTAGTAAACAAGACTAACTCCTTTCAAAGGACTTTATTAAACCAAATCTACAGCTGCTTCTAATTTTAATCCCAAGAAATGATGTTTTCATTTGTTATTTGTTTTGGGTATACAGCATAGTGGCTAGACAATTATAGAACTTGTGAAGTGATCCCCCTGATAATTCTAATATGCACTTGGCACCACACACGGTTATCACAATATTATTGAGTCTCTTCCCTGTGCTCTACTTTACACCCCTGCGACTGCTTTGTAACTCCTTACTCCCTTCACTTTTCCACCTCTACCCCCCTCCTCTCCCATCTGGCAACCTCGGTGTGTTCACTGTTATCTGTGGGTCTTATTTCTGTTTTGTTTGTTTATTTTGTTCTTTAGATTCCACAAATAAGTGAAATCATTTCTTTGTCTTTCTCTAATTTATTTCATTCTTTTTTATAGCCAAGTATTAGTCCATTGCATATATCCAATCATCTACTGATGGGCACGTGGGATGCTTCCATAACTTAGCTGTTGTAAATAACACTACAACGAACATAGGGGTGCATATGTCTTTCCAAATTAGTGTTTTGGGTTTCTTTGGATGTATTCTCAGAAGTGGAATTGTGGGTCATAAGGTAGTTCTATTTTTAATTTTTTGAGGAACCTCCACACTGTTTTCCACAGTGGCTGCACCAATTTGAAATCCCACCAGCAGTGCACTAGGGTTCCCTTTTCTCTACCTCCTTGCCAACACTTAGTGTTTTTTGATTTATTGACGATAACCATTCTGACAGGTGTGAGGTGGTATTACATCATGGTTTTAATTTGCATTGTTCTGATGATTAGCGATGTTGGCCATCTTTAGAGAACTTTCTATTTAGGTATTCTGCCCATTTTTAAATTGGATTGTTCATTTTTTTTGGTGTTAAGTTGTATGGGTTCTTTATAAATGTTGGATATTAACCCCTTATCAAATGTACCATTGGCAAATATCTCCTTCCACCCAGTAGGTTGTCTTTGCATTTTGTTGATGGTTTCTTTTTGCTGTGCAAAAACCTTTTCATTTGATGTAGCCCCATTTGTTTATTTTTCCTTTGGTTTCCCTCGACCAAGGAGACATATCAGAAAAAAAGATATTTCTAAGAGCAATGTCAGAAGGTTTACTATTTTTTCTTTCAGAAGTTTTATGGTTTCAGGGCTTACATTTAAGTCTTTAATCCATTTTGTATTTATTCTTGTATATAGTGTAAGAAGGTAGTCTAGTTTCTTTCTTTTTTTTTTTTTTTGCATATCTGTCCAATTTTGCCAACACTATTTATTGGACAGTCTGTCTTTGCCTCATTGTATTTTTTGTCTCCTTTGTCACATATTAATTGACCATATAGGCATGGGTTTATTTTGGGCTCTCTATTGTGTTCCCTTGATCTATGTCAGTACTAGGCTGTTTTGATTACTAATAGCCTTGTAGTATAGTTTGATATCAGGTAGCATGATACCTCTAACTTTATAAAATGACTGATTACAACTTTATTCTTCTTTCTCAAGATTTCTGTGGCTATTCAGGGTCTCTTGTGGTTCCATATACATTTTAGGATTACTTGTTCTAATACTGTGAAAAATGCCATTGGTATTTTGGTAGGGATTGCACTGAATCTATTAATTGCTTTGGGTGGTATAAGCATTTTAACAATGTTCATTCTTCCTATCTATGACCATGGTATATGCTTCCATTCATTTGTATCATGAATTGTTTTCTTTACTGTCTTATAATTTTCTGAGTACTAGTATTTTGCCTCCTTGGATAAATTTATTCCTAGGTATTTTACTTTTTCCTGAAGCAATTGTAAATGGGACTGTTTTCTTAATTTCTCTTTCTGATAGTTCATTATTGGTGTATAAAAATGCAACCAACTTATAAAGACTAATTTTGTATCCTGCTATTGAACTGAACTCATTTATTTCTTCTAGCAGGGTTTTTTTTTTTTTTTGGTGGAGTCTTTAGCTTTCTCTCTCTATAGTATCATGTCATCTGCAAATAATGACAGTTTTACTTCCTTTCTGATTGGGTGACTTTTATTTCTTTTTCTTATCTAATTGCTGTGTGAGAACTTCCTGTACTATGTTGAGTAAAAGTGGTAAAAGTGAACAACTCCAAGAAATGAATTTTAAAAATTCATAGGTGGAGGTGGGGTGGGGTGGGGGAAATAAGAGTACTTACCAATATTTCCTTATATGTATACAGCACTTTATCAGCACTTTCATTTCCATTATCCTGACAACAACCTTATCATGTAGGTTAGACAGATATGATTATCCTCATTTTACAGATGAGGAAATTAAGGCTCAGAGAAATTGTAGTTTGTTTAATATCTTAATATTAAACAGAGCTAGGATAAAACTCTCATGTCCTTCTATTTCACTGGTGTACAGGAAGCTGTAGTTACTATTTTTCTTTTAAATTAAATTACATTTTGAAAATGCCCTCAAACAAGCACACACCACTGTGAACATCTGCCTTCTTTCACCACTGACTGCCTCAGAAGCAGACATGCCTGGATTTATGTCCCCACTTATATCTACGTGACTTCGAACAAGTCACCTCTCTAAGGTAACCTCTCTAAGACTTCGCTTCTGCATCTGTAAAATGGGAATAACAAAACCTACCTTGAAGGATTATTTTGAGGATTAAATAAGATAATACAGGTAAAGTGCTTAATGCAAAGCTGACATATAATCAAGATCCATTGCAGGACAGGCCTATCATTATTATGTACAGAGATTTTCATATTTTAAGCAGAGTATGTATACATACGTGTGGGTACACACTATTGGGAAACACACAGTGTCAAACCTGAAAGCAAATTCCATAATAAATAACTAAGTGTCTTAACACTGACTTAGAAAAATAACAGCCTAATGGATTTCTTTTCACCATAAAAACACTGCAAGTGACAGCATAAGATTCCTTCTGGTGTGACTCCAGATTCCCTCCAGGTGAAACTCCGTCCCCTGAGGGTACCGACACGTGGCACACATGTGGTCAACCTTCTTTAAGTCTAGAAATTTGTTCTGATCCCCAACTGCAATACGATATTGTATGTGTTGAAAGCTCTTCAACATGTTTCATGGCTTAAAAATTCAACCGACTCCAGGAACACTGATGATTAATGCTAACTAAACATCTTTTTCTTTTTTAAAAACTGGAAGCCATTAATACCACATAGCAATGAGCCAATAGATTCCTCAGTAATAATTCCACAATGAGCACAGATACTATAGTTGGATTGTCTGAGTTTAAATCCAGATTATGTCATTTTTAAGCCATGTGATTGTGAACAAATTATTTAATGTCTTATATGCTTCAGAAGTTTTGCTGTATTAAATAACATAACCGATATTAAACCTTTAGAAAGGCATTTAGCACATAGCAATGAATCAGTAAGTAGTACCTGCCCTTGATTTATACCTATATGCACAAAACATGCCCGTTTAACAAGTACTCCCCACCCTAACCATAGGTCCATCCTTCCTCAATGCCCAACTCAGTATTTCCCTCCAGACAGCAATGAGGTGAAAGCTGATTTATCTTGTGTTCCCTGCTTTCAAAGGTGTGGTACTGTGACCGGCACAGAGTAGTTACTCTGAAAATATTTGATAAGAATAAAATGACGATAGCCAAAGGGTTTGAAAATATTTGATAAGAATAAAATGACGATAGCCAAAGGGTTTGAAAATATTTGATAAGAATAAAATGATGATTGCCAAAGGGTTTGAAAACACTTTGACAATATGTCATGAAAAGCATGATATTCACTGTGGTCCTTAAGGGTGAGGGAGAAAGAAGGTATCCCAGGCTCAGATTGTCTCTCCTTCCCCCACCAGGATCACAGGGAAAGGAACGATAGCGGAGACTGAAAGGCGCAGGGAATTCAACTGTCTGCTTCCTGGTGTGATGATGACAGACAACTCCACTGTGGAGCCAAGGCTGGTCACCCATTCACCCCGTTCTTCTAAACAACAAACCACTCTCTCATACAAATTCCCCCTCTCACTAGTATATATGAGTTTCTAAGAATTCACACTATAGAAAATCACAAAGAAAACTACAAGAATTCAACAATGCTTTTTCTAGCTTTCACGAACGTTTGCCATGCCCCCTCAACCCCATCCCAAATGGTAAGCAACCGAGCATGCTGAACTTCAACAGGTTTTACGATTGCGGCCCGATGGCAAGATGCTGCGGAGCATGTTGGGGCTGATGCTTCCTGTGGGGATCCTGTGTCAGGAAAGATTCATAACCAGATGAGGGGGAACTGCCCAAGACTTGGAATTAAAGCTCTGGTCAGCGCCCACACAAACTCCAGGCTTCAAACACAAGTATTCCTCACAAAAGGCCAAAACGATTCCCTGGCATGAAGAGGCTGCACTGTTACAAAAGAACCAAAAGATTTTGTACCCTTTACTAAAAAAAAAAATCATCAATTGCTCCAATATAAAATTAATGTCAAAATGTCCATAATATATTGAGCTTCCCCCTGAAAAAAAGTTGTACACCATCAATTCTAATGAATCAATTTAATTAAATAAAAGCCAAACCAAGCCTTCTCCACTATCCCCCTTTCTCTCTGTAATTTACATGTAGAAAAATTTCAGGAAAAATACCTGTCAAATTGTTAATACTGATTACCACTGGAGAGTACGTGCAGGGGAGACTGCTATATCTATTTAACTTTTTATCACAGAAAAATAAACAGATTAACGAACCCCATGTACCCATTACTCAGCTTTACCAATTATGAATTCATGACCAATTTTGTTTCGTCTATATTCCCACTCACTTCCTTTCTTCTGTACTATTTTGGAGAAAATCCCAGGTATATTATTTCACCTGTAAATATTTCCGTATTATTGCTAATAGCAAAAGACTCTTTCTTTAAAAACATAAAAACAATTCCATTATTACACCTTGAAAAATCAACAATAACACCTTAGTGGTTCAAACATCCAGTGCTTAAATTTCTTATAAGTCTTGCTTTTTAAAAACTTGTTTGAATCAGTTTGCAAATGAAGTCTGAATGCAGTGACTGACTGATGTGCCTTTTCAGTCTCTCAATCCATCAGTCTCCTTCTACCTTATTTTCTTCTCGCAACTTTTGGTACATTTAAAATTTGATATTTCTATTAATTTAAAATTGACCCCAAATATGTATTTTTTATAAGTCAGGAGGAGGAAAAATTAAATGGCTGACAGCACAGCACTGGGTTTCTTCACTGTTCAAACAGTAGAAAAGCAAGCAGTGGAACAGGGCATAGTTTCATCGGGGGTATTTCTCTCTCTCCCCCAAAGGCAACGAGACAAGAGTGTACCAGTCAGTATATAGACACTGTTTAGAAAGCAAATTCACAAAGCTAGTGGATTATCAGTAGCACCACACCGACGGCAGTGTAACATCATCAGCAACCCATCTGAAGCAAGAGATTGATTAGCTTAGCTGTGTGTTTAGTTCAGCCCCAGTTAAGAATGTCTGCTTTCCTAGGCAAATACCTTCCAAGCGATGTGGATGCTATGATTGATTACATGTTAATACACTTTCATGTTCTTTTGGCACTACAAAATTAATCCATGCTATTTATCAAATACAATTAAATGATAGATAAAATGTAACCCGCAACTCTACTAGTCAAAAATAACCATTATATTGATCATTATGGAATCTTCTGGTTCGAAGTCAAAGAAGACCTAAGTCAAAGTGGCTTAAGTATAAAGGAAAGTCCAGGAGCAGCTTTGGCTCCAGCCAAAGCTATTCTGGCAGCAAGGTTGTGCCACAGAGACCCCATCGTCTCCATTTCTCCACTCTGCCTTTCTGGGAATCAACTCACTCTGAAACTGGCCTACAATAGATGCATGGGAGTCACTGCCTACAGCTCTGGCCAACAGATTTCTTACTCAAACCAAGCCCCCAAAAAGAAAAAAAAGAGTACAGTCATGCACCAGTTAACAACAGGATATATTCTGGTAAGTGCATTATTAGACGATTTTGTCGTGTGAACATCTCAGAGGTACTTACACAAACCTAGATGGCCCGGCGTACTGCACACCTAGGCTGTATGGTATACCCCACTGCTCCCAGGCTACAAGTCTGTACAGCATTTTACTGTATGAAACAGCCCAAGATTAAATCAACAACAAGAGAAAAATGATGGAATCAAGACACAGTAAACACGAGATATATGAGGCGGCTGCTGGCATAACGTAACGTGGCTACTGTTCCACAGCACACTTTTGCTTTTACAAGTAGAAACAGTGCACTGTAAAAAGTACAGTCAATAACATAGACCCGTAACATAATCATTGACTCTCAAGTATTATGTACATACTGCATGTGCTATACGTTTATACAGCTGTCAGCTCACCAGCATCACCACAAACATGCACGTGATGTGTTGTTCAGTGATGTTAAGACCGGCAGCTCATATATCACCAGGGACAGGAATTTTTCAGCTCCATTATAATCTTATAGGACCGCCATCATATATGTGGTTCTGCAGCTCATGACTGCATGTCTTTGTCCCACCCTTCTCAGTGACAACCCTGAAAAACACTCTGATTGGTCCAGCAGATCATGTTACCACCCTTGACCTCACAGTAGCAAGGGGGATCCAATGCATAAATAGCCTAACACACAGGCTCCCCCTCCAACCGAGGTACAGTTAGTTAGCTTCCCCAGAAACTCACAGATCCCTAAATGGAGACCAGGCCTATTAGGAAGAGGAAAGGAAAAAATCACATTGGGGAAGCAACCGATAGATGTCCATTGCCATCACTGTTTTTATCTGTCATGCTGTGACTCTGTTTTTAAATATGGCAGTTGCTGACAATGCTGAGATTAATTTCCAATGCGTGTAAGTTTGCATTTCAACAGGACAGTACAGGATGATGCCTCACATTTGGTAGGTACCAAAAACATTGGTTGAGCTGAATATAAAATAGCTTAAAAGGTTTCCCAAAGTACAAGACCAAGAGAAGTAAACTTACAGACGCTCCCTGGCACTCCACCTGCTTTAAGAAAACATAGTCCTTATCTACATAAATATTTGAATCCTTTGGGTTTGTTATGCAAACAAGTAGCACTCAGTTGTTCAAATAGTTGTCGTGGTTTCTTTCCTTGTGATAGAAATCAGAGAATCATAACAATCTAAGTGTCTCTTACTTTTTGGGAGGAGTAGGGCGGGAGCATAACACTTTGAAAAATAAAATCTTACTGGTCACCGCAACATCTTAATCAGATAAAAGTTGAGTGGAGCCTGCTGACACGAGTGAGGACTTGAAGCCCTCACATTGGTCTACTCCTGCCTGACACCAGTAATCTGTCAGCGTCAGCTTGTACATGTCTACTAACAGGGTTGCTACCACCTCATGTCAGATAATTTTACTCTAATTTCAATTCCTGATGCTAACACAATTTCTTACTACTGAACAAAAAAAGTCTAATTCCCTGCAATAGCCGCTCAGTGGTTCCAAACACTCTTCTGCAAGCTGACAGTTCAACGATCTTGTGATGCTCTCATCTGACGCGACTCTCCAGCCTCCTCTGGGCCCCATGTTCTCAGTTCTTTCATTACTGCTCACCTGACATCATCTCTGTTCTTTTTCTCATCCTGCTCATCTTCCAGTGGTGGTTTTGTTGGGGCTTTATGACTATGCCTTTGGCCCCAGGAAGTGTGTGTGGGTCAGTGCTCACTGTCTGTGGAATTTCTCAACTGGCTTTTAATAACACATGCATGTTCTATTTGTCTGTCAACCCTGTTTCTACCTTTCAGCGTTTATATCTCAGCAGCCTGCTGGACTGCTCATCAAAACTCAGCTCTTGACCCTGGAGGCTCTACCTCCTGAACTTGAAGTATTTTCTTCCCTCCTTACACTGTGCTCTCCCCAGACAGCTCATTCCTGGCAAAAGTCTTACACCCATGATCTGCTCCCGCAGACGATGGTGCCTGTGTGGACACCGCCACTCTCCCCAGATCGGTCCAAAGATCTGGAAAAACAGTGTCCACTCTCATCTGTATCTCTAAACAGAATGCACCACTCCAGATGTGTCTCGAGCAGCTCAGAACTCAGGGGCCTGTTTGTTCACTCTGTGCAGTGCTTCTTCTCAAGCACAGGAATGTTATTTATGAGTGTGTTTGTGGGTTGGGGTTTCAGTGGTTTCCTTTCTCTGTCAGCTTATCTTAAACTCACAGTTGACAGCCTCCACTGGCCACAGCTCCTCCCAGCTGACTCCAGTGAGGTCAGCCTTACTGAGGCTTATTTAGTGAGGCCCTGAGCCAGTGCCAACCAGTACTGATGATACAGTAAGACAGTGGCTCTCAGTGCACATTAGAATCATCTGGAAAGCTTTAAAAATGATCAGTACCTTGTTCTATAGCTCCAGAGATTCTGATTCAACTCTGGGCATCCTTTTAAAAGTGAGGCTACATACAAGGGTCAACTGATGAATGCATGAATGAGTGGAACAACAAAAATCAATGTTTCTCTTTCTATCTTTCTCCCTCTTTTCCTCTCTCTCTAAAATCAATTTTTAAAAATCAGTATTTTTTTGAATAAAGCTCTTGAAGTGATTCTAATATAGAGCCAGGATTCAGAGTCACTGCAATCGAAAATCCTTCCTAACAGGTAACTGTTCTAGAATTCACCTACATCTCTCTATGTATAAACAGAGCCCAAGGTGCCCGATGGTTTTTCTGTACAATTCAGGAACTGCACTAAGCATTTAATTAACCTCATTTAATTCTCCCAACAATCCTGGGAAGTAGATGTTATTATTATCCTCATTGACCAGATGCAAAATCCAGCCTCAGAAATGTCAAGTAACCTGTCTCAGGACATACAGGAAGTAAGGGGTGGACAGAGGCTATTCTGGCAGAGTCCGAAGACAGTGTTCTTAACCCTAGTGCACATTCCCCAGTGTAGCCCCAGTCCCTGGCCTTGTTGCAGTGCTTACACTTCTTTGCAGAGCCCTGAGAGTTGGGCTCCCCTTAGTTCTCAGAGGGGATTGGAGTCCAGCCCTGAACCTCTAACCAGTTCCCACCAGCTCTTCTCATCTACTGCATCTGGTATCATTTTCTTCACTTTGAAGGCACTTGTCCATTACGGCTTGGACTCCTCAAAATCCAGCCAACACCCTCAGGCTATTGACATCCTCTGCTCTTCCTCCTCCTGCCTGCTCTGCTCCAACTATCCAATCTATCATTTTTTCCCAGACTCGGTCCTGGTTACTCCCAGTTGTTTGCATGCTATGTGGCAAGGACTGGTCAATTACAGCATCAATTAAGTCCCTCTTTTTTTTTTTTCCATATGAACTGCTGTGAAACTGTTTTTCTTTTTTTCTAAGTTTGTTGTGAAAGGAAAGATAGTTTCCAATTATAAGTATTTATGGGACATCTTTAACTGAGTATTAAACTGTAAATAGCATTTGTAGGTATTTTAACATTTAAAAAATGTCATTTTCTCCAGTAATCTCTTTGAGAATAGGACCACATCCTACACCTCTTTTGTGTGTACAGCGCTGCCATGCATGACTCTCCAACGCTCATACGTCCCAGACGATTGGTCTAAATCACAGGTGGCAAACGCAAGGCCCGTGGGCCGAATCCGGCCTTCCACCTTGTTTTATCCCTCCCGGCACCTTGCTTCTACCCAGTGGCAGCGCAGAGCTCCTTGTCCCTAGTTAAGGAGTAGTCACATTTATACAGTCCTAACATTACATTTGGCTCTTTGAAGGTAACCACGAGGGTGATGTGGCCACCGGTGAAAATGATTTTGACACCCCTGGTCTAAAGGATCAGACCTTTTTCTATGAAGGGGCAGAGTCCATATTCTAGGCTTTGTGGGCAAAACTATCTCGGTTGCAACTACTCAACTCTGTTGCTTATGGAGTGAATGCAGACATGGCAATATGTAAATGAATGGGTGTGGCTTGTGCCAGTAAGACTTCATTTATAAAACCAGGTAGTGAGCAGTAATTTGCCAGCCCCTGGTCTCAGTCAATCATAGTAATTCCATTTCCTCAGCCAGTAACTGGTTTACAAATGGACATGCAGCCCAATCCTGGCACATGGGATGTGAAAAGTCTGCTGAGAGGCTTGCAGGAAAGAGACAACCCTTCCTTGCAGCCACTTTGCTCCTAATCTAAAGTTGAAGCAATCAAACATAGAAGGGCAGAGCTGTAACAGTCACAGGGGAGAGCAGTAGGGTGACATATTCTGCTGGAGTTTGCCCTACTACTTCCTGTATAAGACAATAAATTCCTTATTGCTTAAGCCAACGAGCTGGCCCAAAGCATGCTAATGTCTGTACCCCCTTTGGCACTCAGCAGATTACTTCACAGAGCAAAGTTGTTCAGTAAACAACATTTTGTTTGTGTGGCTCAATCTGAACCATAAACATACGAGAAGCAGAATTCTTTCCATTGTAAATAACGACCTGGCTCCTCTTATAATACAAGATTATGTTCTTCAAAAAATAAAAGTAACAATAATAGCAATGAGAGGAAATATTAGTAAGCCTTATATCATTTAAGATGAAGAGAAAACAAAAGTTTTGGACAATTTTTCATTTTTCTGAAAGTAAATATGTTTCACTTCTTCACTCACTGCACTTTTCTTCCTGTTACTTTCCGCCCTTCTCTCCTCCCGGCCCCTGCAATGCCTGCTGTATGCAAACGTGTGTGCACTCATCAGTCCCGCTAGGCGCGGTGCCAACTGGCCGCCCCGCACAGACACAGTGACAAGTCAAACAGCAATTAACATTGACAAAATCCATTTAGCACTCTGAAAAAGTACTAAATAACTGTACACAGTTGGGGCACAAATTAATCTAAATTGTTTTTTATGACTCTTTAGTTATCCAAATACTGGGCCTCACTTTAGACTCTGTCAATTGCTCATTCAGCTTCCACTGAGTAGGCAATGAAAAACCAGCCCAGGACAAAAGATAAAAACATGGAATGAAATGCCACAAGTTTAGCCAGCCAGGGGAATCTCTTAGTGATGGTGGCACAAGAGAAATTCTGTGGGAGGGCAAGCACTGTCCGGGGCTGAGGGGACATGCAGACAATGTCTCTTTTGAGACCTCTGCCAATGCGTTCATCGGCTTGTGTCTAATAGGCGTCTCAAGTCCTAACGTGTCCGGAACAGAATGCATAATTTCCCTCCTGAATTTATCCCTTGTCCTATCTTCCTCATTTCAGTAAATGGCATCCAATTGTATAAGCCCAAAGTCAGCATCACCTTGATTTCTTTTTTCCATATCTCCACATCCATCAGTAATTCCTACTGGCTCTGTGTCCAAAATCTGTTCAGTCCTCCTGTCTGGCTGCCACCACCTCGAGCTGGACCTCTGCTATGTCCCTCCTGAGATTACCACCTCAGCCTCCTAACTGGCCTCCCTGCTGCCCTGCCTGCCTCCCAATCACCCATTCTTTTAAAACTAAATAAGATCCCATCGCTTCCCTATCTAAAACCTTCTAGTAGCTTCCACTGCATTTCAGAATTAGTGATCTGTATTATTGCCTATTGCTGCTGTAACCAATCACCACAATTTAGTGACTTACAACAGCACAGATGTATTCTCTTTCAGTTCCAGAGATCAGAGTCTAAAATGAAGTTGTTAGCAGGGCTGTGTTCCTTCTGGAGGCTTCAGAGAAGAATCTGTTTCCTTGTCGTTTTTGCATCTAGAGGCTGCCTGCATGCCTTGGTTTATGGTACCTTTCTCTGCAATCACACTGGGCCTACTAGGTAATCCCGGACAATCTCCCCATCTCCAGATCCTTCACTTAACCCTATCTTCAAAAGTCCTTTTACTATGTAAGGTAACATATTTGCAGGTTCCAGGAATAGGACATGACCATTCTGGATCATCCTTATTCAACCTACCCCAAGACCCAAACCAAAATACAACACAAAGAACACCCCTATATCAGGGTTTACCAGCTCCATGTGACCTTGCCCTGACCGCGTTTCTCACCCTTGTCTCCTATTCCCCTTCTTCACTAACCTTCCATCTCCTCCTTCAGAGATCAGCCTCACTCTCACCCTGCTGTTCCCTCCACCTGGAGCATCCTTCCCCCAGCAGTCACAAAGCTGGTTCTTTCTGGAGAGCTCACGTATCATCTCCTCACTCTTTGCCATAAGAGATCATCTTGTTGACATCTGTTCTCCCAGCCAATGAGTAAACTCCAAGGGTAGAGTTCTTGCCTGTCTTGCTACATGTGGTAGTCGCTCTAGTGCCTTAATATTTGTTGAGGGAATAAACCATATGACTGTAAAATGTGACTTCCCCATAACACACTTTCATAACCCATTCTGGTTTTATAATCCATAGGTTTGTAAAAATGCTTTTTAAATGCATTCACACTTTCATCCTAGATCAGTTCTCAGTAAGACTAAAGAAGATCAAATATAATAAAAACTGTAAAGCCTAAAAAATGTTGGGGGGGTAGGGAGGAGGTAGAGTGAGGGGATTGGGCTCAGAAAAATATGAATTACATAATATGCAAAGAAGACCCCGAGGTACAAATTGCAGTTGACTCTTAACTCCATATGATTCATCAGCATGATGCAGCTACCAAAAACATGACCTTCTGAGCACTGGAGATTTTCAGGCATAAAAAGGAAAACTAATCCTTGGACAAGGTTTATTTACACAAAGAGCACTTACCAAGAGTATATTATGAACTAAAATAGTGTAGTGACAGCTTTACATGTTGTTTAATCCCCAAAATACTGGTATGGGGGGGACACTATTAATACTTCTCACTCACAGATAAGAGAAGATAGTTTGAAGAGGTCAGGTAACTTGCCCAAATTTATAGCATTAGTGTGCATTAAAATCCATATTCAAGGTCCCAAAGCCTGGTTTTCAAACCTAATGCTCTATTGCACCCGCTTTTATTGATTATGCTGGAAGCAACGAGGGTGGATGAGAACACAGAGTGACCTGGTCTTGAGAAGCTGTGGGATTTAGGAATCTGAGCAGCCCTGTGTGGCCTGGTGAGGCCTATGACCCACGAGCTGGAAGATGAAGCCATTAGTTATAACTGCAGAATGTCAACATATTGGTTAGCTCCCAAACACTACCATCTGCCAGTAATTCAGGCTTCATGTTTCAAAATCACTGGACACTTCCTTCTACTTCATTCTCTGTCTCCAGTGAGTCATAAAGTCCAGCCGCCGATTCTTCTAATATTTCTTTTTATAATTATTGTGTTTGAAAAATAAAAACACATACTCATGATAGGACAGTCTAACACTATAACAAGATAGTATATGATTAAAAAGTAAGTCCTCTCTCCGTATAGACCCCAAGTGCCCTTTCTGGAAAAACTGCTATTAAACACACACACGCACACAAGAAAGGGAGCAATAAGATGAGATGTGGGTCACTCTGGACATAGTGGACAGAGGGCCAGTGCAGGGAAAGCTAAATGCCAGGAGACTAGCATGGAGGCAAGGTTCTGATGAATCATGATGAAATTGTAAAATAGAACCGTAGCAACTTAGAGATTTGTGACATATATAGGGGGATAGATGAGTTATACATAGCCAGTGCTTGAATCTAGGGATGAAGGAGACTGAAGAGTTTGGGATGACTCCTACATGTCTGGCTTGGGCACCTGGTTTGATAATGGTGCTGTTTCACTGAGATAGAAACATGAAGAATCAGGTCTTGAGTTCAGCTTTGGGTACATTCATGGCATCTAGGAAACAGAGCAGACAGATGGAAATGAGGGTCGAGAGTTCAAGAGAGAGGTCAGGCTGCAGCCAAAGGGGGCTGTAGACACCACAGGCGAGATGAGGTGCGTGAGCAGAATGACAGCATCACTATCTTGAGGGCTGGACAGAGGAAGTAGCATCGCAGGTGTCGTCACCATTGCATGGATGACCGAGGACCTGCCCTTTCTGACCTGCTAGAAACCTATTTTTATCTGAAGACATAGTGTGGCACTTGGTTATTTTCAGTCCTGTTTTGCTCTCCTATTATTTTTATTTTGTTCTGCTGTCCTGTAACATTGCCATTCTTGCAAAGGTGGAAATTTGGCAGGTTTCATAGATAAGAGATGCAATAGCTGTTTTTGCATTTTAGTCACATTTTCTTAAATTACAAAATGTGGCCACTTGTAGTCAGGCTGCAACTGAGTGATATCACAAGTGGAGCGCTGGGATGCGCAGGCCCTGTTTGCTTTGTGGTCTTGTGCTTCTCCCATCTTGAAGATGAGAACTACCCTTTCTAGCCTGGGGCCCAGAATAGGCACATGAATGGGGCAGAGCCACCCCAGCGGACATGCGAATGAGAAAAAAACGCCTGTCACATGCCACTGAGATTTTGTGGTTATTATGACAAAATTTTCCTTTCCTTTTTATTGAAGTATAATTTATATACAATGAAAGGTTCAAATCTTGATTATACCTTCAATCAGTTTTGAGAAATATATTCACTTGCGTAACCCACACCCATAGTAAGACACAGAACACTGCTATAGCTATAGCAGGCTACCTCTTGGCTCTTGTGAGTAAATCCCCATCTCTCCCCAGAAGCAAACGCTGATTGATTTCTATCATCATAGCTTTTTTTTAGTGACTTCTGTCATTATAGCCTAGTTTTGTGGTAAGTTGATGAAGACCAGGGATCAGCCCAATCCAGACTGCCTGTTTTTGTATGACCCATGAACTAACAATAGTTTTTATATTTTTAAACATCTGAAAGAAAAATCAAAAGAGGAATAATACTTTATGATACATGAAAATTTTATGAAACTCACATTTCAATGCCTCTAATAAAGTTTGATTGGCACACAGACACCTCCATTTGTTTACATATTATCTGTGGCTGCTTTTGCATCACAGCTGCAGAGCAGAGAAGCAGAGATAGAGACCATTGCCTACAAAGCCTAAAGTATTTACTACCCGGCCCACTGCAGAAAAGGTCTGCCAAGCCCAACTAGGAAACCTGCCTCTGTCTGCATCACATATGTGGACCCCAGTGCTGGCACTGATATTGAGAACTAGGTACTCTGAGCACTGCTTTAATCACATTATACAAACAGCACATAAACATCATACATGTTCATGAAGAGACTAAAAATTATCAAAATATATAATGTGGAGAGTGAGAGTCTCTCATAACTCCAGCTCTTAGTGAGAAAACTCTACACTAAGACACAAAACACTTTCTTTTCAAAGAAAACTGAATCTGACATCCAGTCAAGTAGGTGGTATAGGCAGCCATGGCTTGCCTCTTTGCACAACCACATCAAAATTACAGCTAAAATATAAAATAACCATAACTCAGAACCATCAGAAATCGAGTTGAATGGAAGTTTGACAACTATAGAATTAAAGAACCCACATACATCCAGACTGGTAGGGGGTGCAGATGTAGAATGGGCTGGTCCCATAATCACGTGTGGTGAATAAAAATTCAGGAGGGATTCCTCAGGAGTGGAGTCCCAGACCCACACCAGATGCCCAGGCCAGGGATCCAGTGCCAGGAAGACAAATCTGCACAACATCTGGTTGCAAAAAATAGTGGAGGAAGAAACTGTTGGAACCCCCAGCACTTTCTCCTAAAGAACCCACACGTGGACTTATCTACTCAGACTCACCCCCTCTGAGCTTTGGCACCAGGGTGGCAGCTTGAAAGGCACCACTGTGGGTATACAGGGAGAAACTGAAGTGTCTGGCATCAAGGTGAGCAGAGGCCATGGTCCCTTTTCTAAACCCTCCCCCACAAAAGCCAGTAAGCTGCCACATCTGAGACCCCATCCACCTGGCTAACACTGTTTGGCCTGCCTTGGAAATTCCCAGAGACTCCACCCCACCCAACTTACTGGCCCAACCAAGCTGCTTTTCCATATGAATGGCTGGCATTGGCTCCTGCTGCACAACTTCCTAAATCCTATCAAACAAGCAACAGCTGGCCTCAGGAAGCCCCAGGCCAGGCATAGCAGCAGCCAGCCTAGATTCACAGCTTGGCTTTGCCTGGGAATCTCTAAGCCCAGCACAAGTAGCAGCCATCTCAGATTGCTTTACATCTCAGGCAGGGTGGCAGAACACAGGTAGGGGCTGATCTTGGCCTGCACCACCTGGGAAACCCCAGGGCCAGTGCACCCAGTGGACAGCTATAGACAAAGACAGAGCACCACCACCCTGTCCCTGCACAGCTGATCCTCCACAGAAGGTGGAAGTTGGTGGTCAGTGCTCAAAGCCAGTCCTTGCAGCTGACTGGCCTGGGTAAATCCCTCCCACTGATCTCAACTACAAGAGGAGGGTGTATTCTACCCACACAAAGTGCACACCTTGAGTACCCAGCTTGCGAAAGGGGAGGCTGAGCCACTGGACCCTACAGGACACCTACAACATTAAGCCAAACTACCAAGACACAGAGTCAAAGAAGCTTGACATAATACACAGAAACAAACACAGGTGAGGCTACAGGCAATGTCACAGCTGCCAAAACAAGGAGGCAAAGACACAGGGCCCAAATGAAAGAACAGATCAAAACTCCAGAGAAAGAGCTAAGGAAAATGGAGATAAACAATGTATCAGATGCAGAGTTCAAAACACTGCTTATAAGGATGCTCAAGGAACTTAGTGAGGACCTCAACAGCATAAACAAGATCCAATAAAAATGAAGGATACACTAATTGAAATAAAGAACAATTTACAGGGAAACAACAGTAGAGTGGAAGAAGCCGAGAATCAAATCAATGACCTGGAACAGAAGGAAACAAAAAACAACCAAGCTGAGCAACAAGAAGGAAACAGAGTCCAAAGAAATGAGGAGAATGTAAGCAGCCTCCGGGACAACTTTAAAAGGTCCAACATTCACCTCATAGGGGTGCCAGAAGGAGAACAAGAAATTGTAAATTTATTTGAAAAAATAGTGAAAGAAAACTTCCCTAATTTGGTGAAGGAAGTAGACATCCAAGTCCTAGAAGCACAGAGAGTCCCAATCAAGATGCATGCAGAGAGGCCTATTCCAAGACACATCATAATTAAAATACCAAAGTTTAAAAATAAAGGGAGAATCTTAAAAGCAGCAAGAGAAAAGAAGTTAGTTACCTACAGGAGAGTTCCTGTAGGAACTCCTTGTCAAGCTGATTTCTCAAAAGAAACTGTAGGCTAGAAGGGATTGGCAAGAAATATTCAAAGTCATGAAAAGCAGGGACTAGGGCCAAGATTGCTGCACACAGCAAAGCTACCATTTAGAACCAAAGGGCAGATAAAGAGCTTCCTAGACAAGAAAAAACTGAAGAAGTTCCTCATCGTCAAACCATTATCAAAATGAGATAAAAAGGGACTTATTTTAGAAAAAGATTAAAAAACTATGAATGATAAAATGGCAAAAAATACAAATCTATCAACAATTGAATCTGAAAAATAAACTAAGCAAACAAGAAGAACAGAAACAGAATCACAGGTACAGAGAATGTTTTTATGGTTGAGATATGGGAGAGGGGTAGGGAGAATGGGTGAAGAGGTGAGGGGATTAAGAAGTGCAAATAGGTAGTTACAGAATAGCCATGGGGATATAAGGTACAATATAGGAAATGGAGTAGCTGAAGAACTTATATGCATGACCCATGGACATGAACTATGTTGTGGGTTTGCCTGAGGGAGTGCTGGTTGTAGTAGAGGGAGAGGGGGGAAAGTCAGGACAACTGTAATAGCATATTCAATAAAATAGAATTAAAAAATAAAGGCAAAAGAGACATTACAAAAATAAAAGTAAACTGCTAAAATACAGTTACATTTATAAAAAACTGAAGCTAAGTTGCAAGTAATATTTAACTGTTATTTTCCTGTATCATTTTCATATAAGATCAATATCACTAAGATCTCTTATTATTGAAACAGAAGTAGTGAAGTTATAAACAAGAACAGGCCAAAATCAGATGCAAAAGGTAGGGAGAATGCCAACATCTCACCTATGAAAGGAAAGGAGAGAGGAAGCACAGAGTCAGATTCCCCAGAGTGACACTGGATTAAATATCCAATTCAAGTCCGCCTAGACTGAAAATGAGGCGTCCAAAAAGGAAGCAGAGGTCCTTAGTGGGTTTGGAGGGTGGAGGGGGTGAAACCTGAGCCAGTACACACTGTGCAGGCTTGGGTTTGCCAGAGTAAAGTCACCTTGGATCTTATCCTACAATGCAAAGTGCGCCCCCTCTTGGTCAATAACATTCAATGCTATTCTGCTGTTGGGAACACTGATAGCATTTACATTGTGGTAATACCATCTGGAGATACCCTTGAAAAATATGGTTTGGGTCATTAACTCCAACTCTAGAGGTTCATTTCTTCCAGCTCTGCCCAACTCCCTCAGTCTTCATTAATAGAAATACCTTCCTTCTCACTGAATGATTTCTCCTCTAAGAACCATCAGAAGGTAAGGGGGCTAAGGCAGTAATGACCGGTCTGATTATCTACAGGGCTTTTGTTATGCTAACTAGAAAACACGAGTAGGGATCAGAGTTGAATTTCTTGGGAAAGAGTGGAAAAGTTGAGGGATAGCGACTTCTCATGCTATCCCTTTAAGTATATGCCGCACAAGTACTTGAAAGGGTTTCACATTATTAGCTAGCTCTGATGTCCACATGTCTCAGTGTTTTTCCTTTTTTGTGTGTGTGAGCATCTCATTAAAGCTATGGATCTTTTCCACAGAGAAATACGCACGGGCACATACACATGTCCAGTTCACAGAACTCCTGGATTCCTGGTGCACAGCCAGAGATCCCAAGTTAAAAACCTTATTACAGTGAGTGTACCTTGAAAGGCTGTAGTAGAGACTGTCTAAATAACAATATTCTCACAGACTAACTACCTGTGGAACTTGTCCTAGATGGAATATGCACAAAACTGCAGGATAGGGATTTTCTTTAGGATAAAATGAAAATAGGCTTTTTTAGGCTTTCGAGTTACAACTTTAGTTTGTCTTTGGGGAAAGAATGCAAGTGTTTGATTTGAGGGTAAATTAATAAATTTTGGTATTCTGGTATTGTATGCATGTGTAAGTTGTAGATGTGAGTTTATGTGAGTCTGCCCCCGAGAGGTGAATCATTCATTCTCTCTAGGCACCACTTCCTGGTTTACCGGACTGAGATGAACTCACCTAGGTAAGAGCCAGCCTTTAGGTCCCTGGGCAGCTTGCCCAGGGGAGCTCTGTTAGCCTCTTCCCATCTATAATGGCCCCATCGCCACCACCACTGTGGAGCTGAGGACAAGAGCTCACACTGAAGCCTTTTCAGCAGCTGTGGACAGTTCCAATTCCTTCCTATTATGGAGGACTAATCTGCTTCTTAACGCTAAACCTCCTTAAGCTATATCCCACTGTGAGGCCTAAAGGAGATTACCAGTTGTCATGTAGCTTTTATCTTTCCACCTACCCAGCAGCAGACAGGAGAGCTCAAAATGTGACAGAAATAAGAACTAATAGTAAAGGAATTCCCAGAGGTGGGAATCTGAGTCCCTTGGAGGCACTGAAAGCATCCTACACAAATGTAAAACATGAATCTTGGGTTTTATTGAATTCTCCTCTGTGTTTTCTTGACTGAAAGCAGGAGACTGATAAATAAATGTCTGCCAACTGCTAGCTCTGACCAGAAAAGAAAATCAAATCGGGAAAGGTAGATGGCTGAGCATGGTCCTGCATGTGGGCAACGTCCCCCCGCCCCTGCCAGATGTCAGGCAAAAGGAAAGAAAAGGCAACCACCCTTCCTGAAGCGTCAGAAACAGACCTATCAATGTTGCCGAGGGAGTCCAGACAACACAGGAACTCCTGAGAGTTCAACTAAGGGAAGAGAACATTTTCATTTCATAGGGTCATCAGATACTGGTTCTATTTCTATGTACACGCACACACTGAGACTCACAAATAATCCTGCTGACCTATGACAGCAAAGGCCAGTCTGCTGACCAGTGTTCTGGTTCCTTTTCCCAGCCTGATTTGCATTCCTGATGTAACCCTGGAGACCAACAGAATGACTGACAGAGTAAGGCAATAGACCTTTTCATTTTCATTCTTACCTGGGGATATGTTTTTATTGATTTTAGAGAAAGAGGAAAGGAGGGAGGGAGAGGGAGGAAGAGATAGATAGATAGATAGATAGATAGATAGAGAGATAGAGAGATAGAGAGATAGAGAGATAGAGAGATAGAGAGAGAGATCAATTGGCTGCCTCCTATACACATCCCGACCCGGGACTGAACTTGCAACCTAGGTGTGTGTACTGACTGGGGGTCACACCCATAACCTTTTTGATCTATGGGATGATGCACCAAACCACAGAGCCACCCAGCCAGGACAAACAACAAACCTTTTTATTGTGCAAATCCTAGTGGTCCAAATCACTCCAAATAACTTTAAAATGTGCATTGTTTAAAATCTTCCAGTGGGTTCCCACTTCCCTAAGGATAAATTCTCAGGTCTCATCCCTAAGTTGACCTTTAAGTGGGGTGGACCATATACTTTAATAGTCCAAATAGGACACTATTCAGAATGAAAGACAATGCTATTAGTAATAATGTGGGAGCAATAAACAGGGACTATCTACACTGACAGGCTAGACTATGGGCATTCTTCCCTAAGGCAATCTGACAACCCTCTGATACAGACTCTCCTCTCTCACCACCTGCCTCTCACCACCTCTCCTCTAGCCATATTGAGTTCTCTCAGTTTTTTGAAAGGGGAAGGCTTGACCTAGGCTCCTGATCCTCAACGTGTATTTCCTCTCCCTGATCCATGACTTTTTGGCTTCTTCACCTGGCTCACTCCTACTCACCCCTTCTTCAGGTCTCAGCCTAGAAGTAACATGGACAGGCGGGTCTCCTCTGACGCCCGAGACAAGGTTGGCTCCTTCTTGCAGGCTCCCACACCATCAAGAACCCCTCATCACATATGTGGTCTCTTACTTAGTGGTTGCTGTTGCCTTCTACTAGGTATAGTGTTCCACCTCTGGGCTGGGACAACACTGGCTTTATCGATAACCTCATCCTCAGTCTTTCATGCTGGCCTGGCATGAGGAGGTGCTGGATTCTTGCAGTCTCACCTCAGGTATCTGCTTTGAATGCCTTCCTTAACCACCACCGCCTTCACCATTCATGTGAGTTAAGGGTTTATCCCAAGGGCTTCTAGGCCCTGACTGCCTTTCACCTAGCACCTGACACATGCCACTGACAAGAATCCATTCACCTAGGGAGAGGGTTGATGAGGATGAAAGAGGTAAAGGCCAGATGCATTTTGAAAGTCAAAATCTTTCATTTGAAAATGATAATATCGAGACCTCTGGTCCAGATGGCCACACAGGCAGACATGGCTCACCTCTTTGAACAACCACATTAAAATTACAACTAAAATATAGAAAAACCATCACTCAGAACCGTCAGAAACAGAGTTGAATGGAAGTCTGACAACGACGAAATTAAAGAACCCACATCTATCCAGACTGGTAGGAGGCATGCAGATGTGGAATGGGCTGGTCCCATAATCACGTGTGGTAAATAAAAATTCAGGAGGGATTCCTCAGGAATGGAGTCCCAGACCCATACCAGCCCCCCCCCCCCCCCCCGCAACCCAGAGTTCCAGTGCCAGGAAGATAAGTCCCCACAATGTCTGGTTGCAAAAAATAGTGGGGATTGAGTCAGTGGAAGGAACTGTTGGAACCCCCAGCAATTTCTCCTAAAGAACCCACATATAGATTCACCTTCTCAGACTCACCCCCTCTGAGCTCCAGCAACAGGGTGGCAGCTTGGAAGGCACCAATGGTATACAGGGAGAAACTGAAGTGTCTGGCATCAAGGTGAGCAGAGGCCATGGTCCCTTTTCTAAACCCTCCCCCCCAAAAGCCAGTAAGCTGCCACATCTGAGACCCCATCCACCTGGCTAACACTGTTTGGCCTGCCTTGGAAATTCCCAGAGACTCCACCCCACCCAACTTACTGGCCCAACCAAGCTGCTTTTCCATATGAATGGCTGGCATTGGCTCCTGCTGCACAACTTCCTAAATCCAATCAAACAAGCAACAGCTGGCCTCAGGAAGCCCCAGGCCAGGCATAGCAGCAGCCAGCCTAGATTCACAGCTTGGCTTTGCCTGGGAATCTCCAAGCCCAGCACATCTCAGATTACTTTATATCTCAGGCAGGGTGGCCTCGGGCAGAACACAGGTAGGGGCTGATCTTGGCCTGCACTACCTGGGAAACCCCAAGGCCAGTGCACCCAGTGGACAGCTATAGACAATGACAGAGCACCACCACCCTGTCCCTGCACAGCTGATCCTCCACAGAGGGTGGAAGTTGGTGGTCAGTGCTCAAAGCCAGTCCTTGCAGCTGACTGGCCTGGGTAAATCCCTCCCATTGACCTGACAATAGCAACCAAGCCTCAACTACAAGAGGAGGGTGTATTCAGCCCACATGAAGGGTGCACCTCGAGTACCTGGCTTGGGTGATAAGAGAGTCTATGTTACTGGCCTGGGTAAATCCCCCCCACTGATCTCAACTACAAGAGGAGGGTGTATTCTACCCACACAAAGTGCACACCTTGAGTACCCAGCTTGCAAAAGGGGAGGCTGAGCCACTGGACCCTACAGGACACCTACAACATTAAGCCAAACTACCAAGACACAGAGTCAAAGAAGCTTGACATAATACACAGAAACAAACACAGGTGAGGCTACAGGCAATGTCACAGCTGCCAAAACAAGGAGGCAAAGACACAGGGCCCAAATGAAAGAACAGATCAAAACTCCAGAGAAAGAGCTAAGGAAAATGGAGATAAACAATGTATCAGATGCAGAGTTCAAAACACTGCTTATAAGGATGCTCAAGGAACTTAGTGAGGACCTCAACAGCATAAACAAGATCCAATAAAAATGAAGGATACACTAATTGAAATAAAGAACAATTTACAGGGAAACAACAGTAGAGTGGAAGAAGCCGAGAATCAAATCAATGACCTGGAACAGAAGGAAGCAAAAAACAACCAAGCTGAGCAACAAGAAGGAAACAGAGTCCAAAGAAATGAGGAGAATGTAAGCAGCCTCCGGGACAACTTTAAAAGGTCCAACATTCACCTCATAGGGGTGCCAGAAGGAGAGCAAGAAATTGTAAATTTATTTGAAAAAATAGTGAAAGAAAACTTCCCTAATTTGGTGAAGGAAGTAGACATCCAAGTCCTAGAAGCACAGAGAGTCCCAATCAAGATGCATGCAGAGAGGCCTATTCCAAGACACATCATAATTAAAATACCAAAGTTTAAAAATAAAGGGAGAATCTTAAAAGCAGCAAGAGAAAAGAAGTTAGTTACCTACAGGAGAGTTCCTGTAGGAACTCCTTGTCAAGCTGATTTCTCAAAAGAAACTGTAGGCTAGAAGGGATTGGCAAGAAATATTCAAAGTCATGAAAAGCAGGGACTAGGGCCAAGATTGCTGCACACAGCAAAGCTACCATTTAGAACCAAAGGGCAGATAAAGAGCTTCCTAGACAAGAAAAAACTGAAGGAGTTCCTCATCGTCAAACCATTATCAAAATGAGATAAAAAGGGACTTATTTTAGAAAAAGATAAAAACTATGAATGATAAAATGGCAAAAAATACAAATCTATCAACAATTGAATCTGAAAAACAAACTAAGCAAAGAAGAAGAACAGAAACAGAATCACAGATACAGAGAATGTTTTTATGGTTGACTGATGGGAGAGGGGTGGAGGAGAATGGGTAAAGAGGTGAGGGGATTAAGGAGTACAAATAGGTAGTTACAGAATAGTCATGGAGATATAAAGCACAGTGTAGGAGATGGAGTAACCAAAGATGTTATACATATGACCCATGGCCATGAACAATGTTGGAGGTTTGCCAAGAGGAGTTGGGGTGGAGGGAGTCTAAAGGACAACTGTAATAGCAGAATCAATAAAATTTAAAATATCCCATTGGACATAAAAATATGAAAGTGATAATATTATGTAATATGGCCGATGAAAATGGGACAGTACCCAGTAATCTGCCACTCTGATATGTGTGTGTGTATGTATACACATGTATATATTTTTTTGCAGCAAAATGTGTGCTAATTCATACTAAGTGGCTAAATAAAGCCTCACAATAGGCTCATATCCCTTCGGCAGGCTTTGCAAGTCAGAGTTCAGATCAGGTCAGTGCACGTGTGTCTGTGTCATACATGCAGAGGCGGGCTGAACAATTAAACAGCAAAACTGCTGCTCAGCCTTGTCATTTCTGTGGGACCGTCTGCCTCAACCCTCTTTTCTAGGCATGGCTTCTGCTCCAACTTAAATGTTTAATAAGAGAGCATTCCCAGTGGCCCACCCTCCTGGACACCGATGCCTGGTGTAGGGGGTTGGCTCCCGGCTGCAACTAGGGCTGTCATAACATTCCCCTGGGACAGGGGTACTGGAATCACAAAGTTATTCCCTTTCTGGGTGCCTGGAGTATGTAACATAAACACATTTCAGAGAAAATGGGACAACCACATAGCACCTAGAAGTCCAAACACAGCCTGGCATACTCTAGGGTGTAGCCTGTGTTTTGTAATTTTTCTTTTTAAATAAAACATTTGTTGGCAGCCGGGAACCAGTAGGCCACTTGGGACTGCCTCTGATACTGATATGGAACTGATTATCGGCAAGAGGCATTGGCAGTTAAATTATCCAGCCAAGGTTTACTGTGTCCCTACAAGGGGCCAGGCCTTTTGCTAAGCAAATGATAAACAAGAAAGATGCAGTTCATATCCTCCAAGATCATACAATTGCAGTAGAAAGGAAAATAACAACAGTGTGAGTGTTTTAATCCAGGAATATATGGGGAATAGAGAGAATAAACAGCAGGTTTAAATCAATTAGTAATTGGAACTGAAGTGGAACAAAACTTAATTACACTATTTATGAGCTGTTCAAGTTTAATTTCAACACATTTAGATCATAAAAACTAAATGATTGTGAAGAAGTACTGATACAAGCTGTGAAGGTATGAATGGAGTCTCTATTCTAATGCTCCTATGTCAGGCGTTGAGCATCCAGACTCACTGGTATAATTAACAGAAGAGTGTCAAAATTTGCATACATATTCTGAATATTTGAATAAATAGCTTGATAGTGGAAAAATGAATACAATTTGGGAATGTGGTTGCCAGAAATCACTTAGTCTGACCAATATTTCTTGCTCATTTAAAACTGGATTTATCCAATGCAAACTGCATTCTGTAGAAAGCACTTTGCAAAAAAAAACATTAAAACATTTGAATTCGAAGAGGTAAAATAATCACTAAAGAGAATTCAGCAATAGTAAATATGATGAGTAACCAAGACAATACAAATATTTGATGCATATATGACCAACACCGTTAGCTATAAATACACTAACCTTTGCTCCTTCCTTGTTAATATCTCCCCAATTTTGTCCAATACTTTAATATCCTCTGCTAAATATACTCTTTCCCAGTTTCCCTTGAAGTCACAGATGCCATGTATCACAGTCCTGGTGATTAAAACCTAAGTACCTAGGTAAAGTCTGTTTCTGGTTCCTAATAAACTTAGACAGTTGGTGAAGGAAACCCTTTTCCTCCCCTTCTCCACCCGTTAAATGTAGACCTGACGCCTGGAGCTGCAGCCCCTGCATTGTCACCGTGAGGATGACGCACACCAAGTGCTCATGATGAGTAGCAGGAAGCACCAGCTTACCTACAGACCTCATACTACATGAGGAAAACACCCTTATCGGCTTAAACCACTGATCTTTGACTTTTTCTGTTATTTGTGACCAAGTATTAATAACAGAATAGTATAAGACAGAAGGTTGTACTTAAAAGTTTGAACCTTGGGCAACTATAGCTATTAAAACTGAGAATTCTCCATAATTAGTGACTTGGTGCAGATACCAGGAAATAGCCAGTCTGGTGAGGAGGAGCTATAAGACTTTCACCATCACAGGACCCCACATCAGGACCACGGCAGAGGCTGCTGGTTGGTTGTTCAACATACATTCCCCGTCTTCCTCCCTTCTCACCCGACATGTCCTTTCCTTGCCCCAGAGCAAGCCCCATTCCAGAGACCTAGACAAAGCCTAACGGATATGGGAACGGCAGTCAGTTTAGGGGTTGGGCTCTGTAAGCTGTGTAGACAATTAAGCTTCTTCCAACCTCCACCTTAGATGCAAGAAATTTCAATATGCAATACAGATTTAATGTGGCTTACGGGGCATGTCCACTTATCCTGTCAGAATGCTCAGGCCTTTTTTTGGAAGAGGGAGTCATCTAGATATGTGGTAGATTTGATACAGGATTATTACTATTCTTGGATTCAGTGGCAGCTTTTTAAATAGATCCCACAGGGCTAGATAAATTTCCTCTGAACCTAATGACTTCATCTTTCCCCTTTTATAGTTTGAGAACCAATCTATACTTTTAAATTCACTCTTATGTTAATAGTTCATCTGTAAATTATAAAACCGTATTTATTTTTTCTTCAGAGGAAGGCGTGAAGGGGAGTCTTAGAGAGCAGGACACATTCAGAAACTTGGAGGCTGGAGAGAGCACAAGAAGTAAGGTTGTACAGACAGGCAGGTAGGCGAGGGAGAGTTTTGTGTATCACACATTGAATTATGACTTTTATTCCAAGGTAATGAGGAACCCCTGAACAATATCTATCTAACTGTCTATCTATCTATCTATCTATCTATCTATCTATCTATCTATCTATCTATCATCTATCTATGCATTCATCCTCACCCAAGGATGTGCATATTGATTTTAGAGAGAAGGGAAGGAAGAGAGAGAGAAAGAAACATTGATGTGAGAGAAACACCGATCAGCTGCCTCTTCTACATGCCCCAACTGGGGACTGAACCTGAAACCCAGGCATGTACCCTGACTAGGAATAAACCTGCAACCTTTCAGTTTATGGGATAACACTCTAACCACTGAGCCACACTGGTCAGGGCCACTGAATGATTTTAAGCAAGTGATTAACATAACCTTTTTTTTTCCCCTTTAAATTTATGAAGATCACATGGACTTTACTTTGGGGAAGCAAATTGCAAGGTGGCTAGTTACAAGAGAGTAAGAAATGGTGCTGGCATGAATGAAGACCATGGCCGTGGACAGATCTGAGAGGCGCTTAGAGGTAAAAAGAAAAGGGTTTGGTGCCAGATTAGATTTATGCAGTCCATAAATCGACCACAAGCACAGGAAGGTGTTCGTGTAACTCCCAAATTTGACCGGGAGTGCGGGGAGGGGTAAGGGGCTAGTGATACCATTCACAGAGAGAATATGGGGGAGGGTCAGGTGAACGGGGGTGTCACAGAGGGGTGACAGGCAGATGGTACATGCAGTTTTGTGCACTGTGAGGCATCTCATGCAGATGACCACTAGCCAAAAGCGTGTATGTGTCAGGCACGTGGATCTGAGCAGTGTCTGTAATTTGAATGCCAGTAGATAGCAAGTAAAGTCATGGGACTTACTGAGATTGTCTAAAGAGAATGAACAAAATGGGAAGATGCATAAGTGAACTCATAAAGAACATTAATATCAGGGATAAATGAAAGAATTAGCATCCACAACAACAACAAAAAAAACAAAAGGAAGAAATGGGCAGAGAGGCAGGAAGAAAACCGCAAGGAGGAGGGGTCGGGACAGGGTACGTGCCAGGGAGAAAGTGGAAGGACTGAGTGGTCTGTGGTGGTCAGCTGCTCAGAGTTCAGCTCACACTGACCCCTCAAGGGCTCCCCTGCACCAGCGTACGCGGGCTGTGGCTCACTCCATGTGTGCACTGCTCTCCAGCCCACCGTTAATTGGTCAACAGGTGATCACTGACCCAAGCAACGTAGAAACCTCCCCTGGGAGCCTTGGATTAGGAAGGAGGCAGAGAGGAGGGAAGCAGGAGCAGAGAGAGCCAGGAACTCCGTGGGTCTGGGAAGACACCCCGCTTTCTGATAAATGACTTGTGCTTATGGTTCCAGCTGGTTTCTCTTACTTGGAACTATTTAAAAAATCCCCACATATATCCAACAAGAGAGGCAGAAATATAAACAGCTGTATTAACTGACAGAAAGAAATATGTGCTAATCGGAGATATAAGAGGTGGCTGCGGGAACTCTGGAGGAGGGGAGACTCATTTTGGCTGGTTTGAGGGAATGCTTCCAGATGGGAGGAGGCTTCTGAGCCGGCACTTGAAGGATCAGGAGAATTTTAGAGGGAAAGAAGGGAGAGAGTGCACTCTAGCTGAAGGAATAGGACCAGCAAATGGCAGAGAAGCATGAAGGTAAATGGAACGTCAAGGCAGTGCCTGCGGTGGCCAGGCCTCTGCTAGTCTCCTGGGCTGGTTAACTCCCATGCAGCCTTACAACCCTGGAAGCCCTCCCCCCGCCCCCATCACAGCCTGTTCCTGCCGTGGCAAAGGCTCCATTTGCGGGTCTACGTCCCTCACAGGCACTTACCCATTTATCTTTGCATGTCCTGTGCCTGGCACAGTGGGGGCTCAGTATGGACTTGGTAACATCCAGCAGCCTCTGCTCAGCCAGCGCATTTAGAGGCGGGGGCCACATAAGACTGAAGGGAGGCTGGGGTCCTGTTCTAAGGACCTGTAGTCACAGGGAGGCTAACAATCATGGTTGGCTTGTAATGACTGCCAGCTGTGGGAACATTAAGAAAAATTTTCAAGTGTGGTAAAATATACATAATGTAAAATTTATTGTAACCGTTTTAAGTGTACAGTTCGGTGGCATTAAGTGCACTCATGCTATTGTGCAAACACGGCCACCACCCATCTCCAGAACTTACTCGTCTTCCCAAACTGAAACTCTGTTCCCTTTCAACACTAACTCCCATTCCTGCCTTTCCCAGCCCCTGGTAACCACATGCTACATACTCCATGTCTCTGTAAATTTTGTTACTCTAGACACCTCAGTAAGTGGAGTCATATAGCGTTTGGCCTTTTGAAAACAACTTACATTTATGTGCTTTAAACCATACACCGTTACTAAGTGTTATCACTTCCTCCCAGGGAGGCGGCTGGGCAAGGGCCACAAGTCTGGTTGTGAAGGCCGGGAAAGGTGAGCTTAAATGATCTGTCCATGCTTGGGCTTTGAGCCACCACAAGTGCCCATGCTACAGGAGGTACCAGGCTCAGCTGAGAGGGTCACACACTCCATGGGGCCTCTTCAGAATCTGGACATCTGGAGAGCCATTACCTTAACCCTCACCACACACCCCAGGTGGCCTTCCCATGCCCCACTATGGATTCGCAGCAGGAACAGGAAGTAGCCAATGTCCTGGAGTGGAGCCAAACAAGAATTTAGCCTTATGGAAGCTAAGTCAGAGGCCAAATGTATCTTTCTACGGTTGGGTGCTCTCTGCTCACAGAGGTCGAAGCCATTGTCAGTATGAATTATTAATCTGCACACTTGCTCAGAGTCCACAGGAACAGGCACTACAGTGGAGTCACAGTGGAAGCACTAACTGGTTAACTCTCCTCCTGCCTGAGGAGCCAGCTCCGGGGCCAGCTCTCTCTCTGCTGGACACCAGGAGAAAGGTCTTGCTTGCCACAGTTGGATCAAAGGCTTGCTCACTTTTGTTTTCCGCCTAGTCATGGTCAACACCAATGACATATCTGCAAACTGCCAAGAGATTACTGGGTTTCTTTTGGTTTGTTTGTTCGCTGGAATTCAAAATGGTTCAAGCTGTTCATTATCTTCTACAAAAACTCAAAGTAAAAAGCTCCTAGTGAGCGTGAAGGAAATGAGTCTCATGCATTTTTTCTCATAAATACCTACGAAAATAATTTATCATCTATATTTGTGTGTGCATGTGTGTGTGTTTGTGTGTGTACAATCGAATGTTAGAACCTGGAGATGTTAGACAGTTGTTTAAACATGCTCATTCATTTTCTTTACCCCTAAATTTGCTGGCAAGACAAATCAAAAGGTAATTAGCTTGACTCCCATCTGGCTCAGTTGTGCTTAAGCGCTTGGAAGCCTGTCTTGGAACTTAAAGAATTTCCCTTTTGGCTGGCTTAAAGGTGGAATCCTGTCTCCTCTTAAGACTCTGTAAATGAACTGGAGTGGCTGGGGGTCAGGTACAGGGGAGGAACCAAGGAGACTGAAGAAGTGAAAGGAGTTTGGGAGCCTGAATGTAAGAGAAAATAATCAGTCTTTCTGACTCCATCTTGCTCCAGCCTGCCCAGGTCCCACACTACACGTTAGTTAGCAACTTCTGCTGAGTCCTGCACATAGAAATGCTAATCATTAAAGGAGTCTAACCTGTAGCTTAGGAATTACTGAAACAACCTCCCTGCTTAAAACTACCTCCCTAAGAAGGTAGGAAAGACATGTACAAAAATAATGATTATCGGAAGATTTATAGCAACCTCACAACTGAGACCACCACCACCAGGGTTTGTTGACCAAAGGCACAGGAGTCCCACCATCGCCCTGGGGCCCTTGATGATGTCCAGATGTCTGTGATCATCAATCACCTCCTGACCTCAAACCCCTCCTTGTCCCCCCTTCTCCTGACATAAAACAAGCCTGAATTCTGGACTTTTTCAGGATGGTTCTTTAGGACGCTAGTCCCCCACTTTCGCTGCTTGCTGGCTTTCTGAGTGAAGTGGCTTCCTTACCCCAGCAACTTTGCACTGACTGGCTGTTGTGCAGTGAGCAGTTCAAGCTCCGACTCGATACAAACAGACCGCTGTGTACTACACGGTGTTCTCGAGCAAGTCACTTTATCTGAGCCTCAGTTTCCTCGTCTGTGGGAATTATAAATAAAAGCATAACCTTCTCTACCAAAAGAGGAACAGCGGCACAGGAGTAAAAAAATAACAGCTATGAGAGCAGCGACAACTCACTGAGTGCTCACAGTGAGCCAGGCGCCATTCTCTGCAAAAAGTACTGTAAGGTGTTTTACAAATGTTAGTTGCAATAAAAACTTTATTATTGTTGTTGCTTACTGAAACTTCTTAGGGCTTTACTAAATTTTAGAGAATATGGGCAGGTTTCTCCCACCTCGTTATTCTATTTAAAAAGTTTAAAATCCCATATTGTTTGAATATAGAGTATCTTATCTCCCAAATGCTGCTCTGAGGCCCTAAGGACCTGCCTCTTTTCTACCCCCTCTTCCAGGGAAAAGAGAAACTGGATCAGAAGGAAGAGGATGGGGAGCTAATATACACTAACTGAGGCACTAAATATTTACGGCCAGAAATTATGCCAGATGATGGTGTACAAAGATAATAAACAGGAAAGATGCTCACAATTATCACTGTGCTTTCCCCCCCTTTGCATCGCAGGGCCAGGGGGTGGGCAGTGTCAGGGACGTGGAGGCTAGTGGGGAATGCCCAGTTCCGGGGCCTCCACTGGCTGTTGCTGACGTGATGCCCTGAAAAGCCAGGCAGCACCGGATGCATTTCAGCTGCTTCCCTCTAGGGAGCATCCCAGACCAGGTGCAAACAGGGACCCTGAAGGCTCATCCGGGCTTTAAGGTCCCATTCTCCCCATCACTGTATTGTCCTGAAAACCACCTTTCTTCGCTATACCTTAAGGAGGAACTGGTGTGGGGAACGGGCTCTGAAAAGCTGAGACATCCAAACAAAAACTCAGTTACCTAAAAGGTCTATTTCACTTGTGAAACGGGACAAAGTTTCCGGATTGGACTAAAACTTGGTTTTCCTCTATTATCCAGCTTGGAGGAGAAGAGGGGCTTAAATGGAGACTGAGTTCACTATAGAAAAATAAGCCACACTCTCTTTGTAAATATGAGTGTAGTGTAAGTTTTACATCCTGTTGTTGGACCATGGTTATCGAGTTCCTACTATGTGCTGGATCCTGTACATAAATATATTATTATCACAACAACTCTGTTAGGAGATACTAACACAGAATGGTTAAGGTTAAGCAGCTTTCCCAAAGTTACACAGATAGCAAGAGTCTGGTTCCTTACAGAAGCTTACGGACTAATGCCGCACAAAACACAGAGGAGATATTTATACGCTGAGTGCAACAGTAGGATGTGTGTGGGGAGTTAGGGACCCTAAAAAGAGCCTTAAATCCAGCCTGGGCAGCCCAGGGAAAGCTTCCTGCAGGGGATAATATACATGCTTTTTAAAAAAGGTATTTTTAATATACAACAAATCGCACAGATATTAAATATTCAGATTGATAAGTTTTGACCATTGTACACATGTGTGTAGCCATAGTTAAAAGCAAGATCTAGAACACTGGCAATGCTCCAGAAAGTTCCCTTGTGCCCCTTTCCAGTCAACCCCGCCCCTTTCCCCAGTCTCTGACGTCTATCACCACGGGTTGATTTTGTGTGTTCTTGGACGTCATAAAAACAGAATCCTCTCTCTGTATGTTGGCTTTGTTGTGGCTTCTTTTGCTGCCTCAGACTTAAAGGATGAACAGAACTTCAGCAGGACAAAGGGCAGTGACGCAGAAGCGGAGAGGTGAGATGCAGCCTGGTGAAGCCCTGGAGTCGGGGGTGTTGGACAGGAAGGGATGGGCGGGGTGGAAGACAGGGGGAGAGAGCGGGTCACGAAGGGCCTAGGACCCCATGGTCCAGGGTTTTGATCTCAAGGGCTTGGACCTGATTTCATAGGCAAAGGGGAGCTAGCGAAGCCTCAAGCGTTTACTGAATACCTACACCACACCAGGTTTACATGCTGCTTTGCTCCTGTTCTATTTCAAGCTCAACAATCTTAGGAGACATATAAAAATTCCTATTTTCTAGATGAGCCAGTTGAATCTGACAGAGGTTAAGCAAAATTTCCTAAGCGACAGGCCAGGTTTAAACCCAGCCAGGTTCCAAATACCCTGCCTTTCCACCCATAGAAAGCCACTTAGGAAGGAAAGGGAGGCAAACCAGTGTAAACTCTGAAGAGGTCCCGAGAAAGGCAGTGAGAGGCTGTCACGGATGAAACACTACCCTGCACGTGGCAGTGGGCACTGGAAGGGGGTGAACCCCCAGGGAAGACGGAAGGCTGGAATGCTGGCAAGTCCGGGGTGAGCGGGATCCAGACACTTCCTAGAGACCCTGCTTCTCTTCTTCGAGGTGCTGTTAATTATTCAACTAAACCTCCTCACCCAGACAGAACACATTTTAAGAGATGCAGCTATCTCTTATTTTTCTGAATACCTGAAACTGGGTATGCTACCCCTACGTGGGGTTTAAACAACTCTACTGACCAACTGTGCACTACAATCTTACAGCACACTCCGTAAACTCGCAGACAAAGAAACAGACAGACAAACCCAGGATTACTAAAAATTCTCTCAAGCCCACATATACTAAATTTTAAAAACCAATTTATCTTCTTATCCCCTGTGTCTGACTTCTTCACATTATCCCTTCTAAATGAACCTGAGGCCACACGAGAGTCTGTTCCAGAAAATGTCCTCAGAATTACACCCTCCCCACAGTCCCAATTTATACTCTGCTACAAAGTGTGATAAAAAGTGATAGTAAGAAAAAGGAGAATTAAAAATATTAATTCACCTATTCATGCAATTCAGTGGCACTCAGTAGGATAACTAAACATTATAAAGCGCAAGAGCCTTAGACAAAAGCTGTCTGGTAATATGGTGTGGGGGAGAAAGAGTAGAAGAAAGTTTGGGAAGTGCAAAAACCCTTAACGTATTTACTACCCCCGGAAAGCTATTACTATCCCATAGCCCTCAGGCATACTTTGGGAAAGGTTGTAATTATTTCCCTTTCCCCTTCGTCTTTCTGCACCCCTCTTCCTAGTTAGTAACTATTTCTTCTTCACATCTCTGCTTGGAGCGACTTCCTTGTGGAAATCTGCCATGGAATACACCTTCCCAAACATCCAGACCAGGTCAGTACCCCCGCTGTGTTTCCAAGCCTTCCTGCCAAAGCAGGGGCCCTGTGCTGTGAGTGCTGATTTACTTGTCTGCCTCCCAAGCCTATGCAACTTCTTCAAGGGCTGTCTTGTTCACTGTTTTATTCCTAGGGCCTAAAACCGAGTCTAACACCAAATATTTGGGACCGATTGACAAGGGACGGATGAGCCTGCATGGAACAGCTGCAGCCTTAGGTACGAGCAATTGGAATGTGGGAAGACAATGATCTGTCAGGGAGTGCAAGGCACAGTATAGAAGGAAGAAGAAGTTGAGATCTGGTTGGTTAGGAGGCTTTAAAAGTCCATGCTTGTTTCGAAAAGCATCCAGAACTAAAGCAATGGCATTAAATTTGAAAAAAAAAAAGTATAGTGCAAACCCCTAGGCAGCCACACCGGGGGCCTGGCCAAGCTGCCCTCTAACTGGATGTGGCACTTGGAGAAGCTCCTCACTACTTCCTTGAATTTCACCTCACATGTAATCCCATCCCAGAGCATCAGGGCTTTCCAAGTGGCTGATAGAGAGTTAAAGAGAGGGTTATTTTAACTTTGTATTATTGTAGAAAACTTTGAAAATATAAAACAAAATGAATCACTCAGGAATAAATTTTTGGAATATTTCTATTTTTAAAAAAATTCATATCATTATCCATTTTGTTTTACATATTCTAATGAGATCCTGTTGTAAATGTTATTCTGCCAACTTAATATTGTGTGGCAGACCCTCTGAGCTGGGTGATCAATACTCATCTCCGACCCTCATCTCTCGGTCTGGCTGTTCTCTACAGTTTTGAAAAGCTAAATACTCACTTTGTTAACATCCCTTGCAAGCAGAGGTGTCCATGTGATATGATTTTAGCCAATAAGGTGTAAAGAGACATCAGCTAGAGGGCTTCCGGGAAAGTTTTTGCTTCCCAGATAAAAGGGAGATAAGTAGGAGTTGCCACCTGCACTCCCTCTCTGCTCTGGAGGTAGACCCAATGCCTGAAGCCACAGCAGCCCTCCTGTGACCATGAGGTGTCAAGCATTAGAAAATTATAGAACCCTGGCTGGCGTGGCTCAGTGGGTTGAGTGATGGCCTGTGAACCAAACAATTGCTAGTTCGATTCCCATGCCTGGGTTACAGGACAGGTCCCCAGTAGGGGGCGCTTGAGAGGTAACCACACATTGATGTTTCTCTCCCTCTCTTTCTCCCTTCCTTCCCCCATCTCTACAAACAAATAAATAAAATCTTAAAAAAAAAAAGTTCATAGATATTGCAGAAATGTAGTCCTGATGTTGCTGAACCAATGAACCAATGCCAGCATGTGTTTACACTCCAACTTCTTATTACAGGTGAAAAGTACATCCCTACTTCCTTCAGACACTGCAAATAATTATTTTTTGTTAGTTGCAGCCAAAAGCATTCCTGACATAAAATGTAATGTAAACAGTCTCCTGTGCTACTGAATTTACTCTTCTACAATAGCACTTCAAATGGCTATGTAGTACTCCATCACAGAGGTGCCACAGTTCATTTAACCAGTTTTCTATTGTTTGACATTTAGATCATTTCCCATTTAACACACCGTAATGATTTTTATAGACAAACTTTTGCACATATCCCTCTAGAGTAAACTCCTAGAGATGGAATTTTTTGGTCAAAGGGCATCTACATTTTTGATGCCAGTACTAATTTTTACTCTAACCAGCCATATATGGGAATGTTTACCTCCTCCTTTTCTCTTTAATATGGGGAACTCATTTTTTAAATTGAAAATCATTTTTTAAAATAAAAAATACCTCATTACTACATAATACCGAAGGTTCCTTTTACAACTAAACATCTCTGATTCAACTTGGGAAAAATACGAGATTTGAAGGTAGGTTTTAAAGGACTGATGGCTGAACTCAGGCTTGCAATTCATCTGCAAAGCAGTGATAACCCTGCTGGCAGTGAGTTATAGCCCTAATCCATGCAAATCTCGCCTCATTGGAAGCCTGGTCTCATCTCAGCAGTATAGGGCTCCCCAGCCAAAGTCAATGTGGAACATCCTTGGGAGTTCAGAGGTGAGCCACAAAGACAAATGACTGGAAAGTGGAACCCAGAAAGATGAGCTGATCTATGGGGAGACACAAATTTTAAGAGGAACAAGGAGAGAAGAGAGGGAGTAAAGAAAAGGAAGAAAGCCACCAGAGGCAGGGCTCACACCTGTCCTTGTAGGGCGCTCACACTGTTTTTCCACCGAGTTGGAGGTTGCTTCCCTGCTCTGCAAGTCCCTCTGTTTGGACAGCCCTTTCCCTAGACTTTAGCAGCTGACTCCTTCTCATCATTCGTGACTCAGCTAAAATAGCACCTTCTCGGAGGGGTCTTGCCTAACCGCCCAACCTAATGTGGCTCTGGTGTCTTCCTGACCTCCGTATCATCCTCCTGTGCATGGTTCCTTGTGCTGCTCCCTGACCCCCACCTGTCATGGCCCTGCTTCTTTACATGTGCACATGTATGCCGCTAGTCTCCCCACAGTGGGGTGCAGCCTCGACCTGAGCACAGACCTTACCTGCCATAGTGTCGGCTTCTAGAACAGTGTTCAGTAAGCATTTGCTGAATGAATGAATGAGAAAATGGATAGTTTCCTAACTTCTAACCAAACATATAATCAGCAGCATGGAAAGCAATGGTGAACGAGGTGCTCTGGGAACTAGTAAATTTGTAGCTCTTGAAAGAACACGCTGGGAGCTGAGGGAAGCCCAATGTCCATGGACAGCTGCCACCTCTGGGCATCTCTGCTTCCCCTGGCTCATCAGCTCCCATTCTGCTGAACTCTAGGGCCCAAAGGGGGCCATGCATCTGGGCTTGGCTGTCCCCAAAGGTATCAGAGGTGTACTGTCATGTACGGCTTTACATATTTGTTTCTGGTAGTTTGTTATCCGTCTGTTAAATGTTATTCCAGAATTTTTTTCTCATGAGAAATTTCAAACATAAACGAGGTAAAGGGAATAGTATAAAGAGTCCCATACATCCATCACCCTTCTTATTTCATTTCCTCCCACACATTGTGTAAGTGATGGAGCATTTTAAAGCACATACCATACATCATATTGTAAACACAATTTTTCAAAAAGATTTTGTTTTTAGAGAGAAGGGGAGGGAGGGAGAAAGAGAGTGAGAGAAACATCGATAAGTTCCTTCTCATACATGCCCCAACCAGGAACCAAACCTGCAACCCAGGCATGTGCCCTGACCAGGAATCAAACTAGTGACCTTTTGTTCTGTGGGAAGACGCTGGACTGAGCCACACTGGTCAGGGCTAAACAAAACTTTTAACTCTCTCTGTGTCCTGAGGCTGTCTTCAGAAGGGGCAGACCTTAGAAATGCACAGAACATACGTAAACAGTAGCAAGTAAAGGCTGCTTATTGACACCTACCTAGGGACAGCATGTTGCTTTTTTTCTCACTGACCTGCAGGAAAGGGAATGTTTCCCACTAACTGCTTAAAAACACATTCAGGGCAAAGCCAAGCCTTTGAGATTGGTGGAAAACTTAGAAGGAGCCAGGCAATTTCCCAAAAGCACCAGATTCCCAACAGTAATAAGCCAGGTCAAATGGCCATTTCTGTCTGATACCAAGTTATGTCAGCTGTCACCTCTCTGGTTATTTAATTTCCCTGCTTCATCCCTTCTGGACCCTGGAAGGAGCCTTGCTCACTGACTGGCACTGCCTTTTCTTTCTTTCTCCTCACATAAACAAAAGGGCAACAGTAATTACAGGGTATCTGAAAGCTCATGAGAGAGCCAAGGAGGGAGGAGGTCTCTGGGGCCACGAGGCTGAATGCTCGGAGAGCTGACCCGGTGGGGCCTGGACACACTAGCATGAGTGGACCAATGAGTGAACGGCTCAGCACCACACAGGCAGGGGCCCAGCAGAATGCTGGAACCCTGGCTGCCCAGGTAATGAACTGGGAGCAACAAACCGCTCATGGAAAATGTACCAAATAACACATTAAAATGAGTTTTAAAAAATGTATCACCTTAATCCAAGAGTTATTTTCCTTCTTCCACTCAACTTCTATGTCTTTGTGCTTTGTGCTGCATTTCTATGCAGCCAAAATCATGGCTATCGTATGGGCCATTTTATGCATACTCTTCCTCACTTAACATACCAAACACATTCGCAGTGTTGGACTTCCTCAGAATCATTTTAAATGCTTGCATGGTTTGCGGGTATGTCTGTAACGCCAAACTTGATTCTCTACTCTATTCCTCCCCTTTTTCTTCAGACATCATCTTGTTTTTAGGGGTTCAGGAAACTGCCCTTCCCCTTAGGCCTGTGCTCCTCTCCATCCCCTCCTGCCAGGATGCTCCCGGCCTGAGGTCTCCCTGCCTCTGGGAACTGGCATATGCTGCTGCCTCTATGTGCAACACCTTGCAGCCCACTCTTTGCCTGGCCTATTCCTACCTGCATTTCAGAGCTCAGATTAAGTGTCATTATTCCTGGAAGCCTTCCCTGACCCTCCCAACTGCCTGAACATCCTGTATGACAAGGGTAAGGCACTCATCGCACTTTGTGTGGTAATTGTTCGCTTATGATCTATTTGTCCACCAGATTGTGAGCGGGAGCCATTTTTCTGAGCCTTACTGGCTGGGAGCTGTTGGTCTCCCTTCAGCCTCAGTTTCCTCATCTGTAAAAGGGGACAGTGATGCAGTCTCTCCCACCTACCAACAAGGATGCTGGGAAGATTGCGTGAGGCAGTACTGTGAAGATTCTCAATATAGCATAAAGGGCTGTAAAGATGTTGAAAATTACTACTGATTATATATCAGCTACCTAATTCTAAGGGATAAAAGGAAGTTACACAGCTTAACGTTTTGAGGATCACAGATTCAGACAAATAATGATATCTAACATTTCTTACATGCTATGGATACTGTACTAGGCAGTTTTTATGCATTTTCTCATTATACCCTCATTCAAGTAAGTGGGGTAAAATCTAGTATTATTCTCATTTTCCAAAGGCTCAGAAGACTAAATACTTTTTCTGGGGCCACACGGCTTTAGAATATGATGTTGAGAACCCAGTGCAAGCCTCTCCCCACAAAAAATGCCCACATACACACACATACAAAAAGTGCATACAACTTCCAGGAGTTCACGGATCCCTTAAAGCCCATCTGTCTTCAAGCCCCTGTTTGAGGACTTTCATGCACAAAAGTGAATTTCACAGAAAAGTTCAAAGATTTGCACAGCCCAGAAACCTGGGAGGTTACAGGAGTAAACTGTCAGCAAGAATTCCAGAGAAAACCTTTCAGCCTGCGAGTAGGTGGTAAGTCCCGAGGTCTCGCATATAGTTTCCTTGGCGATTTAAGTCACTGGGCTGACTGAAGATTCTCGACCCAAACAGGAGCCATGTGGCATGGATGTTGCTCTCTGACAAATCGGGTGGTGGGATAAGCTGATAGTATCAGCTGTCTATCTCCAGCCACCAGCAACAACAGCCAGACACTTCATGGTATAGTTTCTGGAGACACTCATTACTTGATGTACTCCACAAACTGGAAAAGCAATAGCTAAACAAAACTTAAGAGACCTAAAGGAACCAAAGTGGAAGCAGTGACAAGAGTTTGTCCAACCATCTGGCTCTGGCCTGTCCTAATCTCAGAATGGCTTTGGAAACCGTGAGGTGTCGTGGCGAGGGTAAGAAGTGCGTGTGTCTCACACTGAGCCGGGTGAGAGACAGCAGCCTGGTCCCCAGGGCTGGTGAAACCCATCCCTCTGCAGAAAAGTCCTTGGGATTGTGCCACGAGCCAAAATAAGCAATTAAAACTTGCAAAGCAAACCTGTGAGCCAGACTGCAGTTTTCAGTGCGGCACCACGTGGGCAAAGCCTCAGAGACCACCTGGGAATGGACTGAGATGAGCCAAAATGGTTTCCATGGTAAAGGCTCCCAAAGCCAAGAAACAAAGGCTTAGGGAGTGTGTGACATCCAGAAAAGCAGCCTCCCGAGAAGTGTGAGGTGTGACAGTGCTCACAAAGACGATGATGGAGACAGACTGCTCTCCAGGTGCACTTGGGAGAGAACAGAGGGTGGCTGAAGGAACCGGCCGGGGGGGGGATGGGCAAGAACATCCGGGGAGAATTCGCCACCCCTGAGAGCCGTCACGCTTGGAATTCACATAAGCTGCCAAGGGGGCGCACACACAAGAATGCGGCCAACCAGTCCCTAAACGTCCAGGAGGCAGAGTGCTCAGTGCAGACACTTTCTTTTGCTTTTGACAAGGAGCACGAGGGTCTGCTCTCAAACACACTGTTGGTGGTCCATGAGCTCAACTTCCACAAGTGCAAATGCCGACAAAATTATAGGCCTGCGACACTTACCTGTAATTCAACCCCCCTGCCAATGTTTTGAAAATTGCAAGTTTTTTCCTAAGCGTGTGTAAATCATTTGGTGACAAAAATCCGACCTGAAATGGCATGCCATTATAGTTTTTACTTATTAAATCTAATATGAGTGATAGTAAGTTGTACTACAGAAAATAACAACCTGTCTGATTGCAAAATGCTAACCTGGTCCACTGGACTCCAGTGCAATATAACATGTAATAAGCAAAGAATTTCCTTTAAAAATCAGATAAGCAATAATGAACACATATCTCCTTTCCTATACATCAGTAAACATGAAGGAAATGTTTGACCATTTGCAAGAGAGGAGAATATAATAAAAAAGATCCCTGCAAGCTCTCACGTAGCCGGCAGGAACATGGCTTTGGGGCAATTTGTGTGTCCACATCGGGTCCAGGGACGAGCCTACACTTATGCTTCTGGTTCTAGTTTGCAGTTTCCCTCTTGTGTTTAATTCTGTTACACCCGAGCTCTGCATCCATATATATGCAAAGCAGCACCAGACTCTTCATTCATGCAGCGAAATCTGGAAGCCTTTCTACTGCAATGGCAAGTGAGAACGGGTAGCACAGTCACGGGCCGCCTGCTCCTCCCTGAGAAGAATGTGAACTAGTGAGCCTGAGCCCCGTCTCCAAGGATCTGCGATTTTAGAAGAGGAGAATAAAACAATGTTAAGATTGGGTGGGTTTTTTTTTTTGAGGATTCAAATAATGTTTTCAATGAACAAGAGAATCCGGGACTCCAAGCTTTTCTATCAGATGATCTACTTTTCCTGTTCCACAGCTGAAGGACCATTTTGGGGGTTAGGAGACAAAGAAAGATGATCAGAAAAGAGAGTGAAGCCCTTGCCGGTGGCTCAGTGGGTTGGAGC
Source organism: Desmodus rotundus (assembly GCF_022682495.2). Lineage (NCBI taxonomy): Eukaryota > Metazoa > Chordata > Mammalia > Chiroptera > Phyllostomidae > Desmodus > Desmodus rotundus. The sequence goes on along the minus strand of NC_071389.1, from coordinate 116,753,294 downwards.
ATCATCCTGTACACCAAAAGGTCACAGGTTTGATTCCTGGTCACGGCATGTATAAGAGGCAACAGATTGGTATTTCTCTCACTTTGTTCTCTCTCTCTCTCCCCCTAAATATATTCCCGAGTAAGGATTAAAAAATTAAAAAAACAAAAAGAGTAAAGACGGTTTAAAAGCAAAACAACTGAGATTCAAAGTCAGACACTACCACTGAATAGTTGTGAAAACTTGGAAAGTTTACCTCCCTGAGGCTGAATATCATCTGGAACCTGGGGGAAAACAATGCTTTCCTCATAGGGTTTTTATGAGGATTGAATAGCATGTAAAACACCCAATACACGGGAGGCGCTCAATATATGGCAGCTATTCTTGTTGCTGCTGTTAGATTCTGGAACTTGCACAGTGATTGCCTTCACTCCTATTTCACCAGATTGCTTGGCTCAGCAGAATGCCAGGCATATTGACTTCATGAGCACAGAGCCAGAGAATAATAAACACACATAGCAACAAATCACATTGGTAAGCCAATCTCCCTCAGCTAATAACTGCTTCCCAGGCTCCTGCACTTGCTTTGTTAGAGGAACTAAATAGGCCCTAATGGCTATGAAACCAAATCATCCAGGAGAGGGTGAATTTCACTGGCATTACCGTTTCTGTTTAGGGCCTGGTACTGAGGAGAGTCCACGCAAAGCCATCCTCTTAAAGAATGCTAAGCCCAAACAAAAAATCCATAGGTCACACCAGTATCTATTACAGGTGCTTATATAACTTGGCATGTTTTTCATGGATCGTCTTACTCCCTGCTCCTTCAGGTGACAAGCATCTGAATACAAGCATACTCCGCATGCACTATGTACCTGATGCCACGTTCAGGACTGCAGCCCCAGTGTGAAAAGACATGGCCTGTGGGTGAGACAGATGTGTGTCAGTTCGGTACATGCTCTCAGTGCTAATTAGAGAGGTATGTGCAAGAGGGACAGAGGAAGACTAAAACAGACACAATCTTTTGCATTTCCTTAATGGAAGGTCTTTCCTTAATGTTGGAATTTTTCTATATTGAACATGGGTTACTTTTGAAATCAGAAAAAAAATTTAAAAGAAAAAATACAGATGGTGGTGTGTCCAGAAACAGTTTAAAGTTGCTTGAATACAGGAGGCATAGGTGTCCAGAGACAGAATTTAAGGAAGACTTGGAAGCAGCAGCAGAGATGGGGGGTTTCAGCAGGGAGGACGTGAGCACAGCAGTGGAGGGAATGCAGTGAGAGGTGGAACCACGAGCAACCAAAGGAGATTGTTCACAGAGACAAGAACGCTGCAGAGAAACAGGGACCAGGAACTTTCAAGAGTGGAAAGTAGCTGTTTTTGTTTTTTTTCCTATAGGAAGCATCTACAGAACAGACTTTTAAAGGACATTCTTCTGAAGGACAGCATCTATTAAAGAATTAGAAACTAAAATGTCACTAAATACCTACTATAACTTTGTTAGTGTGGCCAGAGAGGCAGAGGGAGAGAAAAAAGTCTAGCAACAGAACCAGCTAGATGAAGTAGTTAAAATGACAATTATTCACAAAACGTTCCATCACAAATACCAGTGAAACGATGGGGATGGTCCCTGAAAAGTAGACAGATGGTGGTGCTGTGCCCCAGCCTCTCCTTTCTGGTTCTTTCTTCTTGGTGGCTCTCACTTACCTCGTCCCCTTTATGGAGCACGATCCTTCTCTCAGAAAGACCTAAAGTCAGTCATTTATACTTCAGTGTGAACTTACAGTCATTCTTACCTTCCAACGTGTTTTAATTTCAGGCCCTGGCTCGAAATGAGAATTCTTCATTTAGAGGGCCCTTCTTTTTTTAAAGCAATTTTGGACATCAGGCAACAGGTGGAGGTGCAGGGAGGTGTGATGTTTTTGGTGGCCACGGGGTAGAGGGTTGCCTGCATTGGAAAGCTAGTTCTCTTTTCGTATGTCTAAATTGTTTAGAAACATCTTCTTCAGAACAGCTAATCAGCAAATGAGCTGCATATAGAGCAATTTTCTGGTTAGTTTAATCAATTGTACACAAGGAAACTAGATAATTCTGCTGAGAAAGTACCCCTCTGGTGGTTAAATGGTCTCTTTGGCTGTCTACATCTATCAAATTAATTCATTAACTTTAAACTCGTGCTCCAGACTGCGTTGTTTACATGCAGATGACCTACCCACCTCACCTTCCTCAAGGGGAAGGGTAAAAGCAGTGCCCAACTGATCCTTGGGGTGATACCAGGAATGGCACGGTGGAAGCACTACTCCACTTTTGGACAGGGGCTTCAGTTAGGAAAATGTCATGATTTAAAACACTTATGTTGATTTTATGTTTCCCAACCTAACAAATAATTTTAAGACATCTAGCCACTGGTAGGGAGAGGAAATACATGGAGGATTAATTTTCCTACACTTCCAATATCTGAATCTATAAAATAGAAATGCAAATAGCAAATATATATGTTTGAAAGTCCAACCTCACTAGTAGGATGAATGAACATTTTTTTTAACCCATCAGATGGGCCAATGTTTTTTTAACATTCTCTCCAGTGTGGGAGAGCACTTAAGAAAGCAGATGGTGGTGGGAGTGCAGATTGCTACATTCTTTCAAAGAGTAATTTGAAATTTTGTTTAAAACATCTTTTTAAATGTGCATACCTTATGATTCAGCAATTCCATTTCTGGGAATGTATCCTAATAACATAAACAAGTACACAAAGAAACATGTATAAGGACAACCTTTATAGTGATGCCTATCATAGCAAAAGTCATAAAACTCACAAATTCCCACTATGGTGAGCTATGAGCTAAATCATGTTATCAAATGAAATGCTATGCAGTCATTAAAACTGATAATGCAGAAGTACTGATTTGGAATTATATTTATAACATGTTACTAATGGCAAAGGTAGGTTATAAAATCATGTACAGCATGTAATTCCACTTTTGTTAAGCAATATAGACAGAGAACAAAAATTGAAAAGTGTTAAGCAACTTGTGCACACATACAAATACACTCACACTCACACAGAAATTGAAGTGTCTCAAATCCTCTTCCAAATACTCCAGCATAATGGATATACAGATGTGTGATTTTAATTTTTACCCTAAAAGCAGTTATTTAGCATTTGAAAGACTAATCAAAAGTTAGCACTCCAGAGGTGGTTATTATAAGGCTTCAACTACTTTTATCTTTGCTCAGTATCAGAGGGTTCGTTAATAAGTAATGGATGTTAGAAATGATTTTTACAGCTAAAAAGACAGGTGTAAAAATATATGGATCTGCCTGAAATGCTGAATGGGTAATTCTGCCTTCTCACGACCAGGGTGTGAGAATCCAGTGAGCCCAGCAGTCCCTCCAGCCCTGCGTGGGGTGGACTCTGGGGCCTGAGCCAGTCTGTGCCGTTAGCTGAATCCCACAGCCACTGTGCTGCCACTGCCCGCGCCATGGCCTTTCAGGCCAGGTGCTGTCTGAGTGCCTGGGAGGCCGGGGGCTGGGGCCTCGCCAGCAGTTTCCAACATGGGCCATGGGCCTACTTGTTGCAGCTTTGTCCCTGCTTTTGCTTCATCTTCCGCCCCTTAGGGAGGTTGTGATGGTGGAAACCCACAGTCCTCACCTCGAAGGATCTGGAATCATTGACGGCTACTCAAATCTACCAAAAGTGACCTTATCAATGGTGAACTACTGAACTCGCATAGGTCAGTTTGCAACAAGGGCTGTAATGCGCCAGAACATCAGCACTGATTATCTAGCGATGTGGGATGACGGGACTCCCATCCGCCCCTCCCCAATATGCTGCCTAGTGTTCCCTGTAACGAACAGATAGGCTGTGTTTTACAAATAAGAAGTAAAAGGCAGCTTAAACTGCGCAGGCAACACTGTCACCACCAGGTGGCAAATACTTAGAAGGACCACTGCGCTTAAAGCAGACTGATTAACAGGAGAGATGGTGGGTTTGTAGCGCTGCTCATTGGCTTCAGGTTGTTCTTAATTTAAAAGTGCAACATTTGGATTATTTTGGGAAAAAGATCACCTCTTGTGATGGAAAATATACTTTAAAGTAGGGTGCTACCTTCAAGCAGGTCACAGTAAAAAGAATTCTGACTTTTATTTACTTTTAAATCTATTTATTTAAATTACTAATTTTAGAGAAAGAGGGAGGGGTAGAGATAGTGAGTGAGATGTCAGTTTGCTGCTCCACTTATTTACACATTCATTTGTTGTTTCTTGGATGTGCCCTGAGCTGGGATTGAACCCTCAACCTTGTCCTACCAGGCTCGCACTCTAACCAACGGAGCCACCCAGCCGGGGCTTGACTTTTAAAGAACAAAATATAGTTCTGTGGACCACAGTTTAGCATTAGAGAAAATCATACTCTGCTGGATGTAACATTCATTTAGTCATCTGTCAAATAGTCCTTAATGTTCTTAATGCATCCCTCCAAATACCAATATGTCAAGCAAAGTGTATGTCTACCAGAACCTTCTTTACAGAGACATTTTTAACTGATGACCATAGAGGAGGTCTAAATTCTTCCAGCTGGCAATCTGCATCGGCTCCTGACCTTTCGCACTGCCCTGCGGCGTCCACCCGCCTCCTCGCCCACCTCCTGCCACTGCCGTGCAGCACTCCCGGACAGAGTGTAAAGGCATCCCTCACCAACACTATCACCCACGTGCTGTGTGCAGACCTAGGGGGTGCACCAGGCACCGTTCCCCAAACTAAATATTTCCCACCCCTTTACTCAAGCATTGTTTTACCTCAGGCATTTTTTTATCTTCTTGGCGCCCAGATCAGCTGTCTCTTTGATAAGGGCTTCCTTAATTTCTCCACCTGTAATTAAATGTTTCTTCTTCTGTGAGTATTTTGTCAATCCCTTTCTTACAGCACTTTACCACATGATACTGCTGTGCATGTGAGTTGTATGCATGAGTAGACATAGTCACAAACCATTTACAGAGCCTCCCCTGCCCATGTTGCTTGACAAATAACAGGTGCTCCAGGATTTGTAAAGCTGAAGGTGCTGGCCTTTGATTACATGACTCAGAGCTGAACATCAACAGCAGCCACAGACTTGGTTCCTGTGAGTGCACACACACACACACACACACAGGGAGCACGAACAACTGGCTCAGAGGTGACAGACAACACCGGCCACGGTAACAAGGTTACCATGGGCAGCAGCTTCAAGTGAAAAGTCGAAACACTGACCGTGGGTTACATCCAGCTTAAGTTACTTTATAGGTCTCATTCTTTAGATGTTTTCAGTCAGGGTGTTGCCAAAACTGATACAATCAGTAAAGCCATAATCTCTCTAGTCTTAATATCTCGGCTGAGCTTCTAACAGGGGTCTCAGAGTCTTAGGCCCAGAGTTTGAGTTCTCTGGGCAAGGCAATTCAGCACAGACAAGCAGCAGGAAAAGGCCATGGTTACAACTGCGCTGCAGGAGGCTACCTTCTATTGATAGAGGCCTCCTGGTTCTCGGCAGCACTTGACCTTTGGATCCTTCCACTGACGACCAGCCTACCTGCCGACCCCCGCTGTCCTCCTTGTCTAGCCTCTGGCATCCTACCTCAGGACATGGGGACGCTGCTGCCCTCAGAATGTCCAGCCAGCCAGCTGTCTAGGAGCCACCACCCTCAGGTCCCTCCCATCCCTTTCCCTTCTCCAACGCAAGAAGTTGCTACAGGAACATTGCCCACTTCCTCCCTTCCCCCAACCACCTCTCTCTCCAGTGATACCCCTCACACACTATTGTTCATTTCTATATGTCATTTACATGTCCTTTTCATTATAAATATGGTACTTGGAATCCCTATTTGAAATAAATGGAAAACACAAATCCTTTAACAGAAAGGGTGGTATATGATACATACGCATTTACATTGGGGACCAGTGTACCCACGTGCACACGCACACACACCTGGGATGTTCTGCCTCCATAGCTACTCATGCAGGGGGCAACCAAGAGTTTACCTGCAACCGTCAAATCCACTCGCTGCACTGGAAGGGACCACAAAGGGACCACCGTGGGCTCCAGACTTTTGGATGCCAAGACAGGTGAAACTGTCTTCCCCACGCTACCATCTCTACAAAATTAAAAGGGAAGAAGCAATATGGGACTGCCAATACTTTATTTCACCAAGCTGAGGACATTTTAAAAAATATCACTACCTATTTTGAAACAGGATAATTTATATCAAAAGGACATGTTATCAGAATGACAGCAAATAAATTTAGCTTTCTGGAACTGACTTTGTTGCATTTACTTTGTCATAGACCTATGTAGGTTTGGGGTGGACTCTTGGGAGCCAGGGACCACCAGGTAGTTCCAAAATTTCAGACCCTCCAAAATCCAAAATGTCATATCATGACAGTACTATTATTTCCTTAATATGTTTTATTAAATAAACTCACAATTTTACTTAGTTTTATTTTAAAAGAAATCTTTGGATCACTTCCAGAAAAAATCAGTATCAATTGCCATAAACAAAAGGCATCCAGTGAATGAATGCAACAAAAACAAGACAGGTTATTAAATTCCAGCTAGACAGTGACGCTTGCTAGGGCCTGATCTCTCTCTGTTGACAAGAAAAATTGGCAAATGTTTGAACCGATTAAAGACTCACCGAACCACACTTTTCTCTTTCACAAAATCAGAAGGATTAAAAGTAAATTGACAAAAATTACTTTCACACAAGATGATACAATATTATTTAGTACTGGATTCAGGCCCCATTAAATCACCTGCAAGTGGTTCATGTCCCATTCTTAGAGTGATGGTAATCAAGACACTATGGTGCTTGAATAACATTAATTCATCCATCTATTTAACACATTTATTGAGCACTTACTGAGCTCTATACACAACAGAGTAGATGGATGGCCAAAATAGACATGGTACTTCTTGCAAAGCTTACCTTCTAGTAGTGAAACATATAGTAAACAAATGGTCACGCAAATTGTATTTGTGTTGTTTTATATAAACATGTGTGTATGCGATATGTATGCCATACACGTGATATATATGTGTGTCTATATACACGTACACATATGCGTAAATTTGAAGTGCTATAAAGGAAAAACACAAGGTCTTGTGGCATACTAAGACCTTCTTTAGATAAGGTCAGAAAAGACCTAAAGGAAGAGGAAGATTTAGTTGAGCAGGTTGAGAGGGTGGGGGAGGATGGGCATTCTAGGCAGAGAAAAAAAGAGCTTGACTCCTTTGGAGAACTGAGAAAGAGAAGTGGGGATGGGGAATAGAAAGCAAGAGGAAGCGTGAAATAAAAAAAGAAGAGCAGTCTCCCAGCCTCTGCGTAGTGACCAGAAACTTTCTACCTCCCTCTGCAAAGATCTCTTTCTATGTTTGCTCATCTCCCTAGAACCGTCTCTTTATAAAAAGGAAAAGTATGTCTCTCTCTAGTTTTCACATACTAATCTATCAGTCCAACCCCTGTGCATCACACATAGAAAAAAATTCAACCCCTCCCCCACAGGGCAGCCCTTCAAATATCTGCAGGCAGCCAGCGTGCTGCTCCTGAACCTCCTCTTCCTTCCAAGCCGAACACCACAAAGTTCCTCTGCTACATGTTGCATCACTTTATGAGCAAGGTAGACTGTCCAAGTTCTATTTCTGTCATGGGATTTGAAGTTCCTTCTCCATTTACAATCTGAAATTGATTTTCAGCCTTGGATAACTGCTTTTCTGGATAACACCCAAATAAATTACAGTCAGTCCTGAACACCTTGAGAAATAGGAAGTCTCAAATGCATGTCATTAGTAATATTTATTTTTTTAAATTTCATTTATTGAATTTATAGGGGTGACATTGGTTAATAAAATGATATGTTTCAGCATTAAAATGAAAAGAGAACCAACAGTATGGGAAAACATATTTGCTAATGATACCTCAGACAAGGGCCTGATCTCCAAAATATATAAAGAACTCACACTACTCCACTCCAGAAAGAAACAACCCAATTAAAAAATGGGCAAAGGACTTGAACAGACACTTCTCCAAGGAAGACATACAGAGGGCCCAGAGACATATGAAAAGATGCTCAGCATCACTAGCCATCAGAGAGATGCAAATTAAAACCACAATGGGGTACCATCTCACGCCAGTCAGAGTGGCCAACATAAACAAATCAACAAACAAATGTTGGAGAGGATGCGGAGAAAAGGGAACCTTAGTACATTGTTGGTGGGAATGCAGACTGGTGAGGCTACTGTGGAAAACAATATGGAATTTCCTCAGAAAACTAAAAATGGAACTGCCCTTTGACCCAGCAATTCCGCTGCTGGGATTATACCCTAAGAGCCCTGAAACACCAATCCAAAAGAACCTATGCACCCCAATGTTCATAGCAGCACAATTTACAATAGCCAAGTACTGGAACCAACCTAAGTGCTCATCAGCAAATGAGTGGATCAAAAAACTATGGTACATTTACACAATGGAATTCTATGCAGCAGAGAGAAAGAAGGAGCTTATACCCTTTGCAACAGCATGGATGGAACTGGAGAGCATTATGCTAAGTGAAATAAGCCAGGTGGTGACGGACAAATACCATATGATCTCACCTTTAACTGGAACATAATCAACAAAAGAAAAAAAGCAAACAAAATATAACCAGAGACATTGAAGTTAAGAACAATCTAACAAGAGCCAGAGGGGAGTGGGGAGGGGACAGTTGAGAGAAGGGTTTTCAGGAACTACTATAAAGGACACATGGACAAAACCAAGGGGAGGGTGGAGGTAGGGGAGGGAGGTGGGTTTGGCTGGGGTGGGGTGGAGGGATGGGGAGAAAATGCAGACAACTGTAATTGAACAACAATTTTTAAAAAATTATATAAGTTTCAGATGTATAATTCTATAATACCTCATCTGTATTGCACTGTGTGTTCACCACCCCAAGTCAAGTCTCCTTCCACCACCATTTGTCCCTCCTTTACCCTCTCTCTACTCCCCCTCTTTCCCTTAGGTAATCACCATACTCTTGTCTGTCTGAATTTTCATGTCTTTCTTATACCTTTGAAGGCAAATTCCATTTGCAGGGGTAGGGGAAGGATCTTGTTCAAATAATGGAATGGCAATGGACATTTATCTAAGCTAAATTAAAAAAAAATCATACTCAAAGTTGGTGGTAGAAAAAATAGAGTACGTTTCATTGTAATTGATCAGAGGGGCGTGCAAATGTTACACTTGGGGAAGTGCGCATACTGCCAGAAAACTGCTCTTAATTGCTTCAGCTGCAGACCCAGATTCCCCTGAACTAGGGCGAGGTTACAGGGATGGTGTTGTATAATCAGGGCATTCTGCCAGGTGGGGGCCACAAATCTCCACTTCAAAACTAGGATGGAAAATATACAAAAAAATTCATAAATAAATATAGCATCCCTAGCACAATGGATGCAAGTTAAGTGGCTTTTATTAACACATTCTATCTACATAAGTCTAAGTCTCTCAATAGTCCTTACCCTTCCTCCCTGCTCTCTCATCTCTTTCATTATATTAGGTCAGACTTCTAGGATTTCTGGCTGTTTCCTTTGCAGATGAACTGTCCCAGGGAAGAAAGGGAGGCTTCCATACAGTCAGTTACTCCTAGAGCTTTCTCCACCTCTGCCATCCAGTGAGCCTATTACATTATTTTAGAAAGCACAAAGCAAAGTATAGTATAAAACACCTTCTGCTGTTGTTACAGCAAAACACTTCACCCCTTGATTACCCCAGGACAGCCTGTGAAAGGAAGCTGGACATCTGTCAGCAGCTGAAGTCAGTGACCATCACTGAAGGTTTATGTATGAGTTTGCTTCTCAAAAAGTAAATTTAACTTTTATTACTACGATGAGAGAAACTGCATTATAAAAATTAAAAAATATATATACAAACACTATCAGTTTGATATAGTTACTTTGAGTAGAAAAACTTATAGTACCTACATTGATCATGTTAGATATTAGTCCTACCCTCTGAATTTTTGCCTGCCAGAGAACATTTTGGAAGTAATTACGTTAATATAATGAGAGTAATTCTCAGTTGGTTAATTATTCAAGTAGATTCAATCCACAACTACATTGAAAAAAAAGACAAATTTAATTTAAAAAATAAAAAGTAAAAATGTCACTCCAATAAACTTTAAAAAGTAATAAGACTTAAGAAATATTTACTGGGGGCTATTCTTTGATGAAACATTTATTGGTGCATGAACTTCAAACTTTTTATTATAAAAAGCTCACACTTTCCAAAGAGAAAGAATGTTAAAATGAATTGAATTCCCATGTAATGATCATCAGCTTTAATAGTTATTAATTTATGGTTAAGTTTCTAGCCACTATCTACCTCCCCATGGATGATTTTGAAATCAACCCCAAACATCATATTGGGTTGACCAAAAAGTAAATTTAGTTTTTTCCATAAAATAAAAGACACATTTTTCATTTTCACCAATAACTTTATTGATTTGGACATTTTGAGTATTTTGGCTATCTCCTGCTATTGGCTTCTAGTGGGTAGAGGCCAGGGGTGCTGTTAAACATCTTCCAATGCATAACACAGCCCCACAGCAAAGAATTATTTGGTCAAAATGTCAGTAGTACCAAGAAACTTTGCAAATCACTTTTGACATGTTTGATCAGTCATAGAACCTTCTCCATACACTGCACAAATGATTTTATTGTTTCAGTTGTGTTTTTACCTTTCTTGAAATAATAAAGCATACTATTCCCAAAGTATTGTGCATTTTCTTCCATCTTCAATATTAAAATGTCTATATAAAAATTCACCAATTTTGATAAGTTTTTACAAAATGGATGCTGATATGACAGTTGTCACAATACAATCTAACAAAATTGTTTCAAATGAAGTTAAAGACAACTAAGCACTACTAGAGCCATCATACGGAAAAAACTAAATGAACTTTTTGGCAAACCCAAAATTTCATCCACAAATTTTTTAGTATATATTTCTAAAAGATATATTTTTAACACATAACCATACAACTTTCACATCTAAAAAAATTGACAGTAAATCCTTAATATAACCAAATATTCCATTTATGTTCTAATTTCCTTGATTGACTAGAAGTACCCTAGAATGTATTCCACAGAACCACGACTACCAAGGCCTGTTCTGGGAAATTCCACTAACCGAAGTCCTCACCAAGGCTGCTCTGGGACATGGGCTCCTGTGAACAGCCCCTGGTTGGCCAGCATCTCCCAGATCCCACCAGAAAGAAGGTAGATTATCAGACAGAGTTCCTGCTAAAAGAGATGGCAAACTCAAATTGTGCAATTTGAGGTGAGATGAATAAAGGGATTGTTTGCAAAGGTGTGGGGGCTGGGTGTAGGACAATTCTCAGGAGAATGTGTAGAGCCCTGGACCCACAACCATAGGGACTGTCACCACCCCAGGCCTGAGAGGGTGAAAGGAGGCGACATCCACTGACCCCCAAAAGAGAGAGTCACATGAAGAGAGTCTCCTCGACAGGAGCTGAAACCTGGGGCTGAGAGACTCAGGAGCCAGAGGCGACTTACCACAGAGGTGGCTGGGAGAAGTGCCTGTGGTAATGCCAAGGATAGAGGGAATGTGGAGTGGAAAGATTCATGGGGGCCTAGTTGGGAGTGAATTTGAGTAAGGACTGTTCTCCGATCTTCTCTACTGTCTTTCATATCCAATGGGACAAATACTCAGGGATGAAACAGCTGGGGGAACAGCTGGGCATCAATTAATGCTCCCAGTATCAGTGTTTAAAAATATTAACCCGGAAAACCAAGATGGCGGCATAAGTAGACACACTGCGCCTCCCAGCACAACCAGAACTGACAGAAAATCGAACGGCAAGGAAGTCCGACACCAAGTAGATAAAAAAGAAACATACATCCAGACCGGTAGGAGGGGCAGAGACCAGGGCAGAGAGGACTCGCGTGGCCATGGCGAGACCGAGACTGGCGGACTGTGGGATGAAAGGGGCAGACAGTCCGACCACTAGCAGACCCTGCGGCCCCACATTTGTGCAGATATACGGAGAGGGCTGGACTCAGAGTGGAGGAGAACGGGGCAGGCAGAGTGGCGGGTAGCACCCCACGGCCCCACATTTGTGCATAGATAAACCAGGACGAACGGTGGGGAGTGAAGCAGACCCCATAACCCAGGGCTCCAGCGCGGGGAAATAAAGCCTCAAACCTCTGATTGAAAATGCCCGTGGGGGTTGGGGCGGCAGCAGGAAAGACTCCCAGCCTCATAGGAGAGGTCATTGGAGAGATCCACAGGGGCCTAGAGTGTGCACAAGCCCACCCACTCGGGAACCAGCACCAGAGGGGCCCAATTTGATTGTGGGTAGCGGAGGGAGTGAATGAAATCCAGTGGAGAGTGGAGCGGGCGCCATTGCTCCCTCTCGGCCCCTCCCCCATGCGCAGCATCACAGCGCAGCGACCAGCGTTACCCTGCCCCGCCCCGGGAACACCTAAGGCTCCGCCCCTTTAAGTAACAGACTTACCAAGACAAAAAAAAAATGGCCCAAATGACAGAACACTTCAAAGCTCCAGAAAAAATACAACTAAGCAAGGAAGAGATAGCCAACCTATCGGATGCACAGTTCAAAACACTGGTTATTAAGATGCTCACAGAATTGGTTGAATTTGGTCAAAAACTAGATGAAAAAATGAAGGCTATGCTAAGAGAAACAAAGGAAAATGTACAGGGAACCAATACTCATGGGAAGGAAACTGGGACTCAAATCAAGGGTGTAGACCAGAAGGAAGAAAGAAACATCCAACCAGAAAAGAATGAAGAAACAAGAATTCGGAAAAATAAGGAGAGGCTTAGGAACCTCCAGGACATCTTGAAACGCTGCAACATCCGAATTATAGGGGTGCCAGAAGGAGAAGAGGAAGAGCAAAAAATTGAAAACTTATTTAAACAAATAATGAAGGAGAACTTCCCTCATCTGGCAAAGGAAATAGACTTCCAGGAAGTCCAGGAAGCCCAGAGAGTCCCAAAGAAGCTGGACCCAAGGAGGAACACAGCAAGGCACATCATAATTCCATTACCCAAGATTACACAGAAGGAGAGAATCTTAGAAGCATCAAGAGAAAAGGAGACAGTTACCTACAAAGGGGTTCCCATAAGACTGTCAGCTGATTTCTCAAAAGAGACCTTACAGGCAAGAAGGGACTGGCAAGAAGTATTCCAAGTCATGAAAGGCAAGAACCTACATCCAAGATTACTGTATCCAGCAAAGCTATCATTTAGAATGAAAGGGCAGATAAAGTGCTTCTCAGATAAGGTCAAGTTAAAGAAGTTCATCATCACCAAGCCCTTATTATATGAAATGTTAAAGGGACTTATCTAAGAAAAAGAAGATAAAAAATATGAAGAGTAAAATGACAGCAAACTCACAGTTATTAACAACCACACCTAAAACCAAAACAAAAGCAAACTAAGCAAACAACTAGAACAGAAACAGAACCACAGAAATGGAGATCACATGGAGGGTTATCAATAGGGGATTGGGAGGGGGAGAGAGGGGGGAAAGGTACAGAGAATAAATAGGATAAATGATAGGTGGAAAATAGACAGGGGGAGGGTAAGAATAGTGTAGGAAATGTAGAAGCCAAAGAACTTATAAATATGACCCATGGACATGAACTATAGGGGGGGAATGTGGGAGGGAGAGGGTGGGCAGGATGGAGTTGAGTGAAGGGGGGGAAATGGGACAACTGTAATAGCATAATCAATACATATATCAAAAAAAAATTAACCCTGGCTGGTATGGCTCAGTGGACTGAGTGCCCGGCTGTAAACTAAAAATATTCATCTTCTTTTTCCTTTACCAACACTGGGTGTTAAGTTTTATTTCAAAGATTTTATTTATTTATTTTTAGAGAGAGAGGAAGGGAGGAGAAGAGAGAGAGAGAGAAACATCGATGTGACAAAGAAACATTGACCAGTTGCCTCTCATACATCTCCTGACTGGGGACAGAACCTGCAACACAGGCATGGGCCCTGACTGGGAATTGAACTGGCGACCTCTTGCTTTCTGGGATGACACCCAAACAATTGAGCCACACCCATCAGGGCATTTAAAAATATTCATAATACTGTGTTGTAGCTGTTTATTAATTATTTATCTTTATTAGATCACAGATTTCTTGAGAGTAAGAGCTGTGTGTTTTCTGTTCACTTCTGATATGCAGCAGGCACTTGTGACTGGGTAGGTGGATGGATGGATGGATGGATGGGATGAATAGATGAATTTTGTCAAGAAGTACCAAGAAAGTCACTGAATGGTTTAAACAAGTTGTCTTTTTCCATTTTCTAGGACTCGCCTAACCAGTTTGTGTTTGCCATGGGGACAGTCCCTCCTCCCTGGTTAATTCTGCTGAGCATCCCTTTGCTTTTGGTCCTGAAGCATTAGGCTCAAATCCTGGCAGATCTGGCTCTCCCTCCTGCTTGGCTTTAGCAAAACATGTATTAAAATGATTAACTTTGGCTTACATGATGTTTACTGTCTCAAGTATAACTAATTAGTATTTTAACAACAGAATAACAAGTCCCAGATTTCCCTTAGCAAAGCAAACTGAAAGTAAATACCACACTGGACTGCTCCACGGCATCTGAACCTACCAACTGGAAAGATATGATCACCAGGGGCTGAATGTGACCCAGAATTTGTGCTAAGAGAAATCTGACCCTTAATATTCTTAACGATGAAGCACTGCCTGGTACCCACTCACCATATATGTAGACCCTAACTTGTCAGGCCTCAGGAATACTTTGTTGGTACAGACCCTGTGCTCAGCACTGTTTGGCATATGATAAATACCCCTTAAATGTCTCCTGGGTAAGAAGATACCTAAGAGAGGGAATGTGGAGTGGAAAGATTCATGGGGGCCTAGTTGGGAGTGAGGTTGAGTAAGGCCTGTTCTCTGATCTTCTTTACTGTCTTTCATACCAAGTGGAACAAATACTCAGGGATGAAACAGCTGGGGGAACAGCTGGGCAGCTAGAATGCTTATAAATTCTGGAATTTGGATTTGGACTCAGGTCAGAAACAACCCCATTCAATTTCCCTGTTCTCTGCTACCTTCCAACATCAGAGAAAAAAATATTTCATGCCCTCTATATGAGAATTTGTTTTGCAATTAATAATCTGAACCATAGTTGCAAACTTAAATAAAATGCCTTGAATAATCAATAACATTTCAGCTATGATGAAGAGGATCTCACAGAAATATCCCCCCTGACTTCTAAATAACCCATGTATGCTAAAAAGATACGAAAGCAAGAACAATTATTGACCCACAATGAGTCTGCAGTAATATCACAGGTTTCCTGGACTGGAAAAGCAGAGCGCAAAATGAACAACAGATTTTTTTGCTTTTGTTTTTTAACACGTGCCCACTTTGGCTGGAGACAAGAATTAATTATTTTAATGACTTTAAATGCCAATTACTTATGTGCAGATATAGCACAGGAAGCTGTATAATCTATCCATTAACTTATTTGGTGGAATGCACTATGGAGACAAAGAGAGCAGGCTCTTCCCTATCCTCATGCAGCTTATTGTTCATCAGCGAGATCCATAAGGAAGCTATCACCGCATGACATGGACGAGCACAAAGAGACCCTTGTCCACAGTGCCACAGGAAGTTCCTGACCAGGTTTCCCAGGGTGAGAAGCTGTGTCAATAAGAGACAAGAATGGATTATTAAAGAGTTAAGAGGAACCAAGAATTATATTAGTTGACCCTATATTAATAATACTAGCAGTTACTCATTTATTGAGTGCCCTATTATGAACCAAATACCCATGACAACCCACTGAAGCAGAATCTATCATTCTCCCCATCTTTGAGAGGAAGAAACTGAAGTTTAGACAATTTAAATAACTTACCCGGCTAGTCAGTTCCTAAACATGAGACCAAACCGGAAATGAAGTGTGAAAACTAGTGTACAACAAATACCAAATACCACCTGACGATTAGGGGCACTCAGTATTGATCATTTGTTGCTACATTGCAAGTTACTCCCAAGGTTTGTGGTCGAAAGCGACAAATATTTATTGTCTCACAGTTTCTGTGGGTCAGGAATTCAGAAGCAGTGTAGCTGGGTTGTTTTGGCTCACAATCCCTCAGGACTTTCCAGTCAGGATGCCAACTGGGTCAGTGTTCATTTGAAGGCTTGACTAGGGCTGGAAGACGTACTTCTAAGATGTCTCACTCCCATGGCTGTTAGCA
Source organism: Desmodus rotundus (assembly GCF_022682495.2). Lineage (NCBI taxonomy): Eukaryota > Metazoa > Chordata > Mammalia > Chiroptera > Phyllostomidae > Desmodus > Desmodus rotundus. The sequence goes on along the minus strand of NC_071389.1, from coordinate 116,737,043 downwards.
GGAAGTCCGCTTCCTTGCCCTGTGGGCATCTCCATAGGATTCAACACCCTTATGACAATGGCATCGGCTTCCCCCAGAAGTAGTAATCCAAAGGGAAGCAAAACAGAAGCCACAATGCCTTTTCTGACCTTGTCTCCAAAGCCTAACACCATTACTTCCTCAACTTTCTATCAACTAGAAGTGAATCATCAAGCAGAGTTCACACTCAAGCAGAAGAAAATTAGTCTCCACCTTTTAGATAAGGAAAATTTCTGCATATTTTAAAATCATGGTTCTTCAGACTGGGAATGAGAATTGATTGCAAGGACCCTATCTCAAGAAAAAGGTTTGTGTTTCAAAAAAGTAGTGTTGTCCGGGCCAGTGTGGCTCAGTTGGTTGGCATATTGTCCCATAATTGAAGGTCTGCGGGTTTGATTCCTGGTCAGGGCACATACCTAGGTTACAGGTTCAATCACTGGTTTGGGCATGGGCAAGAGTGACCCCCAGTCTGGATGTGTAGGATCCTGGTCTGGGCACCAATCCCCAGTCTAGGCACATACAGGAGGCAACCAATTGATGATTCTCTCTTGAATCAATGTATCTCTCTTTCCCTTCCTCTCTCTCTAAAAGCAATGGGAAAAATGTCCTCAGGTGAGGATTAAAAAAAATAGAAGTGGTGGCAATGGGAAAACAAGGTGGCACCTACAGGCCAGGAAAAGGGCTAGGAAGCTGCTCACATCTGTTAAGTGCTGAAGTGTAATTACTTCAAAGGGAAAGGTGAGGAGCTTAGTAAAATTCACTTTTAGAAATAGAGGCATGCGATTTAAAAATACTCTTTTCTGTTATTAATTTCTTCTGGTTTTTCCTGTCACTGAGCAAAAGTTCTTTTGAATACATCAATATACTTCTTAGATGTGCCTCCAGAAAAGGGGTTTGGGCTGGAGAAAAGAGGGGGGATTAGGAACTCCATCGGAGGGGAGTGGCAGCAGAGATCAAAGGGAAGGCAACCAACCAGGAGGAGAGAGAAGAAGAGCAGGGTCCCCTGGGCAAGCTCCTCTCCTCAGAGATTCTCCCACATGGCTCTCCTTGGCTGCCCCAGACTTTTGAACATCTGTGCTCTGTTGAAGGAAGGAGACTCCTCCTTTACAGAGCATAAAGAAACTGGATGAAAATGCATCTCCTAGAACAGAAAGCCAGATCTGAAAAAATCAATTTACATAACTTCACCAATGCAAAACACAAACCATGAAGTGGTCTTAACATATTGCAGGTGGCATTGGTACTATGGAGTTAGAGGAAAGTGCAAAGCTGAGAGAGCCTAGCATCATGGCTAAATGGATGACGTTGCAGTTAGACCTGCGTTCAAATTCTAGTGCCACCTCTTAGGAGCTGTGACACTAGGGGAAAGTGAATCTTTCTCAGATTTGTTTCCTTTTTGTAAAATGGGGGTACTAGTAATTTCCTCACAGGGCTATACAGGTTTAATGAGAAGTGTAGGAGTTTAACAAATGTCAGCTATTATTGGATTGGCCAAAAAGTTCATTTGTTTTTTTCCATGTGATGGCTCTAGTAGCCCTTACTAGTCTTTAACTTCATTTGAAACAATTTTGTTAGACTGTATTGTGACAGCTGTCATATTAGTGTGTATTAAAAAAATCAAAATTGGTAAATTTTTGTGTAGCCATTTTAATATTGAAGGTGGAAGAAAATAAACAACATTTTCCACATACTATGCTTTATTATTTCAAGAAAGGTAAAAACACAACTGAAATGCAGAAAGAGATTTGTGCAGTGTATGGAGAAGGTGCTATGACTGATTGAACGTGTCAAAAGTGGTTTGCGAAATTTCATGCTGAGGATTTCTCACTGAATGATGCTCCACGGTCGGGTAGACCAGTTGGAGTTGATAGTGATCAAGTAGAGACATTAATTGAAAACAATCAATGTTCCACCATGCAGGAGATTGCCAACATACTCAAAATATCCAAATCAATAAAGTTACTGGTGAAAATGAAAAATGTGTCTTTTGTTTTATGGAAAAAACTAAACGGACTTTTTAGCCAACCTGATATTAATGCAGGACTGAAGTTGACCTTTAGGAATAAATCCAGAAAGTTTGATCATTTTTTGCATCTCGATGCACAGTTTATGAGAGATTTTCTTGAGCTCTGTTTAGAGAATAGATGGTGAGCCACTCTATCTCCTCGCCCTCCCTCCAGCTGCCTGACCGCCCATCTCTTTGGTCTCCAGGGCTGGAGGAGGGCGCCTACCCTAAGCTGGCAGAAAAAACACAGAGTCACTGTTACCTGAATACCAGCAGCATTTGAAGATACACTGAGTCCTTACGAGGAGCCATAGCCTTGATTTCCCATGGCTCTTTCTTTCCCATCTTTCCGAGACCACTTTTTTTGCACAGCAATAGCCCTCTTCAACAGCAGCTTTTCCAAGTCCTGGCAATTAAGTAGAGTGATGCCACTATCGGCTTCCTGAAATTCTAAAGGGACCCTGGGACAGATGTAGAGGCTGGTGAGGACCCTCTCTGCAGCGAAGGGTGGGAAAATCCTCACAGGGTTAGTATCTCCTAAGCCTCATGTCCCTAGCCACAGAGCAATATAATTTCATGACCAGCAGCACTGTTTGCCTGAGTCCAGAAACACAGTTTTAAGGCCTTTATGAAGAGGAAGCAATCACACAGGTATCACAAGGTACATCAAAAGCTGATGAACAAATAATTGCCACTTCCTGCATTACATACCCAAATCCCCAAAGATTAGATGACCATCTTGGTCTCCCATTTCCTAGTGGGGAAGGAGAGGAGCTACTGCCCAAGGTTGGCCAGAACACTGAAACAGGCTGAAATTTCCCTTCCAGATCTAGTCCTCTAGCATTTTCCACATCTTATTGGGGAACTTTATGCCCACGCAGCCTGACCCAGTAAATAACGGAAGCACTTTTCTAAAAGCAGGCAAGTCCAACTTTATAAAGGGTCTGATCGGCAAATACAAAACCTTCATAAACTATTCATGCTGCTCTGGGGCTTAATTGGGACTTGCAGAGAACAGTGTGAAGGACTTAGCACTTAGTTACCAGCCCTTGCTAGGAAGTCAATTTATTCTGAATTCCTGGAGGAAGAACAGAGTGTGTGGCTATTTACTTTTAATAAAAAAAACCACTTAGCAACGTAAGCCTGTCTCTTAGTCAAAGAATATTATTATCATCATAGGGAGAGGCTTGGGTCTGAAGTCAGCCTTCAGTGGACACATTGCCAGATACGCATGCTTGGGGGGATCTTACCAGGACCCTCCAGGGAGTTAGGAAAGACAGGACTGCACACCCACGAGGCTTCTGAGGCTGATCCTAGGCCATCAGCTTCTGGACCTTGCCAAGCAGTAGGAATGTTTGAGGTTTTCAGTGTAATACTTTCCTTTTCCTTAACCTTAATAAGAGTATTAATAAAAAATAACAACCGACATTTATTGAACCTTTTTACGTGCCAGACACTGTTCTAAGTCTTTTTTCATTTTAAAGTATATTTTATTGATTACGCTATTACAGTTGTCCTATTTTTTTCTCCTTTATCACCCTCTGCCCTGTACCAGCCCCTCCCACCAGCATTCCCTCCACTTAGTTCATGTCCATGGGTCAGGCATATAAGTTCTTTGGCTTCTCCATTTCCTCCATATACGATTCTTACCCTCCCCCTGTCTATCTTTTACCTATCATTTATGCTTCCTGTTCCCTCTACCTTTCCTCCCATTGCCCCTCTCCCTTTCCTGCTGACAACCCTCCATGTGATCTCTATTTCTGTGATTCTGTTCCTGTTCTACTTGTTTGCTTAGTTTTTATTTTTGATTTTTTAGGTTCGGTTGTTGATAGTTGTGAGTTTGTTGTCATTTTACTGTTCATAGTTTTGCTCTTCTTATTCTTACATAAGTCCCTTTGACATTTAATATAATTAGAGCTTGGTGATGATGAACTCCTTCAACTTTACCTTATCTGGGAAGCACTTTGTATTTTCTCCTTTCATAGCTATGCTGAGTGGTAAGTTTTATTATTGTCACCATATTTTACAAATGCAGAAACGAAGGCACAGCGAAGGTAAATAAGAAAGTTGCCCCAAATCTCACAGGTCAAAAAGCTATGGCGCTGAGACCCAAACCCATAGTCTGGTCCCAGATACACTTACCACTATGTTATTCAGACTCACTTGTTGCACCCCGTATTTTTTTCTGGGTTTTCTCATGAGGTCTGAGGAGGAGCCCCTCTCCCCTTCTTCAGTATCTGACCAAATCACGTGTCTGGCATTAGATGGTGATCATCTAATACTTGCTGCTCAGTGTCCCCACTCAGTCATGCCTTTTTCTTTTTAACTTAATATTGACTCTTTCTGATTTCTTACCTCAAATGCTATTTTCTAATCAAAATAGATCAAAACTTCATTTCCTTTAAGAAGTACAATAAAGTAGTGGAACATGTGTTCTGAAGACAGACAGATTTCAATTGCCCTTCTACTACATCCTGATGAGTGGCCTTGGGCAAGTTATTTAACATCTCTGAGTCTTAGATCCCTTGCCTATGAAATGTGGGCATCCATACTTACTTACCGTGCAAAGTTATTATTAAAAAGGATAAAAAGCACCTATTAGATGTAATAAAGAGTAATTCCCTAAGACTCTTTCCTGGTCTAAAAGTCTCTGCAGGTGTATCTAATTTTATTGCTCTTTGCTTTACTGCACTATGCAGATACTGTGTCTTTTTTCTTCCTTTCTTTCTTTTTTAAAGCAAATTAAAGGTTTGTGGCAACCTCACATTGAATAAGTCTATTGATACCATTTTTTCAACATTTGCTCACTTCCTGTCTCTCTGTCCCATTTTGGTAATTCTTGCGATATTTCAAACTTCTCTGTGATTATTGTATTTGTTGCAGTGATCTGTGATCAGTGGTCTTCGGTGTTACTGCTGTAGGCATCTGGGGGCACACACACCAACCCATGTGAGATGATGAGCTTAAGAAACACTGTGTGGGTTCTGACCGCTCCACTGATCCGCTGCTTCCTGTCTATCTCCCCCCGCCCCGCCCCCCGCCAGCCTCCCTGTTCCCTGAGACTCCACGACATTAAAAGTAGCCCCATCAATACCCCTAAAATGGCCTCTAAGTGTTCAAGTGAAAGGAAGAGACACCCATCTCTCACTTGAAATCAAAAACTAGTAATGATTAAGGTTAGTGAGGAAGGCATGTCAAAAGCCAAGACAGACTGAAAGCCAGACCTCTTGTGCCAAACAGTCAAGTTGTGAACACAGAGAGAAAGTTCTTGAAAGAAATTAGAAGTGCTACTCCAGTGAACACATGAATGAGAAGAAAGTGAAACAGCTGTATTGATGATACGGCGAAAGTTTTAGTGATCTGGAGAGAGGATCAAAGCAGTCACAACACTTCCTTAAGCCAAAGTCTAACCCAGAGCAAGGTCCTAACTCCCTTCAATTCTGCGAAGGCTGAGTGAGGTGAGGAAGCTGCAGAACAAAAGCGCGAAAATAGAAGGAGTTGATTTATGAAGTTTAAGAAAGAAGCCACCCCGTGACATAAAAGTGCAAGGTGAAGCAGCAACAGCTGATGTCGAAGCTGCATCAAGTTACCCAGAAGATCTAGATAAGATATTAATGAAGGTGGCCACCTACCCTAAACTCCTGATTTTCAATGTAAATGAAACAACCTTATATGGACTTCTGGCTAAGATGGAGGAATAGGTAGACACACTGTGCCTCCTTGCACAACCAAGGGAAGGACAACAACAATTTAAAAACAAAAAACAACCAGACCTGACAGAAAATCGAACTGTGTGGAAATCTGACAACTGAGGAATTAAAGAAGAAACATTCATCCACACCAGTAGGAGAAGCGGAGATGGGCAGCCAGGGCAGAGAGGACTCGTGGCAAGGCAGCAGCTGGAGGACCAGGTGGTTCCACATTCGTGTGCAGATAAACTGGGAGGGACAACTGGGGAGGGAGACAGGCCATGCAACCCAGAGTTCCAGTATCGGGAAATAAAGCCTTAAAGCCTCTGACTAAAAACACCTGTCGGGGGTGAGGTGGCATCAGGAGAAACTCCCAGCCTCAGAGGAGAGAGTTCATTGGAGAGACCCACAGGGTCCTAGAATGTACACAAACCACCCACCTGGGAATCAGCTCCAGAAGGGCCCAATTTGATTGTGGGTAGCAGGGGAAATAACTGAAAACCGGCAGAGAGTGGAGCAAGAGGCACTGTTCCCCCTCGGACTCCTCCCCCACATACAGCTTCACAACACAGTGATGGTAGTTGCCCTGCCCTGGTGAACACCCAAGGCTCTGCCCCTTACTACATAACAGGTGCGTGGGGACAAAAGAAAAAAATGGCCCAAATGAAAGAACAGATCAAACCTCCAGAAAAAATACAACTAAGCAATGAAGAGATAGCCAACCTATCAGATGCAGAGTTCAAAACACTGGTAATCAAGGTACTCACAGAATCGGTTGAGTATGGTCGCAAATTAGAGGAAAAAATGAGTTCATTGATGTGGAAAAATTCATTTTTGTCTTACTTTAAGAAATTACCACAGTTACCCAACTTTCAGCAATCAACGCCCTGATCAGCCAGCAGCCATTAAGATCAAGGTGAAACCTTCCACCAGCAAAAAGATTACGACTTTGGGATGAAGGCCCAGAGGATGGCTAGTATTTTTTAGTGATCAAGTACTTTTTAATTAAGGGATGTACTATGTTTTCTTTAGACATAATGCTATTGCACACATAACAGACTACAGCATAGTGTAAACATAACTTTTATATGAACCCAAAATTCATGTGACTTACTTTATTGTGGTGGTCTGCAACCAAAGTCGGAATGTCTCTGAGGTATGCCTGTAAATATTTAGCTTTACTGCTTCAGTGGTTATATATTTTCAAGACAGAAAAAGTTTAGGTTTGCTGACTTGTTTCATTCCATGCCTCTTGGGTGTGAGAAACCAATGAGCAACCACTGGCTATCGGCCAAATGCACAGCCCTGTGCTAAGGCCAAGAGAATTACATTACAGGGAGCAGTAAGATACACGTGCACGGAAAGACAACCACCTGTTCCAAAAGTAAATGACCAGGAGACTAACAGAAGGCAAAGACACTTCTCACTGGGCCCTGTGTGACGTTAGACGAGAGACATTTTTAGGAAATAGCAGACTGGGACAGGCAGAGAAGATGGAAAAAAATTCCAGGAAGGGCCCAGAGAGAGCCTAGTGAGGTCTGGGATGTAAGACGGAACATCGCCGAACACATCCACCAGTCAACATGAAGACAGCTAGCTAGGCAGGCAGCAGAGCTAACGGCAGGACTTGAAGGTTAACTAATTAATTGGTGGTGGACACACTGTTGTTGTATTTTGCTTTACTGTTTACCAAGTAATTTACATTATGTGACCCTGGTTGACCCTTACAAGGACTATGCTAAGCCAGAATTATCTCCAATTGGCAGTTGAGAAAACACACTCAGAGACTCAGATTTACATTAATTCCACATTTGGTTCAAAATAATTCTAAGAGATAGGTAGGGCAGGCATTTTCTCTACTTCAGAAGAAAGTACAGGTAAATCAGGGCTCAGAGAACCCAGCATTCTACTCAAGTGGTTTTCAATGCCAAAGCTAAAAACCCACTGATCTCTTTTTATAATTAATAGTTATAATGCTACCTTTATCATCCTGAAATCAAATCAAGTCAGAAATAAGGTAACACCCATAATTGAGACAACTAAAGCCCACACACAAATGTCTAACGTGCTGCCTAGGGCACAGGATGCCCAGGCTGAGACCCGTCCAAAGTCAGAGGTAGGGCCGCGTCTCGAATTCAGGTCGCTGGACTTTGCAGCAAGGCTCTTTCTCCTTGAAAAGAAGGGATGTGGCCAGAGCAGAGGACACAGATCTCTGAAACTGTGAGTGGGAGGGCTGAGTATCAGTGCAGTCAGGCCTGCTGCTTCTTATCCCCCTCGTGTTGGCCACCAGTATTAAGAAGGTTTCATGTATGTCATATCCACTCATATCTTCATTCTTTAATCTCTCAAGCTCAACTTGCTAAAATGGAAATGAAACTTTTGTCTTTTACTCTATTATAAATTGCACATCCCAGTTCTAAAAACCACCAAAAAACACAGGGACCTGAGAAGAATCACTTACATTCTTCATGGCCAACTCAAATCAAGCTGTAGTACAAAATAAGACGCTAGGACACAAGCCTCTTGTTTTGCAAGCCTGTGAATGGCTCTGGAGTAGATTTACCTCCCTCTTGCTCAAACTACCTGGTGGGACTGATGGCTTTGACCAACCCTACCAAGACCAAGAAAAACCAAAAAGACATTCAGAGTTCACATTCCAGAGGCGCCTCTGGGAGATTCTGGACCGACAAATTTTATGCACGGATGTCAGGAAGTAAAGCCAAACATTATTTTCACTCTTGTGATTTAATTCATGCACTTTAACACCATGTTAGCATGAAGCCTATGTCACGTTTAAACAGTAAGCAGTTTGCATCTCTCAGCTGCTGTGTAACATTCTTTTAGCAGACATTAAATAATAAAACACATACTATGAAGAAACTGCTTTTCTGTAGCTCACATCCTTAAGTTCTAGCTGTGCATAATTATTCATTCAACAGATGATTACTAAGCACCTATGAAGTGCAAGGCACTATGAGAAGTTTAAAGCTGTCCTGAGTCCTCCCAGGATTCTACCGTCTGGTGAGGAGTATGAGCCAGGACCTGGGCACAAGGCCCTGGGTGAGAGGGACCCTGAAGGCAATGGGAGCTAGGAGTTAGAGGAGAGTCCAGTTAATGTCTGGCCATGGCAACCCACGCCAGGAATGGTGGGGATAAATAAAATCTACACAAAACCCCACATTTAAATTAATTTAAAAGGTAAAACCATTTCAAAAGATTAATAGGTAAAACTCTTTTAATTTGCCCTAACCACATACTAGTAAGCCAGCCTAAAACTGACATATTAGGTAGGGGGAAGAGGAACTATTATTTTACCAAGGCAGCTGAGGGGCAGGGACCAAACACCAATTGAGGAAGAAGAGAATGTGCCAAAAAAAGAGAATGTTGGTGGGAAGTCTAGACACAGTGCTCGCCTGCTCTACAAGTCAGAGACAGAAAGGCTTATATGCTAAGGGAAATATAGACCAAAAATATTTTTAAGGTTTATGAAAGTACTATGATACAAAGCTCATTTTTATTAATTCTGTCCTCATTTGTTAAAGAAAGGAAGCCACATTTTAAGGAAATGAATAAATATTGTCAAAATTTGTTTTATTTCTTACAACCTTACACACAAAATATATCAATTTTCATTTTTCTTTATTTTTCAATAATAAATTCCTTACTTTCTTCTCGAAAGAGTTTAGTGTTTTATTTTATGGAGGGTAAAAAAAATAAAAGACCACTTTCATGATATGACACCCTCATCTAGTGGAATGCTGTGGTACTGCTGCTAAGGTTTTTAAAATATATATATTTTATTGATTATGCTACTACAGTTGTCCTAGGTTTTCCCCTCTCTCCCCCCTCTGCCTGGTACCCCCCTTTCCTCCAGCAATCACCACCTTAGTTCATGTCCATGGGCCATGCATATGTCCTTTGACTTCTCCATCTCCTATACTGTTCTTAACATCCTCCTGTCTATTTTGTACCCTACCAATTATGCTTCTTATTCCCTGTACCTTTTCCCCCATTCTCCCCTCTCCCCTTTCTAGCTGATAACCCTCCAAATGATCTCCATATCTATGATTCCGTTCTTGTTCTGCTTGTTTGCTTAGTTTATTTTTTTACATTCAGTCATTGATAATTGTGAATTTGTTGCCATTTTAATGTTATAGTTTTGATCTTTTTCTTAAATAAGTTCCTTTAACATTTCATGTAATAAGGGCTTGGTGATGATGAACTCCTTTAGCTTTACTTTGTCTGAGAAACACTTTATCTGCCCTTCCATTCTAAATGATAGCTTTGCTGGATAGAGTAATCTAAGGTTGCAGGTCCTTGCTTTTCATCACTTTGAATACTTGTTGCCAGTCCCTTCTTGCCCATAATGTTTCTTTTGAGAAATCAGCTGACAGTTTTATAGGAACTCATTTGTAGGTAACTTTCTGCTTTTCTCTTGCTGCTTTTAAGATTCTCTCTTCATCTGTAACCTTTGGCATTTTAATTATGATGTGTCTTGGTGTGGTCCTCTTTGAGTCCAACTTGTTTGGGACTCTTTGTGCTTCCTGGACTCGTATACCTATTTCCTTTACCAAATTAGGGAAGTTTTTTTTCATTATTTTCTCAAATAAGTTTTCAATTTCTTGTTCTTCCTCTTCTCCTCTGGCATCCCTCTGATTCGGATGTTGGTATGTGTAGACATGTCCCAGAAGAACTTTATATTATTCTCATTTAAAAAAATTTTTTTTCTTCTTGCTGTTCTGGTTCAGTTTATTTCTTCCTTATGTCCAATCATTGATTTGGATCCCAGCTTCATCCACTCCACTATTGGTTCCTTGTAGATTTTTCTTTATTTCACTTCATTTCTTCCTGGGTCTTTTTTATTTTGTTGTCATACTCAAGGACTTCTTTGAGCATCCTGATCACCAGTGTTTTGAACTCTACATATGATAGGTTGATTATCTCTGTTTTGTTTAGTTCTTTTTCTGGAGCTTTGTTCTATTCTTTCATTTGGGCCATGTTTCTTTGTCTCCTCAATTTGGCAGCCTGCCTGTGTTTGTTTCTGTGTATTGGGTAGAGCTGTTTTGACTCCCTGTCTTAGCAGCATGGCCTGTTGTAGAAAAGGCACCTACAAATTGTATAGAGTGGATATTTAGGCAATTGCAGGGTGACCCACTTCACCACTTTGTGGCTCTGTGCAGGAGGAAGGGTAGGAGAGGGGGACAAGGATGCTGCCTGGCTTCTGGAGGTTTGCCTGGCACTTTCCCTGTGCAACTGGCACCATTCTAGCCGTTACCTTGTGCTGAATCCCAGAGGGGATGGATCTGTATATATTTTAAGTCCATGCAGGCCCTTTAAGAGGAGTCTCCTGAAAATCCAGCATTTTCTTCCACCTCCCAATCCCCAATGGTTTTTACAGCCAGAAGTTATGGGGATTTATCTTCCTGGTGCTAGAACCCTGGGCTGTGCTGTCTGGCCTGGGAGTGGTATTGCTCACTCACAAGGTATCTTTACCAATTTTTATCCACCACATGTGAATGTGGGACCACCCATTCTTCTGCTACCTCCTCTCCATGTCACACCATGCCTGCATCCCTCCTACCCATCTGGGTGAATGTGGCTTCTTTAAATCCTTGGTTGTTAAATTTCCAAACAGTTCAATTTTCTGATGTTTCTGGGAATTATTTTTTTTGAGATCTAGTTGTAATTCTTTCTGTGGTTGTGCAGGGAAGAAAAGCATGTTTACCTATGCCTCCATTTTGACCAGAAGTCTCTTGCTGCTAAGGTTTTTAAAAACAGATTTATTGAGCTATCACTCACATACCATAAAGTTTACCCATTTAAAACATACAATTCAACAACAAGTTCTGGTGAGGATATAGAGAAAGGGGAAAACTTTTGCACTGTTGATGGGAATGCAGATTGGTGCAGCCACTGTGGAAAGCAGTATGGAGATACCTCAAAAATTAAAAATGGATCTTCCTTTTGACCCAGTGTTCCCACTTTTGGGAATATATCTGAAAGAACCAAAAACACTAATTTGAAAGAACATAAGCACCCCTATGTTCATTGCAGTGTTATGTACAATTGCCAAGATATGGAAGCAGCCCAAGTGTCCATCAGTAGATGAGTGGATAAAACAACTATGGGACATTTACACAATGGACTACTACTTGGCTATAAAAAAGAAAATTTTACACTTTTTCAACAGCACAGATGGACCTGGAAAACATTATGCTCAGTGAAATAAGTTAGTCAGAGAAAGACAAATACCATATGGTTTCACTCATAGGTGGAATCTAATGAACAAACTGAACTAACAAGCAAAATAGAGGCAGATTCATAGACAGAAAACAGGATGGCAGCTAAGTATGGGGAGGTAGGTTAGGGGGTGGAGGGATGGAGCAAAAAGGGAAAAGGACTTATAGACATACAACAGTGTGGTGATTGCAGGGCAGAGGAAGTATAAGGGGACTAAATAGTAATGGAAAAAACAATAATTTTTTTAAATATAAGGTAAATAAATATACAATTCAGTGGGTTTTCATATATTTAGTATGATGGAACTGTCACCAGAATCTAATTTTCATCATCCCAAAATAAAATCCTATACACACTAGGAGCCACGTTTCCATTTTCTCCTGCCACCTGCCCCCTACCTCAGTCCTAGATAGCGATTAGTCGACTTCCTGTCTCTATAGCTTTGACTATTCTGGACATTTTATATAAGTGGACGTATACAATGTTTTTGTGACTGGCTTTTTTTCACTTAGCATGATGTTTTTGAGGCTCATCCATGTTATAGAATTTATCAGTACCCCATTCTTTATTTTTAGTGCCCCATTCTTTTTATTGCCAAATAATATTCCATTATGAATAAACCACCTTTTGTTTATCCATTTATCAGCCAAAACACATGTGAGTTCTCATATTTTAGCTATCTGAATAATGTTGCCAAGAACACTTGTGTACAAGTTTTATGTAGACATATTTCATTCCTCTTGCATATATACCTAGGAGTGGAGTTTTGGGTCACAGGGTAACTTCATGCTTAGCATTTTGAGGAAGTGCCAAATTGTATCCCAAAGTGGCTGTACCATTTTGCATTCCCATCAGCAGTATATGAGAGTTCCATTTTTTCTACACCCTTGCCAATACCTATTATAGACTTTTAATTACAGTTATCTTAGTTGATGTGAAGTGTTACACCATGTGGTTTTTACTTGCATGTTCACGATGACTAATAATGTTGAGTGTTTTTTCATATGCTTATTGGCCATTATATATGTTCTTTGGATAAATTTCCATTCAAGTCCTTTGCCCATTTTTGACCAGTTTACTTGGGGTTTTTGTTGTTGTTATTGCTCAACTGTAAGAGTTATATATATACATTCTGCACACAGACACTTAAATGAATTGCAAATATTTCCTCTCCTTGTATGAGTTGTCTTTCACTGTCTTGATAGTGTGCTTTGAAGCGCAGCTTTTAATTTTGATGATACTAAACAATTTTTAAATTCTTCTTGCTACTCTATACTGCAGGGCAGGTGAAGTTAAGATGAGGGCATGCACACTCATGTTCACGCAGCAGCATTATTCCAAATAGCCAGAAGGTGGAAGCAACCAAAGTGCTGACCGTCTGAAGAATGGGTCAATGCAATGAGGTATGAGTGTACGCTGGAATATTATTCAGCTTTCAAGAGGAAGGAGATTCTGACATGATACAACATGGGTGGACCTTGAGGAGTTTTTCCTAGGTGAAATCAGGCAGTCACAAAAAGAAAAATACTGCACAGTCCACTTCCATAGGTACTGGGAAGAGGGGAGGGAGTCACTGTCTAATGCGGAGAGGTCCAGTTTGGGAAGATGTAAAGAGCTCTGGAGATGGGCGGTGGTGATAGTCACACAACCATGTGAACACGTTTATGCCGCTGAACTGTACACTTTAAAATAGTTTTTACTTTAGCGTTTTAAATCCTGACTTTAAATGGTTAAAATAGTAAAATAAAAATGAATAAAAAGATGAGGGCAGCAGTTGGTTTCCTTTTCCTTGGGTTTCACTTTCCTCACCTTGCTCTTTCCTGTCAACTTCTATGCTGAAAGGGAAGATGGACCAAACACACAAAAAGTAAAAGTTTTGAACAATCCAAGAACAAGCAGACTTCTGAGTTAAATGACACAGCAAATGTGAAAATAAATTCCTTTTGCTGATTCCCATATCTGAAGAGGAGCTATACCGTGTGAGGTACCATGCTGAATTCTGGAGACTCCAAGATGCCTAAAATAAGGACCTCTGCCTTAGAGGAATTTCTAGATTAGGAATGTATTTTCAATGCCATGTAGGGGAACTAATCAAAGGTTGGAATGAACAGCACTGCACTCAGGGTCTGACCACACTTAGAAGCTCTGGCTTCTTCCCCCTCTGATACAATAGTGCATCTTCCAACTCTAGGAAAAGCCAAAAGCCCTTATTCATCCATTACATATAAAAGAGCATGATTATGCAACTTGAGATCGAGAGTGATTTTTCTGAATGACTTTGTGCAGATGCCTGTTTACACCCTCCCACTTCCCCTGGCTGCATGTGAAAGACCACTGCCGTTGAAGAGCGTGCCGTGCACTCATTAACAGCAGAGCTGGCCTGCTGAGAACTGAGAGGAAATGCTGCACATGGCAAAAGTCTAAATTACCTACCAAATCAAATCTTTAAAAATTACAGACATATTTGAACATGATACAAGACTACACCAGAATAAGAAAAAGTTCTAGAAGATGGATTAATTAGAATCATCTACACCAAAGAGTACTTTGGAAAGATAGCAGAAACATCTTTTGTGTACCCACAGGAGTTCATTTAATAATTCAACAAATATTTATTAAGCATCTATATGCCAGGCTCCATGCTAGGTTCTAGGATGAAATATAGAATGAGACCCAACCTTCCTGGCCCCTCCCCAGTGTTTCTCATGGGAGATGAAGAGGAACATGTTCAATAAAAGCTTGATAGAAGATGTATAAGGTACTATGAAGGCAACAGGACTGTGGAATGGCATGGAGAAATCAAAGAAGGCTTGCTGGAGGAGTAGAGACTAGGGATGCATAGAAGTAACTAGGCAAAGAAGGCACAGAGGGGTCTAGTGTTCCAGGGAGAAAGAATAGCATATGCAAGGAGATGTCATACCTACACAGGTAAGACATTGGGCTCTGGAGTCGGGAAGGTCCAGGACAGAGTCCCACTCCACCACTTGTTAGATAAGTGACCCTGCAAGTTAATTCATCTTTTCCAGCCTCAATTTTCTTATCTGTAAAGTGGGCAACTGTATCTCCTTATAGGGTATTAAATGAGATAAGCACATAAGAGGGGCTCAATATATGTAGCTATTACCATCAAGGTTATTAATTTTAAATAGAAAAGAGTATAGTAAGAAAAGAATTTGAGAAAAATTTTTGATCCTTGCTATTTGCTTTTACTTTAGTCTCATCTTTCAGGCTCACCATGAAGTATTCATGTCCAACACATGTCTGAGATAACGTCTGAGATGCTTAAATTGTTGATGTAGCCTCTTTTCTATGAACACATATGTTATCAGTTAGGGTTAGATTCAGCTGTGAGTGACAGAGACCCAATATAATGATTTAAATAAAATAAAAATGCATTTCTCTTGTATGTGAAAGTCCAGACGCAGGCAGCACAGTGCCACATCTGTCAGCTCTGGCCAAAGAAGTCCTCACAGAACAATAAGCCTTCTACGTCACTGTTCCTACATCCTCTGAGTGTGGTCCTTGCTCTCATGACCCAATATGGTGGTTACAGCTCTGCTCATCATAACTCTGTTCCCTGCAGAAGGGTGGGAAAAGAGATAAATGAGAAAGGGCAAGGGGCACACACACCAGTTTTTTCCCAAAGGATCCTGGAAACTACCGACCAATTCTTTTACTCATATTCTACCAGCAAGAACTAGTCACCTGGCCTTCTCTGGTTGCCAGGGAGGCTGGGAAACATAGTCTTTATTCAGGATGGCTGTGAACACAACTAAAACTTGTGCGTTCTGAAAAAAAGAGAATAAATATTTCTGCCACAACACTCAATATGTTGAGAAACTCAAAATATACTAAATGGGTATTTCAAAAGGAGAGAAATCCCTGACATCACTAAGTGAAAAATGTGAGAAATTTGCAGAACTCTAGCTGCAAAAATTGACAAGAATACCAAGAGAACTGGTATACACAGGTGAGCCACAAGGAGACAAAAAGCTGTTGATAAAGTGCGTGGAGATAACCAATGTATCAATAGCTCTTTTTGTCTCCTTTGCGGACAAGAACATGGAAGAAAGTTAACTGATGTTTTTAGAAAGTAATGCAGTGGTAAATAAAGATGGATATATTCTCTGATCCAGTAAACCCATTTCTTGCATTTTCTTCAACAATGAAACAAATCTGTTTGTTGAAGAATATTCAGTGAGAAAAGTCAATAGATGCCGAACTGTGCAGTAGAATTGAGTTGCTCTACAAAATGCTGTATTTTATATCGCCATTAAAAATGAAAACCATGTACAGACAAAAATTGCATTCTATGAAGTGAACAGAAATATTCATTGATTATAATTAGATATACATTAGATATATGTAAATGAGGATACAAATTTAACTTTTAAAAATTGAACAACTGATTAGGCTCCAATCCACAGCTCAGTCAAAGCTACATGGGTTTTATATAAACTCACAAGAATTTTAAAAATACAAATAATTTTCTGTTCCATAGCTTGGAGAATAAAACAAATTTTTAATGAACAGATAGCACAAGCTGAGCTAAAAGGACACACCATGTAAGACTTTAACCAGAACTGTAATTGGCTACAAAACTGACTATTCTGAATACACCTCCTTGCCCTTCTCTGTGCTCCCTGATGGCACTAATAATGAGGACATCACTGACAATGTGGACACTATGAAGCAAAGGAGCAACTATTACAGTTAAGGAAAAAACAGGGGGAAGAAGTAAGCAAACCAAATGATCAAAATTAAATCATCAGCTCTAGAATAATAGTAAAAATAACTAAAACTGCAATCTCTTAGAAAAGCTTTGCCTCCTTTGAGAAACTTGTATGCTCTTTCCTTTTCTAGAGTGTGAGTTATGTACTTTATCACGTTTCCTTTTTGCCATGGCTGCCAGGGAGCTCCATGTAAAATCCATCAAAAGGCCTATTTTAACACTTATCATAGTATTTTGGCCTGGTTCTGGTTTCAATCTCTAGATCCCCTCAACCAGCTTCATTATTATACATCTGTTGAAGGTCACTTCAAGTTTTTTATAGGAAGGCAACAGAGTAAATCAAATAAACACATTCCCTGGAATCTTTTATATTCCACCAAAAAATAGCACACAGTTCTAGCTCCTCCTAAGTGAGCTCATCACAACTATCCACATCTCTTATGACCTGTACTTTTACTGGTGCTTAGTTTGGTATTCAGAGGCCACAGTAAAAACTGCATTCATTAGAGAACAGACACTGCTTGACCCTGCCATGCCTGCGATAGCTTTGTGATCTCCTCAAGAGACATTCTGCCTTAAAATGCAAACACCATGCTTCATCCTGCAATACAGCCTGGGGTGAGAAAGAGATTCCTATCATTTTCTATTCATGTTTTCCTACAACAAGTACATTCTATTGTAACTCTCCATCACAGATATCTCAAACCATCTAATGTACGCCCCTTTAAAACACTGAACTAGCTGCCTCTGTAAAGACTATCGATTTTATCCTGCATAAATTATTTTACAAGATAGAGTACACAGGAAAAAATACCAGGAGATTTAATAGCCCTCTCTGCTTTTATTTAAAGAAAAAATTATTCACTTCTCTCCACAGGGATGCATTGTTTTTCCTTTTCTATACATGCCTTTGTTGCATGTTTTGAAAATTATCTAAAATACAATCCCAAATCCAGCAAAACACAGGAAGGTTCTCATGAAAATTAATTATTCTTTTAGCACTTAGGAAGGACTTCTGATACATCATTTCTTGGTATATTCATTTATTAATTCTTCTGGTAAATATTCAGCAAGTCCCTACTATGTGCTAGGTACTAGGCAAGGCATATACCCTGTCTGCTTTTTTCCTATACAATGTGACTTTTGGCAACACAAAAGGTGTTATTCAGAGCTGATTTTCTGCTTGCACACTGCAGTGTGGTTATACCAGTCCCTCAGGTTTTTAAGCTTTCTTGTACTTCAAGCCTCTTCAGTGTCTCCTTGCCAACCAACCCCTTTGCCGGCACCAGGCCTCCTCTGTGGGCCCCAGTACTGTGGCCCCAGTAGTTACGAGGGAACAACTTGTTTGGTACCAGTTGCTAAGTATTTTTAATAGCATCCCTGGCTTTTCCCCTCCTTACTTCAGTTTTGGTCCACAAAATCCAACACTGCAGCCTCATTCACCATCTCACCCAATTCATGCCAACCCTTCTGCTCTCCTGGACATAGCAAGCTCTGCACCAGATCAAAGACTTTCCCTCTTCACACATCAGGGTCTCAGTTTCTCCATTTTACTATAATTGAGTAAGAACAGCTGGGGCTTTCACTCCTCCCCTAAGGACATTCCAAAGGGTCCACCTCGTCAGTGGCATCCAGCAAGCTAAGAGTTTGTCAGTGACATCAGCAGGCTTCCTCTTATTATTTTGGTAAATTTGGAATCATCACAGGAACTCTGCTTAAAGCATAAATGTGCCATGAAGAAAAAGCAATTGTAGACAACCCGCATCAGGGTTTGAAAAGGATTAAGACCGGCAAGTAGAACTGTGCTTGGGCAGAATCCCAAACTCGAGCACTGGAGGGTGAGAGTGACAGATGCAAAACAGAAAAATGATTCCGGCAATGATTATGCAAAGCACTGGCCTTTCATGCGTTGATGCTAATGCACTCACTTCTCCAACTCCCAGCACACTAAGTACAGTGTAGTTTAATGACGGCAACTGGATTGAAAAGTAATTGAGAGCTGAAAAGAAAGACTTTGTCTCATTATAATAATCATCTGGGAGAAAAATGCTAGTTGTGTAAAAAAGCACTATTCCCCTTGCACCAATTTAAAGAAGTAGCCATTAAAGATGTTAAGGGTGTAACCATTAATGATGTTTTTAAACCTTGAATGCAAATAAACCCATAAAAATTAATACATTTGCATTTATTTTAAATAGAACTTAGTTTGATCAGGGACCCAGGATGACTGAATCCTGTTTCAGGTAAATAAAATGTGGGAGTAATAAATCTAAACCATGAGCCTACTCTGCTCACGTGATTTCTTCTTTCCATTTTTTTCTGTTACTCTTTGCCTTTTCATCCTTTCTCTCATTTGGGCAGCCCCGTGCCATGTACAAATTCTTATAAAAGGCAGGGTGTATCAAGGAAGGGAAGAGACAAAATCCTTCAACATTTCTTCTTTTCTGCCTATAGTCTGGCCAGCCCATGAAGATACCCTGGGGGCGATGGTGCCGATGGTGGTAGTGATGATAGCAATTACCATTACGTATCCACTCTGTTCCAGATGTGTTAAAAATATATTCTCCCTGATTCTCACAAGAACCCAATAAAAAGTAAATACTTTTAAAAATAATTTTTTGATTGCAAGTGACAGAAAGCATGGCTAACAGTACCTTACACAAACAGGGGCCTAAATCCCTTGCACGAGAAATCTGGAGACAGTCCCATGGGTGCCTGGGAGCTCAGAGATGGTAGGACATGGGGTTGGCATCTCTGATTCTCCTGGTCTTTGCCCTCATAGCCACACCATGGCTGCTGTGGTACCAAGACATCGCATCCTGGCACGGCTGCATCCAAAGCAGGAAGCAAGAAGTAACACTGGCAGAGGTTTTCCTCCTCCACTCCCTTCCTACCCAGGAGGAAAATCTCCTCCCAGCCCACTTCCCCCTGCATCTCATGGACCAGAAGGCACTTGCATGCCTGCCCCTATGCCCAGCGGAGAGGCCCATCTTTCCTGGGTATAGCTGAGCTCTGCTGGTTTTGTTCACAAGGAAGGAAAGAGTAAAGGCTTTGGGGCAAACAACAAACAGTCCAACACAGTGATAGGATCTCTAACCTGCAGGTGAGGAGGCTGGACCTCAGTGAGGTGAGGTAACCTGCTACAGGTCACAGCTAGTAAGAAGCAGAGCAGGGGTTCAAACAGGGGTCGGCTGTCTTTCATTCCGCTGCTAGCCTCCCTCGGACTGCAGCAGCCTCTCCTACTGGGACCCAATGACTCCCATCTACAATCCCCAGCCTCCTCCCCTTTGTCTTCCATTATATATTTTTCTTCCTAAGATAACTTTACTAACTCTATGAATTCAACTAGGAAATATTCAGATTTCACCCCAGAGTGTTCAGGTCAGCCCATTCCCACCCATTTATAAAAGCAAGTCCAAACTGGTCAGGTCAGGAGCACCCGAGGTTCAGATACTTTGGCTCCGCAGGAGAGTCCCTCCCTATTTACCCTGAGGAGCAGGACACTCACTCTCCCCAGGACAGGGAGCAGCTATCCTGTTGACACAGGGTCTTGTGGGCAACTATGGGGAAGCAGAGCAGGACAAAGATGTCACCCTCAAAAATAGGAAGAAGCGAAACCTTTTTTTAAATAAAGATTTTATGTATTTATTTTTAGAGAGAGGGGAAGGGAGGGAGTAAGAGAGGGAGAGAAACATCAATGTGTGGTTGCCTCTCACACACCCACTACGGGGGACCTGGCCCACAACCCAGGCATGTGCCCTGACTGGGAATCGAACCGGTGACCCTTTGGTTCGAAGGCTGGCACTGAATCCACTGAGCCACACCAGCCAGGGTGGGGCAAAAGCCTTTTATAACCTTGAAAATGTCAGGCACTTGCCTCCTCCTCAGCCCCACTGGAAGCAGCAGACAGTGAAGGTTAGCAGATGCTTACTGCCTGTAGATTTTCTAACACCTTAACTGGACAATGCAGATGACAATGGATTCTATCTCACAGCACTTCTTTAAGAATTAAAAGACATAATAGACATTAAGGGATTAACAAAATGTTTGTTCTCTCAACACTGGGGCATCAGCAGGAGGGTAGGAGTAATCCTGGCAGGAGACAACAAGACCAAAAGCCTGCCCTGTGTCAACCAAGGTTTTAAAGACACTATCAAATTGCCTCCCTATCCTTTCAGTTCAAATCTTAAAAGTCTGGCTACCTTCTCCTTAAACACATTCAACAATGAACAATCACCCTAAAACAACATAAAAAGTATAACATTTGCTGTCATGCAACATCTTGTTTTATTTTAATTTTATTCTGTGTATTCTTTTTGTTCTGTATTTGTTTCTTTATATGTATGAAATATTCCAAGGAACCAAGAGAACGTGCAATAAATAACATGTATGCACATTTTAAATAAAGGAATAATGAAATACATACGTATCCATCCCGGAGTTCAAGGAAGAGAGTGAAGTCAGCGTCTGGGAAGCCCTTTGTGTCTTTCCATGATTCTTGGCCCTTCCCCAGTCCTGACCCACAGCAAGCAAACATCGATCTGAATTTTAAGTTAATCATTCCTATGTTTTTCTTCATCACATATATAGGTATCCTAAGCAATAAATCACTTAATTTCACTTATTAAACTTCATGTAAAGGAAATTGCATACTAGATATTTTTCCTGCAAATTGTTTTTTCATTCAGTATTTATTTTTTGGATTTCATCCATGTTTATGCAAATAACTACATTGCATAATTTTTACTGCCACATACCACGGTTTACCTAGCCAGTCTCCTGTTTATGAATATTGGCCTTGTTTCTACTCTAAGACTCCTAACCTCAAAATAGGCTTACACAGACGCTAAATATTTAGGGTGACCATATTCTTTAGTGTCAACACTGAGACATGTTTGAGAGCGAAAGGGAATGCTATTAATAATTATACCAGGACAACAGACATAAACAAGATTGCAAAATCACTCCATAAATACTGATTATGATCTCAGGATTTCTTAATCATGCCCCTAAAGTGAAGACTGAGGCATATGAATCCAACGCTGCTTCACTGATGGTCAGGTCACATTTCCAATGCTATTAGCTTCTGCATTTAGAGTGTCATTCTGAAGGAAAGCCCAGACAATTAATTATTCCTTTTATCCTGGGAAGAAGAAAAACAAATTCTTTAAGAAGCAAGACAGAAATGCACAGCTTGCCAGCCTCTGTCTCAGGCAGCCACAGTTTATTGTTTGGAGAAAATTTCAGCTACAATGACAATGACAGACAAGATAAAACCCTAAAGACCTTAAGATTCAGGTTCTTTCTCTGGGCAGGACAGGGCTGAGGGTCTCCTGTCTACGGCATCTTTCCATCTTTACTACGCCCTGTGGGGCAGATGTGGCAACTGGAGCTCAGAGAGGCAGGTTCATTTCTCTGAGGTCACATGCAGGAAAGCGGCAGAGCCTCACACACTGTGCCAAAGTGTGTGACCATGTCGTTTACCATACAAATCAGGACACTTCCAAGAGTAAAAGGGGGAGCTATTAACAACTGCACCAGAAAAGGAGCTGTAAACTGGGACCACCCAGGCACACCAGGACGTGTGATCCAATCACCCTGGCTCCACTTTCCTGTATACAACTGTAATGTGTCAAGTTCAGAAATAAGTGACTTCTGGGACTGACCATATTTTGTACCCAAATCTCTGGTGTTCACACTCCTTTTGGGTGGAGGTGAGCCTTGCTTGCACGATACACACAGTCCCTCAGCCCTCCACTTCAGTACACGGGAAAGGCCTGAGACATCCCAGCAGCATTCCTCCATCCAGCACAGCAGGTGGGAGAGGATCATCTTTTGCCTCCCTGATATTCATAATTAAATTAGAGCAACATTCCTCCTCCCAAAGCACCTCCTGTCCCGGGCTGCCGGCAGCAGAGTTAGTGTCCCAGGCATCAGAGCAATCATCCCTCCCAGAGGCTGTGACCACGTGCTCTGACTGGTGGACCTGCAGCAGGTTCCCTGAGACTGTCAGCCTCGCTCCTTTCTTTACACACATGTATGGTATGTGCACCTTAAGGAGGACTATCTAACAAGACAACTGTCTTGGAACATCTGCTGTGTGGCAGACAGATCACACTCGCTCCACTAGGCTCCAGAGATCAGAAGCAAGCCCAAAGCCCCCGGACAGAAGGGTAGAATGAAGACCGCAGCTCGGGAAGTAAGCATGTGCTACGGTCCCACTGTGATCGCCCGCGCGTGTGTGTTATTGCTCTTTCAAACACACACACACACACACAAGCACACAAAACAGTTTTTCCAAAAAGAAATGTTTTAGATACAGAAAAAGAGGAAACTACTTAAGTATCCCCTGGGCCTGAAGCACATGCGAGGCTTTTGCTGTATAAAGATATTCACAAGCACCTTCCATAGCAGCCCAAACCGGAAAGAACACAAGTGTCTGTTGTCAGGAACGCGATAAACTGTAGTGCGATCTTTCAACAGGAGTGCTCTCCAGTAATAAAAACGCACGAATCACTGCTGCATGTAATAAGTTAATCTCACCAACCACAATGTAGAGGGAAAGAAAAACCATATACGCTATTACTACAGTTATATATGGTTCAAAAGTGGGCAAAGGTAACCTAAAATGTTAGAAACGAGGATGGTGACTACCATCTTTTGCAGGAGAGGGGAAGAGGGGCCACGACATTGGCTTCTGGGATGCGGATAAATTCCATTTCTGGATCTGGACGATAGTCACAAAGGCAATAACTGGGATAATTTACCGAATAATACCTTTGAAGATGTGTGTGCACTTTTCTGTGTGTTACACTTGAAAAAAAAGTGTAACTTTTAAAAATCAAGAACTAAAACCTTTTTTAGTCAAGTACTCTGGTACTTTTACCAAAATTATCTTTACTGTTTACCTGTGTCTGTTTCTTTCTGCAGCAGCACCTGGTGTGTAGAGCTGATGAGAGAAGTATTTGATATAAATATACAAAACACACTTAGCAAGTGTGTGACATAAAAGTAAGCACTCAAAAATGTTAGCTGTTTCGTGGTATTCTGTCTACTCCCACCCTCCTCGTATTTGGGACTTATATCTCTATTTATTGTATCCTCTGGACTAGGCAAGGGCATACTGAAGGATGACGTTCATCTACTCTGCTGGGAGAACAATCTGGCCGTGTGTCAAGGACATGTTTGCACCCAGCATTCCATTCTAGGAATCTATCCTAAGGAGATAAGACATGCAGAAAAGATTTACATGCTGCAATGCTGCTATGTGCAACTGGATGTTACTTATGAGTGAAAAACTGGAAACTATTATAGCAGGAACTAGTTAAATAAAACAATACCAATGAAAACTTTCAGTGACATGAAAAAGTTAAATACAAAATACAAGAGACTTATTTGTACCCAGTAAAAATAATAACAAATACATATAGAAAAGATTCGAAGAAATTAAGCCAGAATTTAAGATAACTGTCCTTAGATGATACAGGACTTTACATTTTTCCTCCTTATGCTTTTTTTTTGTATTTTTCAATAGTCCTCTGTGAATATATATTACCTTTTATAACCAGAAATATAAATGTTAAACAAAGAATTGTACCGTCTCCTCCTAAGGCCTTTGTCTCTGTCGTCAAGGTGACAGCCAGCTGCAATCCTTCATGTTTTAGGAAGTGCACTAAGGAACGAAAGGTATCTCAAGGAAGATGACTGACAGGTTGGCAAAGGGCTTCGACAGCAAGTCCCACGATGAATGGCTGAACAAATGGGATGTGCACCTTGAGGAGGACAATTTAATAGCTGTCTTGGAATGTTTGTTGTGTGGAAGACAGATCACACTTGCCCTACTAGGCTCCACAGGGCAGACCCAAGATCAACAGATCAAAGTCGTAAGGAGAGAACATTATAGCTCAAGAAGCAAGCATGCTGCATAATCATGCTACAAACCTCAGGCCTCTCTCCTGTCCAACAGGTGTCTAGTGGATTATTTTGTGAGCATCTGGGCACCATCCTGTGGCTGCCTTCTGCTAGTCTTCCAGACCAGCCTACTCTGGATAACCACATGAGTTAGGATCTCTGAAATTCACAGCCAACAGCCTGAGCATAAAGCACCTGGTTCTCCTTTTTAAAATTTTATTTCTTTATTTATTTTTAGACAGAGGGGAAGGGAGGGAGAGAGAAAGGGAGAGAAACATCAATGTGTGGTTGCCTCTCACTCACCCCCCCCCCCCCACTGGGGACCTGGCCCACAACCCAGGCATGTGCCCTGAGTGGGAATCGAACCAGCGACCTTTTGGTTTGCAGGCTGGCATTCAATCCATGGAGCCACACCAGCCAGGGAGTCTCCTTTTATTCCTGCTCCTTTGCCTTGTAGCAAGTTCTTCAAAGTTTACACAAATTGGGCCCCTTTCCTCCATTTTTTCTACTCGTCCATCTTAGTCCAAGCCATCATCACCTCTCTCTTCCCTGGACCACTACAATGACTTCCTATCATGTCTCTCTCTTCTACTATTGACACCTCTGTCCCTGGTCCATTAGCTACATTGAAGCTCACGTAATGGTTTTCTTAAGTTAAAGTAAAAAATCATTAACATGACTAGAAGATTCAAATTGGAGACTCCTTAACAGGGCTCTTCCTTGTCGCTCCCGCTCCCTGCACTACAACCAAGCTGGCTCCTCATTTGTACTCTACTCTCTCCATCTCAGGGCATTTGCCTATGCTGAAACACTCTCCATCCCCCACTATGTTGACCTTTCTGCAATTCAAACCTCAGATGTTATTCCCTAGTTTTATTTCTATTATGGCATCCCAATGCCCTAAAGATCCTTTATATAAGTGGCTTACGTGACTTTTGTAAACCACAACTGTCCAGTCTGCACCACTGCCTTCAGTCTCTCAACTAAGCAAAATGCCCCATCCCTCAAATGCACCAGCATTCTCTTTGTCCCTCAGTTTTTATGCACATTGCTTCCTCTGACTGGAACTACCTTCTTGTGGCTGATTCTTACCACCTTAAGGGCTTACCCTTGTGGACAAAAAAGGCATTGCATGCTCAACCTGAACAGCACAGTGGGGACCTCCATGGTGGGACCTACAAACTCAGAGACTGAAAGCAAGCACACAAGGCAGTCTGAAAGTAAAACTTCTTAATAGAATAGCGTGATGGCAGGTAGTCATGTCCTAGGCCTCTACCTTCCTTGACAAAGGTCAATCTTCCCCTTAAGTGAGCCTACCTATTGTCTTTTTGCATCTAGATTACGTGCCTTTGGAATGTCAGTGTAATTCCCTTTTCCAGACCCCCCAGGTCACACCCACCACACCAGAGCATGAGACCACAGAACCCCTCACTGTCATCTTGTTCCCCGAATACCACCTCTGTGAGCTGTAAGTGGTAACTGCCCTGGACCCACCAATGGAAAAGAAGTATGTGTCTCTGTTTCAGTTTTTATGCAGCCCAGAGATTTCCTCGCCTTGCTATCTCCCACCCTCTTAATCTACCACCCGTGGATTTCGTGTAACCCCCACGTCTCCTTCTTTGATTCCAATGTATAAAATAAGCTGCGAAACTGCTATTCTCCAGAGCACTTTCTCAGTCTGTTTAGATTTTGCTTCCTGGTAACTGCTGTCAGTTTGGCTCAAATAAACTCATAAAAATTCTCTACAGGTTTGAATGTTTCTTACATCAACCCCCTAACTGTTACTTCCTCAGGAAAGCATCTCTTACCTCCAAACACTGAGCTAGGTACCTCCCCATGTGTGCCTACAGCACCTGTGATTATTCTCGTACAGCACTCATTATGTTCAGTTGTATTTCCTGCTATTTTGGTAAGCTACATGGAGGCAGACCCTGCGTCTATATGGCTCAGGACTGTTGAGGAAATAAATTCATCTAAAATATGATTGCCCCCACCACGAATAAGCAAATAAAGGTAAAAAAATCAAAAAATAATAAGCCCCAAAGGAAGTAGTCTAATAAATAATATATATTTCCTAGAATAATGAATCAAATCCAGACTTCACTCGACTCCCTTGTCCTAAGCGAAGCCCCGCGAACTGTCCCTAGAGGCACGGCCATTGTTCCTCTCCACACTTGAGTGCCCCGGGGCCATTTTCCGCAGGCACAGAGAAGGATCAATAGTTCTAAACAGGTGAATAAGATGTCTAACATTGAATTCATAAAATGGCAGGGCATAAAAGAAAAGTAAATCAAGAAAACACTGGAGGACAGAAGACTAATGAGTAAAAAAGTCTTCCATAGTCTGCTTCCCCACCAGCATAACAGTTCCTACAAGTTTAACAAAATTGCTCGATGTGAAAGACCTGCAGAGTCTCGAAGCCAGAGCTTTGGTGCGGATGCAGGGTAGAAGCGCAGCAAACAGGGCCAGTGCCCTGTGTTCCTGTCCCTGAGGACCTAACGCTGGACCACCTACCTCCAACCTCCTTTATGTTCAGAACAAACACACTTCATCTCGCATCATTGTTGACGGCTTCATGAAAAAGATTTTCCTTTACATTTATCCCAAGTCAGTCCTGGCTCTCTCCCCTGGGAGAGCCCCATTGTCCGCCTTTCCATGTCAGCCCTACAAACGTCTGGAAACACTGTGGGATTTGGCCTAAGGAACCTGGGTTTCCATGCGATCTTGGGCGAGTTGCTTAAGCACTCCAAGGCTCATTCTTTATCCACAAAAGGAACATTCCTTCCTTCTCTATCTTTTCCTGGAAATATTGTTTAGAGAAGAGAGCACAGGCTTTGAATCAGATACAGATTCAAATCACTTACGTGATTTGGGCAGATACCTAATCTCTCTGAGTCTCAGTGTTCTCATCTTTAAAATATCTTAATTAGCTGGGAATTAAAGATTAAACGAGATATAGTATGTGAAGCACTTTGTATCGAGGCTGGCATTTGTCTCACATCAGTAGCTTACTACAAAATAGTAGCTATTATTATCTCCTCTTCCATTGGTGCTATAACATGGTAACAATAGCTCACAATTACTAACCACTCATGTCTCAGGCACTATTCTAGTACCTTTCATGTATTAAGTCATTTAATTCTCATGAGGTAAGTACTGTGATTATCTCCATTCTTCAGATGAGGCAACTGAGGCAAAGATGTAAACTACCTTGCCAAGGTCACAAAGGGAGAAAGGGGAGCCCCTGCTTTTTATGGGCAGAAGATACCATATGGCTTGCTGTCTGGGGGTAGTGACACAGGTAGGCCTGGCCACACCTGGCCAGACTGTGAGGCAGAGGAGGGGCCAAGGGAGGGAACTGTGCCAAGGCAGGGGCAGTGTCACGTTGCCCCAGTAACCAAACTAGCGTGGTTTGTGGCGACAGATTTCCCCAC
This sequence comes from Desmodus rotundus, assembly GCF_022682495.2. Taxonomy (NCBI): domain Eukaryota; kingdom Metazoa; phylum Chordata; class Mammalia; order Chiroptera; family Phyllostomidae; genus Desmodus; species Desmodus rotundus. Next base: position 116,709,014 of record NC_071389.1, on the reverse strand, counting down.
CCCGGGCAAAGACGTGGTGCTGGAGGGAGTCATCCTGCTGAGCACCTGAAAAGCTAGTGAGGTTATCATAGGCTAAGGAAAAAGCCCCCCTACTTCCTTTTGGCCCCCGAGTAAGGGTAAGACCAGAGGATGGAACCACATGTGACTATACAAGGTCAACATGGCGGCAGGGGGAGGTGCTCTTCTGTCTCAGTCTCTAGACTTAGCCTGGGAAAAGGACTGTTCTGGCTGGGCACCAGGCCCCCACCCCAACCCTCCTGGAGCGTGGGAAGTTTGGGCTGGGAGATTTAAACCCAGGGAAGGGAGAAATGGGGAGCTCTTCCTCTTGGACCCACAGCATGGATGTGCAGGTCAGGGCTCGCAGGATCTTTTCGGCCCTGGAAGCCACGTGCCTGATGGTGGAGCAGGCCAACCACATGGACCCCAGGAAGAAGCCCCAAACCAGACTGAAACTGAGCACAAGCTAAGCCACCTGTATGACGGTGCAGCAACCAGCTGTGATTGCTGAGGGATGTATTTTTAAATGGGAGAAGGAACTCTGGGCACAGCCTTGCACTGGTCTGGCAGAGGGTGGCAGGTTTTCCTCTGGGCGTTTCTGGAGGGGATGGGCTTTGAGGGAGGAGCCTGCCATCCTCCCCGATTGTACCCCTTTGAATAAAAGACCTTTTTCCTTCTCTCACCAAACCTCTGCCTCCAGAATTTGCCTACGGGTGGCAACAGGCAGCCGAACCCCTCTTTTATTCAGTAAAAGTACTGTCATGACCCCCCAAGCAACTTGAGAGCATCTGCAGAGCATGGTTGCACCCTCTGCATCTTGGGGACCTCCATGGCAGCTAGCGGGAATCTTACTCATCACGAGCCCTCCAAGCACCTGTGATAACTGATTGGCAGCCAATTCACAACTGAATCAATTTCCTAAACATCTATATTGCCAGATGACCTTGAAGTAGATCATTTGCCTACTGAACCAAGATATGCCTGAAGTAAAACACAGGGACTCTGCCACAGGGAATGGAAGATCTCTCCACCCAAATTACAACTCCTGGCTTTTCAAAGTCAGATCCCTAAAGGCTTGAAAAACTGAGAATAATTCTGAACAAAATGTATATGCTTCAAGGGTCTGAGCTGTCTGATTTTAAGGCCTCCATCACTCATTAAATTTAAATACCTGCCAGACAGAATGAAATGTGACATAGTTTGTTGATCTATAAAGAGACACCACTTCCCCCTCAGCACTAATGGACAACATAACTACTCATGCTGTCACCAGCAGGGACGTTTACTGAGCATGTCACTCTGCAAATTAGGTGCTGGGATGCAGATGACAGGACACAGACCTCAGGGGCACACACTCCATTAACTTGGAATGTGATAATTCTTAGTTCTGAGTTTTATTTTTTCATTATCTATACAGGAAAACAATATGCATAATAAGTGAATAAACAAGATCAAGTCACCCATCCTACTAGTATTTATTGTGCATCTATTATGTGCCAGTACTAAGGTAGCATTTGTAGGCTTTAAAAAAAAATAATTCCCATTAAAAGAGAACTCTATAGTACAGGAAGTAATGTCTCCATTTTAAAATAAGCTAGAAGCCTAGAAAATTCAATTATGGTACATCCCTACAATGGAGTGCTGTGCAACTGTGATAAAACCAGTGGGTAGGTCAGATGGAGCTTAACATATTCACAAGGACAACTGCTGAGTGAAGAAGGCAAGAGGTGGAGCACTCTTTAAAGTGTACCATTTATGTTAAAAAATAACAAGAAGAAACTCATAACTGGATTTGCAATGATGTTCTTAGGAAGGACAGTCAAAATCTAATGTTCCAAGATGGAGAAAACCCTCATTTTTCATTGTACTTTTGTAACATGAAATTCTTTACATTTGTGTTATTTTCATGGTATTAAAGCTTACTAAAAGAGCTTAGCATTAATTATTATTTATTGGCCCATGCCAAGCTGTGTCTGGCACATATAATTGGAATTCCATTATTTATTGCATAAATGTTAATAAATAAGGCTATTAATTATCATTTATTTAAACACATTTATCTTTTCAATTCACTACACCAGTCTCCACTATAATAATACAGGAAAAACACTTTGGAGTGAGTCCAAGTCCCTCTATGTGCTTAAAGAAACAGAATTGCAACAATTTTCAAAAATATCCCGTGATCCAAATCTTTCCTTTATGCCTCTTGCTCTTGACTAAAGGTTTGGGTTGGTCAATGATTTTTTTTAAGCAGATGCTGATCTGAGGAAGGCAAATCTATAAACATACATTACCACTTACATGATTCTATCAATTAATGTCTGATGTATTTTTCTTAAAGAACTGGTGGAGATTCATTAGAAAAACAATCTGCATTATCTCCAACACTGACCATGAAGATGTTCTAAATAGTGAGAGCAACCCTTAAGCATCTCAAAGTCCTATCAGCACTAAACTCCCAACTCAGAAGCTCTCAGGTATTCCTAACATGTCCAGCTACTATCTCCCCATGTGAGTGATGGTGAACTAAGGAACTGGAAGCTGACAGTTCTGTTTTCTCGGTGCTGATAAAGGGAAAACAAATTATGTATTTGCACCGAGTGTGCAGGACATTGTTTTAAGTTGTTGGAGTTTTTCCCCCAGTAGCAGCAACTAAGGGGGGGAAAAAGACATCTGGTAACTTTTTCAAGGAAAAATATTAACAGATTTGTGGGTGTAACTCTACTAAGAGTATCATTTGTTTTGCAAATAAACCCCAGGCAATGGCATTAATTAAAATTCTTTTTAAAGATGGTTTTAACAAGACTGATGTCCTGGAACTAAAGTCGTAATCTCCTAATAACCGTAAGAACCACCATGTATGGAATACTCCTTACTTACTGGCGTAGTGCAAAGCGCTTTATGGGCAAGTGACAGTTTAATTCTCACAACTCTATGGGGTGTCGTTATTATTCCCATTTTGCAGATGAATAAACTGAGGCTCGCTGAGATTAATTGTTCTGCTCAAGTCATACAGCTAGTAAGCGGAAGAACTGGGATTCAAACCCAGTTTTGAAGAACTGCAGAGCTTTCTGGAGCATAGTTTTCCATCTATGCTCAACAAGCTTCCACACAGAGAGAACAATACGAATTAGAGGGACAAGAATTAATCTTCTCTGACCTTGGCACCTTCGAGCAGAGTAGGTCAGGTATGGGAGACAAACAATAGGCCTGGCACTCGGAAGCCTGAGGTTGTCCTGGTTCTACCATGAGCAAACCTGTTTGCATCACTTAACCTGAATAGACACTTCTCCAAAGAGAACATATAGATATCTGGCCAATAGACATATGAAAACATGCTAAATGTCACTAATCATCAGAGAAATACAAATTAAAATCACAATGAGATATCACCTCATACCTATCAGAATGGCCATCACCAATAAATCCACAAACAACAGCTGTTGGGGAGGACGTGGAGAAAGGGGAACCCTCATGCACTGCTGGTGGGAATGCAGACTGGTGCAGCCACTGTGGGAAACAGTATGGAGGTTCCTCAAAAAATTAAAAATGTAACTGCCTTATGGCCCAGCAATTCCACTGTGGTATATATTTAAAGAAAGCCAAAACACTAATTCAAAAGAATATATGCACCCCTATGTTCATTGCAGCACTATTTACAATAGCCAAGATATGGAAGCAACCCAAATGCCCATCAATAGACAAGTGGTTTAAAAAGCTGTAGTGAATATATACAGTGGAATATTACTTGGCCATAAAAAGAATGAAATCTTACTATTTATAAGAGTATGGATGGACCTAGAGGGTATTATGCTAAGTGAAATAAGTCAGAGAGAGAAAGACAAATACCATATGATTTCATTTATATGTGGAATTTAAGGAACAAAATAAATGAACAAACAAAGTTGAAACCGATTCATAGACACAGAGAACAGACTGATGGCTGCCAAAGGGGAGAAGGGCTGGGGGACTGGGTAAAAAAGGTGAAGAAATTAAGAAGTACAAATTGGTAGTTATAAAATAGTCATAGGAATGTAAAGTACATCATAGGAATTATAGTCGATATTGTGATAACTATGTATGGTGCCCGGTGGGTACTGGAAATATCAGAGGGAACATTTTATGAAGTATATGACTACCTAACCACTATGCTTACACTTGGAACTAATACAAAACAACATGAAATGTAAAAGAATTTCACCATCTGATATATTTTGTGTTACATCCATGTGTTCACTGCCTATATCTCCCAACTAAAATACAAGCTCCAGGGAGGGGGAAGGGTTTATCTGTCTTGTCCACTGCTGCATCTCCGTCACCTAGAACAGTGTCTGGTACATAGGCATTCTCTGTAGAAAAAACGATTTAATTTATAACCATCCATGCATAGCTTGTGAAGGGTAGTAGAATGTTACTTTAGCACAAGGATTACATTGAGCTGAAGACAACCGAAAAGAAGCAGACACAAGAAAAGTCCTTTGCGCCCCCTTCAAACCTGGACATAAACTTGTAGAGGCATCCCCTGTCCCCTCTCTACCAGGAAGGACACAAATTAATCACTGGAGACAACTCTAGACCCTCATCAGTCTAGAGAAGGCACCAGAGGAATCTATGTAACAGTCTTTGCTGAAAGTAGCCCTTACCTACCATTTGTTTCCCATATTCAGGGTCTGGTACAAATAATGCTCCTTTTTTTTATTATAAAATCTTTTACTACAAACTCATAAGCATGTAATTCTGTAACATCACACTATCACACTCAAGCACACCATATGACATTTTAGGTGAAATGTTCAAATTAAAACTATAAATTATTACACCCATAGTATTACCCTACCAACCACACTCCAGCAGGCATTACTTCTGCCAGACCCTGTATTTGCCTTTTCACGATTTGCCAACCATTGAAGCTCAAGGTCCTTTTCATTTGTCTTGTCACTTCTTTACAAAATTATTGTTTCTTTTGTTAAGATGCTATAAAACCGCAAGTTCTAACCACCTCTTTGAGTTCCTCATCACTGAGCATTTCCATGTGCATGCTCAATGCCCATGTTAACACACTTTTGTTTTTCTCCTGTTAGCCTGTCTTTTGTCTGTCTGGCTTACAGGGTCCCAGCTGGAGGACCTAGGAGGGGAGAGGGAAAAGAGTTGGTTTTTGTCCTCCTACTGTTAGGTCCACCGGAGCATGCACAGAGCCATTTCTCTGTAAAGACAGGAAAATGATGAAATGCCAGTCTCAGAAACTTCAGACATTAGTTTCTTTTCCTCTCCCCTAGAAACAGGGTCATGAGTTTCTTTTCCTCTCGTCTAAAAACAGGGTCATTAGTTTCTCTTCCTCTCACCTAAAAACTGTGGTCATGAGTTTCTTTTCCTCTCATGTAAAAACAATGGTTGTGAGTTTCTTTTACTGTCTAAAACCAGTGGTCATTTTAGGATTCAGAGAGAAGTATATACTGTGGTGACCCATTTAGACTCCATAGTACCATTTAATAAAAGTTAATATGTTATCTTTAAAATATTTTTTTAAAAGTATCTGAATTGTAAGCACTGTGTTGTTTTCATTTGTAGATTAACTCTTAACATACTGTATTTTTCAGACTATAAGATGCACTCCCCCCCCTCCCCTGCCAAGTTTGGGAGGAAAATGGGGGTGCGTCTTATAGTCCGAATGTAGCTTACCTGGCCCGCTGGGGGCGGGGTGGCGGTGGAGCAGGGTTTTTTCCCTATTTTCCTCCTCTAAAACCAAGGTGCATCTTATGGTCCGGTGTGTCTTATAGTCCGAACAATACAGTATATGTGCCATACATGTATTTTAAGTTAGAGATCAAATCGTGCCAGGATTCACATGATAACCTTGAAACTACCTTTATATACCAACAACCTATAAAGTTATTTATCTTTAGCAGGTTGTGCTGTCTGATTTTCCTTTCCTTTTCTTTTCTTTCTTTTCTTCTTCTTCTTCTTCTTCTTCTTTTTTAATTTTTTTGGTTTTCAAGTTTGAAACCTGTCTTTTATCCATCATAACCCTGAAATGGCAAATGACAATCACCAAGTAAGTGGTCAAGGCTCAGACGCTGGCATGAAAGAGCCTGGGTCCAAGTCAGAGATCTGCCACTTCGATCTTGAAGAACTTTGCCAAATCAACCTGTCCGATCCTTGGTTTGTTCATCTGGAGAATGGATAGGTTAGCCACTGAAAGATTTCTGGGAGAATCAACAGCAGCGCTTGGCAAGATGCTTCCTCTTTAGGAAGCACTCTATACACTATTCAGACTTCACCTGAAGGCTCCGCCTCTCAGCAATTGAAAGCCTTATAGATCCCAAACTCAAGTCCTACCAGCTGCAGTAAAATGCTCTCTTTTTCAGCTTATGCCTAATGAAAAATGACTCCATCTTCTAGTAAAGATAAACAAATCAGACCTCCTTAAATGTCCTATAAGGTATTTGAATTTGAGTTTTAAAGGAAAACTCTTGAGGGGTTAAGAACTGACTGATGGGGGAAATGAATCAGCTGTTGGTATCTAAATTAACACAGAGGGAAGCGGAGAACAGGAAGAAAAGGGGACTGAAAAGAAAAAGACACTATCGAGGAAAAGGGGGAATCTGACAGGATTACTTCAGCATTCAGGACCCACTTTATCCCCTTTTTAAACAGGGCTACGAGACAGAGACATCAGGAGAAAGCTAAGTATTCTGTGCTCACCAATGTAGACATTTATAACAACAACAACAAACACTCACATAGATCGCACCCACCACGTGCCAGGCACGGCTCCTGGGGCTTTGTGTGGGTGGCCTACCTCATCCTCTTACTGGATAGCATTATTATTCCCTTTACAACTGAGCAAAGTGGGGCACAGAGAGTAACATGCCCAAGGTCCAATAGCAGGCAAGCATCAGGCAAGCAAGGATTTGAACCCAGGCTGTGAAGTTCCAGGGTCTATGCTCATATCTACTATGGCACATTGTGCCTGGTGCATAGTCCCTGATTTCAGACACAGGTGTGTGTAGTTACTATTTTGGGAATTGTTCCTCTCCCCCTAACCCTACATTATTCCAAAAGGGTTGAATCTGCCCCCTACCCTATGCTCAGCCACAGGGTGGGCATGACTCAAAATAATCAGAGGATCCACCTCTGATATTTATTCTACTGAAGCTAGGAAGAAACTGTCCCTATCCTCCATTGAACCGAGAGCTCCAAGGCTATGGCCCCAAAGTGGCCAGAGCCCTTGTACCTCACTACATGGAGGTGCAAAGAAGTGCCTGGAGCATGGGGCCAACCATGGGCAGGGGTCAAAACAAGAGATGGGTAGATAGAAGAGGGATGGGGCAGGCTGTGTGAATCCGCGGGTCCAGCTGTGCCTAAGACATGTGCTATTGCTTGCTTAGAAAATCAAGTTCTGTTTACGTGAGTCATTTTCTACCTTGTTATTTAAGCTATTAGTTTCTATAACTTGCCGCAGAAGAATCCCAAGGAACACATTTAACTAGGCATTTAATATCTTCAGGGTGAGCTGGAGAAAAACAAGCTGCCTCCTGAACAATAAAGTAGATTTGCAGCTAAAGAACATGTGTTCACAAACTAAACACACACCTTCTGAGCAGCCATCCTGTGTCAGGTACTGTGCTAGTCACAGGGGAATAATGATAAATAAGCACTGCCTTTGTTCTTCAGGAGCTCACAGTCTAAGGTAGCAGGCACATGTGGAAACAAACAATTACAATATAGTGAGCTAGCTGGTTAATACAGTTCCCGTCTCCGGCCCTTTGCACTCACTGTTTCCTCTACTGGAAACACCATAACTTTCCAAGGCTGGTGTGTTAGTTTCCTTACGCTGCTGGGAAAAAGTATCATAAGCTGGATGGCTTAAATAACAGAATTTACTTTCTCACAGTTCTGAAGGCTAGAAGTTCAAGCTCCAGGTGCCGGCACGGTTGGTTCCTTGTGAGAGCAGGAGAGAGAACCTGTAGCATCCTTCTCTCCTAGCTTCTGACGGTTTGCTGGCAACCTCTGGTACCTTCTCTGTCACATTGGACTAGAGGCCTGACCTACTCTGGTATGACCTCATCCTAACTAGTTACATCTGCAACAAACCTATTCCCAAATAAAGTCACTGTGTGAGGCACTGGAGGCTAGAACTCCAACATACGGGTTTTTAGGGGACACAATTCAACCCGCAACAGCTAGCTTTTTCTCAGCATTCAAGTCTCAGTCTACACGCTCCCTCTACAGAGAGGCCATCCCTGACCACCCAGTTGAGAGTAGCCCTCCCCCAATCACCAGGCTACCTCATGGCTCTATTTATTGTCTTCATATGCTAACCACAGCCAGAAAATATCCTACTTGTTTATTTGGTTTTGGTCTGTCTCTCTACTGTAGAAGGTCAACCTCATGAAATCAGGGACTCCGTCTTGTCCACTTGTCTCCAGGGCCTAGTGCAGTGCCTGACGCATGGTGGCGTTCAATCACCATCAGTTGCATAAATACATGCATTAAATAACTAGCACTTGCCCATTCACAAACATAGTGCTGGGGGTGCCACAGTTCTGAATGAAAATAAAGCAAGGTAGGAAGAGAGAGATGGGCCATATTGAACAGGGTGGTTGGGAAGGCTTCGAAGGAGCTGACACTGAAGCAGACGAGAGCAGTTTCAGTGACATCGAGGTTGACAGGATGATTGGAGGGAGATGCAGGCGTGAACAAGATGCAAGGAAGTGCAGAGCGAGGAGACATGACATAAGGAAGCTGAAAGTGGGACCATCTGCACTTGCCACCCTTCAGCTAGACCTTCAGTGGGCAAGGTACCAGCACTTTAATTGACCTAGTGCAATGAAGTTTTTCCTTATCCGTGAATCCCTCCCTCTCTCCTCTGCCCTCTGGACATTTTGTCTTTCCTTCTGTAGAGGCAGCATTTTCCAGCATTTCTGTGGAACTGTAAGTTCTCCATGTTACAGGCCTCTCATCCCCTGCAGGGCAATGACCCCCAAAATGCCAAATAGATATGGAAAGGAAGGGAACTTCTGCCTGGTAGTTTTTCCTACGGATGCCCCTTCTGCTGCAAAGAACAAGTTTTTTCCACTTAAAAACAAGCAGTGATGTCGTGTAAAATGGCACAGCAGGAAGCTCTAGGAGTCATCCCACACAAAGCAACCCTTGAGGTGGAGGGAGTGATTGCAATCAACTATGTGGGAGCTCTGGAACCTGATGGGACACTTGCAGCAGCCAGGGAAGTGCTCCATGCAGGAGAGGCTGCTGATCTTCCCTAAGTGAGCACTGTGGGCGAATGTGCTTCCATCCCCCACTCCTCAGCCCTGCCACAGCTGTGGGGACTGCACACCCCTAGAGCAGTGGGCTGGTGGCAGGGTGGGCAGTGGGGACTTTATCCTCTAAAAACTTGGGGTTGTGCATTTTGGTTGGGGAGCCTGTGTCTGTCTGTCATTGCTGCTGCCATAGGATATACAACATGATGTCAATTCTCATGTTGCTCCCTAGAAAGCCAAAATGTTTAGCCACATGATATGTATTCACTTGTTTATTCACATGGTCAACAAATACCAAGTACCTTTTATGTACCAGGCATTGGAGATACAGGAATAAACAAGACAGGCAAAAATCCAAGTTTACATTCTGATGGGAAATCACAGACAAGGAATGTGGTGTATTGAAGAGTGGGTTGAAGGTAGAGGCAGGAATGGAGGTTACTGTTCTGTAGTCATTCCAGATCCCTTTGATTTGGGACCAGTTTACTGTATCACATTTTATTCATGTTGAGTCTCTTGACCTGGAGGTAAAAACTATGCAAGTTAATCCTTAGGCCCCTGGTCACGTCTCACCACCATTACCCAGTCACCCAGGAGAGGGGTCAATGGACATGGCCCTTCCCCCTCCCTTGACTGCGGGCTGGTCAGAGGGCCACTGGCCAGAAGGAATGTATACTGTTTTGGGAATGGATTGTAACTCCTCCTTATCTCCTTTTGGGAGTAACTTCTTGTCCTGTGACTGCTTCTTGACCCTTTACACACTGAGGGAATGTAGTTTAGAGTCGCGCATAGGACATGTGCCTCCTACGTTTGGGACCCCTCATAAAGAGCCTCAGACTGGAGGAGGTGCGGTCTCTCTCGCACGGACCTGCTGCCACCGGTGCACTGCCCGGTAATGTCAGTAATAAGCAGCATGTCCTCATCAGCTAGTCCTCTGGGTGGGTTTTTTTTTTGTTTTGCCTTGTTTTGTTTGTTTTTTTTAATATAGTGAGCAGTTAAGCAGCTCCCCGTTTTGAGTTTGGAGCTCCTGTGCTACCCCCAGGCCAGAGACCTGGGAGCCAAAAATGACTCAAAGTCTTTTGGTCATGTCCAGAGACTGTAACAGGGTGCAGCCAAGAGGAGGACCCCAAATAGGGGTTTGTAATGGGGTCCAGAACTCAAGGTGTCCAGGAAACATTAGAAAAATATATATAGGATGCCCTCACACCCACAAGCCTGAGCTGGGGGAAGGAACACAAGGAGCAGGGCCATTCAGAGCTGTTTTGTACAGCAACAGCTGTGCAGCTAACCTCTGGCATGGTCATTTAACATATCTATAACCTTTAACTGGTTTCATAGATATGTTAAACAGCTGTGGCCCTGCTTTGAGCCAGGGAGATGGGGGTGACTTCCACCCAAGATGTAACTGGGAGGCAACTCCCCCTGGTTACAGCACCTGCGCGAGAGCTTGGAGATGATTGGCTCCATGCCATGGGGCCACACCTGCCCAGACTTACTATGGCAGCCCAGTAAAGCTGGAAGAATACAAGGATGCTGGCAGGTGTAACTGATTGTAGGAGGAGTTGGAAATGGGGCTGCAAAGGAAGACTGGCCCTAGGATTTAAACCCAAGCGCTGCAGCCATACCCAAGAGAGGACCACGCAGTTTTGGGGGAGTAGCAGGAGAGAACCATGTGGCTTTGGCAGCGACACAGCTGATGGTGCCAGGAGCCTGAATCACAGACTTCTACTTTTCCTGAGATACGGTACCCCAGACTGGGCAGAGGGAGAAGGAAGGACTGTGTGCATCTGTGGGTATTCTAAAGGACTTCAGTATTTTAATGAAGACATTAAGTCATTACTCTAAGTCTGTATAACTTTTAAATAAATAGTTTCCTTTTCACCAGTCTCTGGCATCGAGAGACGTCTTTCCTCTGGTGGCAGGCAAGGTGAACCTAGCAGGTGTAGGGGGAGGACCCCCGAGAGAGAAAAGGGCAGGTCCTTCACCTAATAGTATATTGTCCACCCTCCCAGGTCTGTTCTGTAACAAGACAAATAATCACATAAGAACTACAATAATAGATGATATTTGTGTTTCTTCATTTAACTAGAGCTATGTACCTAGATAATTTTTTAAAAAACAGATTTCTATCTTCCCAGAATGATTTCAGTAGATTCCTGCCTGAGGGAGACCCAAACCACTATCCCCGAAAGCCAGGCTTCCCCATGCAGTCTCTCTGAGCATCCTTTCATCACACACTCTTAGGGCCGTTGAGACTCACATGAGTTAAAGACGTTAAAAGTGCTTAGAACAACACCTGGCACACGTGAAACACTCAACAAACATTATGGAAAAACAAAAACCTTCCAACATTCCTTTCAGACAGTCATTCAATCTAGACAGTATTCTTAGCTGTGAAACTACACGACCCAACAGACCAACAGACAGTTTAAGACGTAGCTATCACAGCACACCGAACAGTGGGGCAGGTTGGGGGTGGGGGTGGGAGCTTGGTAGAAGGCACCTTCCAGTTTGCAGCACAGGCCTGGGCTGGCGGCTAGATTCGGCTTTTCCAAGAGCGCAGAGTCCTGCCTACCAACCAACTAAACATGAGTCTTTGTGCAGAATTTCCCAGGGAGACTCTGCTCCCTGGCCCCCATTGTTTTCCTTTAAAGCCGATTCAAACAAGGAAGCATGAGTTTCGAGGCCAATGCCAACCATGGGTCACAGGGCCCTGGCCTGGTGCTCACCGTGCAGCAAGAATAATGCAAAAGGCTGAGTCACAGGAGGCCCACCACGACCAAGCACACTGCCAGCTGTTCTCATTTTTCATCACAAAAGAGCTCCCCAGGGGGGCCACACTTTCCTCCCTTCATTTGCATTATGAAAGCACACACCCTCCCGCCCTGGAGAGGGCATTTAAGGAGATCCTGAAAGGGGCCTGAGGGATTCGTTTCACAGCACGTGATTCTCTCTCCGAGGCTGCCCTAGTTAGGCCTGCTTCCCAGGGAGGCATTGTGCTCCAACAGGTAGATACTGCTCTGGGTGAAACTGAGCCAGGGCTGTGGAACAACTCGAAAGTCACCCATTCCACTATGTGCAATAAATCAAGAGAAAGACAAATACTGCATATTCTCACTTACATGGGAAATCTAAAAAGCCAAACTCATAGGAATAGAGAGTAGAATGGTGGTTCTCAGAGGTTGGCAGGTGGGTACATGGGGAGCTTTTAGTCAAAGGGTACTGACTTCCAGCTGCAGGTAAGCTCTGGGAATCTAAGGTACAACACTGTGACCATAATCAACACCACTGTATTTTGTACTTGAAAGTTGTTAAGGGAGTAAAGCTTAAGTGTTATCACCACACACACACACACACACACACACACACACACACACACGGTAATTATATGAGGGAGTGGGAATGTGAACTAACTTACCTGTGGCAATCATTTTGCCATATTTACACGTATCAAATTGTCACATCGTACAGTGCACACCGTAAACTTACATATTATATATGTCAATAATACCTCAATAAAGCTGGGAAAAATATCATTCCAGACCTGTGGTTTCTCTCCAGCTTCCTGTCCCACTACAACTTACAGATGTTTTCTCTCAGGCTTTTTCAAATAAAATGCTAGAGACTGCTTTCCCTGCCCTGGATTAAGAAATGGTGACTTGCTGGAGGACTACAGCTCTTCACATTTGATGACTCTCTGTGAGGACAGCGACTGACAGCATCTTCACATTCCTAGCGTCAAATACACGAATTGGCCTAAGGAAAGGCTGTTGAAAAAATACAGCAGCACAAAAAACACATACCAAATTCCATTTTTATAGCATCTACTGATCTCTAAAAATTTCTCTTAGGAGTTATAAAACATATGATAGTTATCTTCAGAACAAATTAATTGGAAAAGCAGTTACATACTATATACTACCTATAGTTTTATGAAAATTACCACTATCTCAAAATTAAAGAAAATGTACTGTAAACTGTGCTTTGTTATTCACTGATATGAACACAGACCCAATAATGAATTCTAGCCTTCACTACTATAGGATTTTCCCATTCATAAAGTGAGAAAAATAAGAACTGTGTTATTGCACTTTTGTGAGAACTAAATGAATTCATATACGCCTAGTACTTAGAATAGCATCTCACACAGACTGATCACTTAGATGTTAGCTGTTATTGTTGTTAGCAGGCACTGACCTGGCTAACACGATTAGACCAAGTTAGACAGAAGTTCATTTAGTAAATCTGCCCCGAAAAGTATGGGAGACGCAAGATGCACATATAATCTACCCCCTAACAATATTTGCCCTCAGAGTTTTACATGCCATTAATAGAGTCTCATCATACAAGAATTGCCTACAAATTGTTTATTTCTTAGAATGTGATTGTACCTTAAAGCAGAAATGTATATTTAGCAGACCCTAAACACATCTATGAAAGAAGTAAATCAGCAGCTTCACCAAAAGGTTCCTTTAAAATAAAAACCAGAGGACAATTTTTACCTTCTCTTCAGAGCAGTGGATATTCGTGATTCTGCACGGCTTGGAGCACTTACTTGGCAAGGGCCCCGAGTTTATGAGAGCGTCTAATGACTTCTGCTGAGGTAATCACTGAGCAACAAAAACTGAGAAAACAAAAGTGGAAGTGTTTACAAAATGGCTTCATTTGCATGTCCCAAAGTGGGTCTTTTCCTGTTTCTCAGAACACCACCCCTCTCGCCAGCAATCCCCAAACGGGAGTCCCGTAGGCCTCTGGTCCCCAAGATGCTGGGCCATACAAGGTTATAACGGCAAGTAAATTTGGAAATACATACTATAATTCTCTCCTGAAAAGCCACAATGCCCACCAACACATTAAAGATCCAGAGCTCCTCCCAGGAAAGAGACCTGTTTAGTTGTGCTTCACCTATTGTTTGAGAACTTAACCCAGACTCCCTTTCCCAAGGAAATCTACTAGAATCTAGGTTTGGAAAATGCTAAAACAATCTAAAATGAATCACTTCTTCCCATTTAGGGATGTCTGTGGGCTCATTCACCTGGCCTGGCAAGGTCAACACTTAAAAAGCAGATGGTAAAGAGCATTAGCCCAGTCTATGCATTCCCACAGCCCCTCCCGCATGTCTTTGATCAGGTCAGAGAGAAGCTCTCCTCAGGGCACACCGGAGGTGTGTCCCACAGCCAGGGAAGGCACCCACACCTTCCAGAATGGCTCATGGAAAGCATGATTTGGAGGATAAGAGAAAAAAAGATGTAACAGCAATCCTGTCCTCAAAAGGAGTTTACAGTCTAATTAGCATTTGTACCAAGTCATCAGGGGGAAACCCGCTGAGGTCAGTCTAATGGGGTACAGAAGAGGAACGTTCAGGGTTCCCTATCAAACCACTTCCAAAGACTCCAATCTCTAGAATATAGTCTTAATTCTGTAACTGGAAAAAATTTCCAGAATCCTAAATATCTGTGTGTGATATAGGTTGTCTTTCTTCCTAGCACCAGATACCTTAAAGAAAATTAGGAATTTGGGGAAGCATCTTGCCACCCCATCAGGTCATTATAATATCCACCCAACCATAACTGTTGAAAAGAAACCCTTACTGGACTCCTAATGATCCAACTCACTGAAAAGGCACAGCATCAGCCAAGAGGAAGCTGGGAGATCTACCACCACACGAATCTGTACGAACACTACTGACGTGCTGAAGACCTGCACCACTACCATTTTACTAAGCAGAGAAACTGAGACACAGATCACCTGATTCATGTAAATAGTAACTGCTATTTGCAGAATCTCTACATATGCGAAGGTTTTGTATGTGGTCTTTACAACAATCCCTCAAGGCAAACATTATTGTCTTCCTTTACTGAAGTGCAAACTGAAGTCAGAGAAGGTTAGAGGCTTAGGAAGTCCACACAGTAAGTGGAGCTATGATTTGAACTCGCACTTACCTTCAAAGCCTAAATGAAATAAAACTTAGGTCTTTAGCAAAGACCAATTTTCATTTTTAGATTCAGTCACCAAGTGGTTTTTTTTGAGCATTTATTATATTCACAACACCATGCTAATTGTTGGGGTTCAGGTGGCTGAGTGGAATATGAATATGAATAAGGAAAACCATCAATACATGAACCTCAGAGTTGTGTGGGCTTGTTGTTTCCCCCCACAAAGTACATTAATCCATTACCCACAGCTAGCTCCTCTTGCATGTTATAGCAACATAATGAAAGATAAACTAATACTTTTAGCATTTCAAAAATGTAAGAACCAAAAGCACAAATGACAAGAAAAAAAAAACAGGTAAATTATACTTCATCAAAAATCCAATGCTTTTGCTTGAAAAAAAAAAACAAAAACACCATCGACCAACTGAAAAGACAAAGTGGGCTGAAATATTTGCAAATCATGTATCTGATAAGAGACTTGTATCCAACCTATATTTTTAAAAAATCCTTACAACTGAACAATAAAAAGACACTGGTTCACGTTTTTGTCTGAAGGCAGGTGTACATTTCTTTTTGGTCTAGGAGTGGAACGCTGGGTCACATGGTGATTCTAGGTTTAGCATTTGGGAAAGTGCCAAACCATCTTCCAAAGGGTCTGCACCATTTGACAATCCCACTAGCAGGACGTAAGGGTTCAAATTTCCCCACAACCTCACCGACACTCACTGTTACTGTCTATTTTTTTAAGTTTTAGCCCGTCCTGCTGGTGTGAAATGGCATCTCATTATGGCTGAACACCTGTTCAGGTGTTTACTGGCCATCTGTGTAAATCTTCTTCGGAGAAATGGCCATCCAACTCCTTTGCCAATTTCTTCAATGGGTCCATTTTATTGTGTAGTAGTTCTTCATATATACTCTCTATACGAGTTTCTTGTCAGACACATGACTTGCAAATATTTTCTATTTTGGATCTGCTCCTCTGTGAGTCAAGTCAGGTTCTCCAGCAAACAGCCTTTCCTTGCTCAGGAAAGAAAATATCTGAAAACACGAACTATATCATTTTTCTTAAAAGCACGTCTCCTTCCAATGAGGAGCAGTTAAGAGGCCCTCAGCCCAGAGCATGGAAGGGGCACTGACGACTTGGAAGTGATCACAAGGACAGCAGGATGGAGCAGACTGCGAAAGAAATGTTAGGGCTGAGTTGGTTAAGTACAGATATTAAAATGAAAAAATTGCCCATCTTTTCTTTTCCTCTATTTTGTTTTAAATCCCTCTCTGTCACTTTTATGTCCTAAATGTATCTAAGCATGTCATCATCATCACTCCATAGCCACCTGGGGCAATGATGTGGACAACCTGACTTGAGCCACAGGAGTGCGGAACTGTGTAGTGATGAGCATGTCTGGCCAAGACCGGGGGGCCCTGGGACACTACATGGACATATGTGCAGAAGTCCAGGCAGCTTGAACCCCTCCCACGGGATCTCCCTCCTACACGCCTGTCAGCATTGTGAACTTGGCAAAACCAAACCAT